>NC_092382.1:37593930-37910205 GCF_030028105.1 Mobula birostris | reverse complement strand
GGTGGTGAGGGAGGTGTTGAAATGAGGTAGCTACTGGGTGATAGCAAAGTAAAATTTATATAATCGAAGCTTTATCGGGTATCGAATGGTAATAACTTTCCTACGTTATTTAGGACTTCACTGAGATTACATTGCTTTTGACACATTGGTCTTCATAAACTAATACTTTGAATACAGGAGATGGGAAACATGTTTGAACCTATATGAGGCATTTCTGAGGCCGAATTAGGAGCATCCTGTGCATCTTGGTCACCTACCTACAGGAAGTTTACAGTGACGAGAAGAGAGAAAAATTACTGGAAATTTGCCCAGAATGGAGGACATGAGCCATGAGGAAATTTTGAATAGGATCGGAATTTATTTCTTGGAAATCAGAACAATGAGGGACGATTTGATAGAGGTACATGCAAAGATGAGTCGTAGTTAAAGGGTAAATGCAAGTAGGTATTTGCATTGAGTTTTGGGGGACTTACAATCAGAGCTCAAGTGTTAAGTGGGAAGGTGAAAAGTTTAATGGGAACATGAAAGAAAACTTGTTCATACAGAGGGTTGTAAGATTATAAAAATAGCTGCCTGAAGAAACGGTACAGGCCCGCATGTCCGACAGAATAGGGAGTGGCCTTTCTGCTGAAATTAACTCCACTCTCACTCTCATTCACCTGTGAACACCGTCTTTAACATTGCAATTAACTACCTCTGCTGCAGGGAAAAGCGTTATAACTTTTAACCCTATAAAGAAAATTTCTCTGAGTGAGAATATGCATTTTATTTTAAACTCAGACTCCAATCTCCAGCAGTTCTTTTTAAAAATATTTTTACGGTCCATTTAAATAAATCAGGCAACTGCATTCGTAACTCTTTGCCAGTAACATATTAAATGAAGTTTATGCGAGGTTGAGGAGAAGAAGGAATCAAAAGGAGAGTGGAAGGGTAAGCAGGGCGGCCGAAAAAGGCATAGTGTTTATAGAAGCTGGAGAATGGGAAGCTCAAGTTCTTAGAGTGTGTGGGAGGAATAGGGGATAGTGGAGAGATGGACTGAGAAGAAAGAAGTAGTGTTAAAGAGAGAGGGAAAGGGTGAGAGACAGAGGCTGGAAGGGAGAGAGCACGGTTGAGTGAGAGGGAGAGCGCGAGGGATGCGGGAAAGGCTCAGAAATAAATCATGGAATCCTAGGCCGGTGCTCCTGACATCAGTAGTGGGAACGCTTTGGAGCACCGTATGTATGAGTATTTTAATAGACAGGACAGTCTAGCGATACTCAGCATGGTTTTGTGTATCCCACGAAATGCTATAGAGTTTCTTGAAGAAGGAACGAAGAATGTTTCCAAGAGAGTTCATGAAGGCACTGCAGAGGATGATACCTAAATGGACATTTTCAAGAGATTCTATCAAAGATCCGCATCGGAGTTTTGTCAAGAAAATCCACGAGCTTTGCATTTAAGATGAGGTAGTCCATTAGAGTAACCATTGGCGTAGTAGCAGGAGGCAGAGAGTGGTGGCAGATGGTTGCCTTTCTCAGCAGAGTCCTGTGACTGTTGGAGAGCAGCACGTTTCGGTGCTGGGCATGGTAGCACTGAGGCCATGTCCATGCTGCTGGAGCAACAAATTTTGTTCCGTGTGGGTAACCTCAGACATGATGGTATGAGCATGAATACCTCGAACTTCCTGTAACGACCCCTTCCATTTCACTATTCCCCATTCTCATTTCCCTTTTTCACTTTTTCTGCTTACGTTCAAACCCAACTGCTGGCGGTGCCAAAAATCGGAAATAAAGCGCATCTCGTCTGGAGAATCGCAGACGGGCAGAGATGATTGTGATTTTTATTCAATTACTGCTACAACGAGAAAGTGGTAAATATCTGTTATTATTTGTCAGCCCACTGTCAGATCCAAGCTATTGGATTTAGGATTGAAAGCGGAGGCTAATATGTTCTCGATCAGTCAGAACTTCACATTTAATTGTTGAGCATAGTGCGACTAATGTACACAGCAGCAAATACATCAGTGAAAGAATTGTGCCATATGGCAGAAAAGAGCACGTGGATTTACAATATTTTCGCCATTTGTGAGACGGGTGCAGTAGGAATAGGACTGGCAGCTCAGGATTCCACCGTTCCGCTGTGAAAATGAAGCAGAGGGGGAAAGAATAAATGAGGAGGGGTGGCGTTACTAGTTAAGGAAGATGTCACATCAGGCTGGACTGGTGCAAGGCTGTAATAAGTAAGGTATGCCCATGCTGAATGGACTTTAGCTTTGGAGCGATGGTGTATGATACGTGTATTACAGGCCATTACAGCCCATCCTACAGACCGAGGGATTTAGAGGAAGAAATTTGATGAGAAATTGCGGAGAATTCCAGGAAACATCAGTTTGTTATGGAAGCTGACTGTTTATTCTTTTCTAGACATGCTGCCTGTCATGTTGACTTCCTTCAGCATTTTGTGCGTTGGTCTGGATTTATAGCACATGTAAGGTCTCTAGTCTTTAAGTATTTGCGACATTGCCAGAATCTGTATTTGAATTGAGTAAGATCACGTTATTTCTTTTTTTTTCTTTGCTTCTGCTCTTCGTCCGATCTTTCAGGAAACGTTTTATTTATTGGTGCTTATTTTATAAAATTTCCAACTGTATTACAATATAATATCTCCAGAGAAACGACACTAATTGCATTCTAACAAATTGTAATCAACTGTCGTCACGATAACTGCACGATAGATGCACACTTAAGGTAAAAGCGGATGAACGGGGTGAGCAGTGATTCTGGATTGGAGCTTGTCAGCACAGCTGCAGAACAGTAACATCTGGAGTAATTACGCCCCTTGGTTCTTCGCTCTATCGCTCAGGGCCGCAATGCCATCACAGCCTATGTCGACAACAACCAAAACGAGTAATGTGCAGAATAGAGGGCTGTAGTTTCTTGATCCGATCGATATCAGCTATTACCTGATTGCAACGATCAGTAAAGGCGTTGGATAAATTTCCATCTGAAGCTTGTACATAGAGGAAAAATTTAAAATGTGGATGCCGGAGAAATGTATTTCAGTGCATGACTAGTTTTCGCCCTGATGCCCTCACGTTGCTCACTTGAGACTGCACAAGCGACAACATTATCGGCCGGATGAGTGAAGACGCCATCATCCTGGCCAGCAGTGTATATTAATTTTAGCTCAGTGATGGTTCAAGAGAAGCAGTGTTAACATCGGCGTGGTCAGTGACGTGTTAGTAAAAGCGCAGACTATGCTGTTTATTAAAAGGAAGAGTATCTTTGAACAATAAGCCAGGCCCATATTTCTTTGGGTCTGGAACATTACAGTCAAACTGTCTGCTTCATTTCTGCTATCGTCCAATCCCAAACCAGGTCTTAACGTTGCAGTAGCTCAGACAAATGACCACGAGTGCGCTAAGTGGAGATTCACATCGGCCTGTCTTTCATATTACCGCCTATCTGCAGAAACAGCTTTAGCCTGTTCCTTGCAATGTTGGGTCTCATTCGAGCATTATTCACAAAATATTACGAAACCTGTTCGAAGAAATGTCCTGTTTTTATCGCAGACAAACATACAACTTACGTATTTTGTAACTCTGCACGTGCCGAACAATAACATTTTAAGTACATCTTATTTGACAGTAATTAATCTGTTCAGTAATGCGCAATAATTCTTCCTTGTTGTTCCACACGGTCTGGTTAAAACAAACAAAAAAAAAAACATAATCTCTGCATTCAGCATGTTTCCTAAATGTGTAACTATGTCAAACGTATGTTTACATGTATACGGAGATTTTCACAATTACAGTGACTATTTTATTCCTGGTGTAGGACATCAGAGAAAAAACATATCTGTCCTGTGAACATGTTATACCGTGAGGCAGAGCAACCGGATTAGACCCCCTGTCCTATCGACTCTGCTCCGCCATGGTTGACCCTTTTTTCCTCCTCTTCAACCCGAGTTCCCGGCCTTCGCCCATAATCCTTGATGTCATGCCAATCGAGAACCTACCAATCCCTGACTTAAATAAACCCAACGACGAAGAAGTCTCGATTTTCCTATGTCCACCGCTGGTTTGCCTTATCGGAACCTACTGCATATAGGCTGAACCGAATTTCATTTAGATATGTAAAAAACAAAATATGCCGATGACGTGGAATGCGAACACGGCCCAATGTGATGATAAAAAAATAAAGGGATATATAGAGATATTGTTATGGTTTTATGGGCTCATGGTCTGTCATGTAGTTTGCGCTGCGTCCACCGTGAGACTGTACAATGAACTTACCAGTACACTGAATAAACAGTGGCATTCTCTGTGTGAGGGATTGTGGGACCGAATGAGCTCTGATAATAACATTACGGTGCCAGGGCTGCAGGGTGATCATTTCTCCCTAACTGCCGTGTCACTCCAGATTTCTGTCCGGAAATAATAACAAAAGCCCAGCGCCAATACCATTATGTTCCACTGTTATTTTGGTCACCCGTTGGTAAATATCTCCTCTGAAAATTTGAGCAGATATAAGCAAGTCCATAACGATACGTTGAACTGAAAAAACTGTCCACGATACTTCACAAGTCTCTCGCTGTGCAGGCGCTATAAATATAATTGATAATTGCACATTTGAAGCATTGATTCTGCGGTATGTAAGCGGTGGCATCTTTAGTTGTCGCAGAAGAGCGGGCACTGAGAAGTAAATATATGATCAATATTTTCTGACATCCAGTGACAGTGTGCTCGGTGATGACTGGTCATTATCTATGACAGTGTGATTGTGCTGAGGAACATTTTGATAAAGAGGGATTTAACACCCTAAGAAAGGTTTCACTGCTAACGTAGTGGCTTTTCTGTAGAAGCAGACTTTGGTTGAAATTTAAAGATTTCGGATGCATTGGAATGTGAACCGTCCAACGGGGCTGGGTGGGTTCTGTTGTGTTCTGACGTCGGAGTGAGCTGGGGCCTTTTGTCCAGTGGGAGACGAAGTGAGAAGACACTGGGGAGAACAAGTCCTCGGGTAGGACCCGGTGGGAGACCCGTTTGTTCGAAATGGTTTGCGAGCGAATATCGGAAGATGCTGTGTGCTTCCACGCAGAGCGAGGGCCCAGAGCGTGAGTTCAGGATGAGCTCCAACTTGTGTACATTTGGCTGGTTAATTACAGTGGGCCGTTTTCCTTTATTTCTTTCTTTGTCTTAATGACCCTTCAGTTAATTAACATTCATAAAGATAATTCCTTTAATCGTATGCAGTGTGTTGTCTGTTATAACGTGATGCTGAGTTGCAACAGGGTAGTATATTACACAACACACACAGAAAGCGGAGTTTGGGGTGACAGAGCCATTTGAATCTCACGGGTCAGGCGGGAGCAGTGAGTGTATTTCCGGGAATCACGCAGACTCGGAAATCAGGAGATTTCAGGGATATTGTTATAGCTTTATGAGGCTATGGTTTGACATGTAGTTTTCACTGCGTCCTCCGTGAGACTGGACAGACAATGAACTTACCAGTACTCTGAATAAGCAGTGGTATTGTCTGTATGAGAGGTTGTGGGACCGAATGAGCTCTGATAATAACATTACGGTGCCTGGGCTGCTGTTCGGGGCTGAGAAATTAGGGGCGTTTGGTAGGCGCGTGAGTGAAAGTAAAATAGAGGACTAAGATCAGGGAATCATTAGGTTGATCTTGGAGTAGGTTCCAAGGAAGGTGGTTTACACTTGAACTGAAAAGGGACTGATATCCTAGCGGGAAGGTTTCCCTACGGCTGCTGGCAGGGGTGGGGCGGGGTGCACAGGTGAGGGTTAAACTAGACCTGACACTGGATGGGAACAGGACTGCCCCAGAACAGGGAGTGGAGGGGTTGTGGAGACAGATGTTGTAAAGCTACACACAAAGTCAGGAATGAAAAGGTCCAGCATGGGCCGACTGGTGATCTCACCTGAAGATATTTCAATGCATGAAGCATTGTATGAAAGGCAAATGAGCACAGGGCCGGAATAGGCAAGTGGAATTACTATACTTTAGCCATGAGTGAGACGCTTACAGTAGATGCAGGACTGCCAGCTCAGTATTGCGCCGCCCCGTTGTTTAACACGAAAGAGTGGGCGGGGGGGGGGGTGTTTGGGGTGGGAGCGTAGTAAATGAAGAGTGGTGGGTTACTAGTCAAGGAAAATATCATAGTCAGTCCGGACTGGATAACTCAGCTGGTTAGACGCTCTATGTACAACGCAGTAAGAAGAAAGGTATGCCCATGGAAACGAGGCACTGCCTTTGGAGCGATGGTGCACGATGGGGTGTTGCAGGGCATTAAACACCATCAAACCGTCCGATAGAATTAGAGGGTCACATTTGAAGAGAAATGGCCGAAAACCTCACGAAACATAAGGTTGTAATAACAGCTGGTTTGAACTTTCCAAGTTTTAACTGGGAAACTGGGAACCCACGGTGTGAAAGGAATAGATGGAATAGAGGTTGTGAATAGATGTTCTGGATAGTTTCTTAAACAGTAGATAAAAACCAGAAATGACGAAGACTGCGATTCTTGATCTTCTCTGAGGGAACGAGAGAGGACCGGTGGCAGAAGGTTGCCTCGGGGATCACTTTGCATCCACTAGTCCGCAGGCCATTAGTTTGAAGTTCAACAGGCAAAAAGAGGCCTGGTTCTCGGGCTGCGATTTTAGATTGGAGACAGAAAGAATCTTGTTGGTATCAGAGAGGATTTTGCAAGTGTCCTCTGGGACATTCTATGGTAAGTGGAAAGTCTTCAAAAGTGAAATTTCGAGAGCGCAAAGTTTGCACGGGCCCGTCAGTATAAATGGAAAACATAACAGGGTCGGGAACCTGGAATTTCAAGTGATATGGAGGCCCAAGTGAAGAAAGGAAATGAGGTGAATTGCAGGTTCAGTAATGTGTTTATGGGGGTGTAGGAAATGCAAGAGAACGTTTATCAAAGAGAGGAGGAGGGTGAGAGAATGATATGATTTTGTCCGAGTTGAATGGTAAGGACTGCTGCACATATCTTAAGAGCAAAAGTATTTCAAGAAACGTAATTAGTCTTCTGGAACTAGGACCATAGCTAATCCACATGTGGTGCCAAATGAGCTGATGTTTTGCATCTGTATTTATCCAGGAAACCGATACAGTCTATTGAGGAAAGCAGCATTGAATCATCTTCGTGGACTCTACAGAGATTGCCGAGGAGAAGGCCTTTGCTGTCTTGAGGCAGATTCCAGTGGATAAATCCCCAGAACCGGTCAAGTTGTTCTTTCAGGCCCAGCGAAAGGATGAACTTGCAGGAAGTCTAGCAGAGATATATACATCATTCTTAAACCAGGCATAGCCAATGTTGTTCCTTTGTATAAGAAAGGCTCTAAAAATAATCCATGAAATAATAGTCTTGTGAGCCGGACATCATTCGTGGGAAGGTTGTTGGAAGGTAGTTTAACGGGTGGAATATATGATTTTCATTTTAGATATACACTGATTAACGATAGTCCGCATGGCTTCATTACTGGTAAATCGTGTCAAAGGTCTTACCTGGAAAGTTGATGAAGAAAAAATATAAGGTGTTGTCGACATGGAATTTTTCAAGACATTTGATAGCTTCCGGTAAGGTTCGGTCTCTCCGCTCTGAAAATCAGGTAGTAAATTTATGAGCCATTTTCTTTGTGAAAGGAACCACGGAATGGTAGCAGATGGTTGCCTCTCCAACTGGATACCTGTGAGTAGCGGAGTTCTACAGAGACCGGTGCTGGTTCCTTTGATGTTTACATCTGTATTAACGATTTGGATGATGATGTGCCTCAGACAGAATCAGTAATTTAAATCACACACATCAAAATTTCTGGTGAACTTTGATGTGTGTTGCTAGAATTTCCAGCATCTGCAGAAATCCTCGTGTCAGGAATTTAATTGTTGATCATGGTGCGAGTAATGTACTCAGCTGCAGATACCTCAATGTAAGAAGTATTGTATTAAAAGGCGGATGAGATCATGGCATGAATGAGCACGTGGATTTACTATATTATCGCCATTAGTGGGATGGTTGCAGTATGAGCAGGACTGGCAGCGCAGTATTCCACCGCTCCGCTGTTTAAGATGAAGCAGAGGGGGAAGGAATAAATGCGGAGGGATGGCGTTACTAGTTAAGGAAGATGTCACATCAGGGTGGATTAGAGAACTCACCCAGTGAGGCGTTCAATGTGGAACGTAGTAATAAGAAAGGTATGGCCATGTTAAAGGGGCTTTGGCTTTGGAGCGATGAAGTATGATAGATGTATTACACGGCATCACAGCCCAGCCAAGTGTCCGTGGGAGTTAGAGGAACAAATGTGAAGAGAAATTGCTCAGAATTTCAGCAAACGTCAGTTTGTTACAGGAGCTAGGGTTAAATTTCCAGGTTTTGACTGGGACTCCGAAAGTGTAAAAGGACAAGATGGAATAGACGCTGTCATCTATTTTCTGGAATGTTTTCTTAATCAGTAGATAAAAGTCCCAAATGAGGGAATGTACGATATTGATTTGCATTTAGGGAAGGAGGGAGGCCAGGTGGCACCATTTTGTATAGGGGAACACGTCGCATCCAGTAGTTCGAAGGACATTAGCTTTAAAGTAAATGTGCAAAAGAAAAACAGATCGGGTCCGCGGTCTGCGTGCTTAAACCAGCGGACTCGAGGAGAGCCCAGCGTTCTTCCGTTGCTTCAGATAGGCTCTAATCTGTGAAATTTCAGCCCTCTGAGCTTGCTATCAGTCGTGGGAAAGTTATTAAAAGATATTGAAAGGGACCAAAGAACTTAATTGTATCCTCGGCGGCCCCACCAATTTCCGCACTTACGTCCCATGGTGTCTGACCTTTTCCCACTCGGAGTCCACAACTGCGCCTAAGAAACAGAAAGCAACATTTCCAAGATTTATGAAATATCATGTAGGCTGATATTTTATTAATTACACAGGAATTGTCGAATTTATATTCTGAGCAGTATTTGACCTCCCCGAAATTGCATAGTTGGCAATAAACTGCACCGGGCCTCAGAGAATCCGATGAGATTCGAGCAGCGATGGACACGTTCTGTGGATTCAGCTTGGGAGAAGCAACCGGTCAGATGGAGTCCAATGTTAGAAAGGAGGTCACTCACCTCGGTCGAAGAGGCGGTAATGGTGAAGAGCTGAGGTGGTGAGGGAGATTTTGAAATGTTGTAGGCAGTGAAGAAGGTCAAAGGTACAATGTATATAATCCAAGCGTTATTGGGTATACGACTGGAAATAACTTTGCAGGATTATTTCTGACTTTACTGAGATTGCATTGTTTTTCGAACATTGGCCTACATAAATCAATACATTGAGCACAGGAAATGAGATTTTTGTTGGTGTAGAATAAGGCATTGCTGAGGCTGAATTTGGAGTATTGTGTGTAGTTTTGGTCGCCTACCTACAGGAAAAGATACAGAGTAAGAGTACAGAGAAAAACTACCAAGAGGTTGCCTGGTATGGACGACCTGACTGATAAGATAACCTTTCAGAGTATTGGACTTCATTCCTTGGAACTTGGAGCACTGAGCGAAGCTTTGAGAGAGGTGCACAAAATTATGGGTGTATAGATATAACTATATAAACATACAACAATTACAGCACGGAAACAGGCCATGTCGGCCTTTCTAGTCCGTGCCGAACTCTTACTCTCACCTAGTCCCACCGACCTGCACTCAGCCTATAACCCTCCGTTCCTTTCCTGTCCATTATCTATACAATTTAACTTTAAATGACATCATCGAATCTGCCTCAACCACTTCTGCTGGAAGTTCGTTCCGCACAGCTACCACGCTCTGAGTAAAGACGTTCCCCCTTATGTTACCCCTGAACTTCGGCCCTTTGAAATCTCAAATCTTGTTTGAATCTCCCCCACTCTCAATGGAAAAAGCCTATGCACTTCAACTCTATCTACCCACCTCATAATTTTAAATACCTCTATCAAGACCTCCCTCAACCTTCTGCGCTCCAAAGAATAAAGACCCAACTTGTTCAACGACTCTCTGTAACTTTGGTGATGAAACCCCAGTAATATTCTAGTAAATCTTCTCTGTACTCTCTCTATTTTGTTGACATCTTTCTTATAATTCGGTGACCAGAACTGTACACAATTCTCCAAATTTGGCCTTACCAATACGTTGTACAATTTCAACATTACATCCCAACTCCGATACTTAATGCTCTGATTTATAAAGGCCAGCATACCAAAAGCTTTCATCACCACCTTATCCACATGAAATTCTACCTTCAGGGAACTATGAACCATTATTTTTAGATCCGCCTGTTATACTGCATTCTTCAATGCCCTATCATTTACCGTGTATGTCCTATTTTGATTAGACCTACCATAATGTAGCAGCTCACAATTATCAGCATTAAACTCTGTCTGCCATTTTTCAGCCCACTCTTCTAACTGGCCTAAATCTGTCTGCAAGCTTTGAAAACCTACTTCATTATCCACAGCTCCACCTATCTTAGTATCATCTGCATACTTACTAATCCAATTTACTACCCCATCATCCAGATCATTAATGTAAACGACAAACAACGTTGTACCCAGTACAGATCCCTGAGGCACACCACACGTCACCGGACTCCAATCTGACAAACAGTTATTCACCACTACAGTCTGGCGTCTCCCATCCAGAAACTGCTGAATCCATTTTACTACTTCAATATAAATACCTAATGATTGAACCTTCCCAACTAACAGTCCATGTGGAACCTTGTCAAAAGCCTTACTGAAGTCCATATAGACAACATCCACTGCTTTACCCTCGTCAACTTTCCTAGCAACGTCTTCAAAAAAATAATTTAAAAAAAGATTTGTCAAACCTGACCTTCCACGCACAAATCCATGTTGTCTAATCCTCATCAGACGTTTTCTATCCAGATAATTATATATACCATCTCTAAGAATACTTCCATCAATTTACCCACAACTGATGTCAAACTCACAGCCTGATAATTGCTAGGTTTACTCTTAGAACACTTTATAAACAATGGAACAACATGAGCAATAAAACAATCCTCCGGCACCATCTCCGTTTCTAATGACATTTAAGATATTTCTGTCAGAGCCCCTGCTATTTCCACACTAACTACTCTCAAGGACCTAGGAAATATCCTGTCAGGACCCGGAGACTTATCCACTTTTGGTATTCCTTAAAAGCTTCAGTACTTCCTCTGCTTTAATCATCATAGTTTCCATAACTTCCCTACCTGTTTCCCTTATCTTACACAAGTCAATATTCTTCTCCCCAGTGAATACCGAGGAAAAGAAATTGTTTTACATGGCCCAAATCTCTTCTGGCTCCACACATAGCTGTCCACTCTGATTCTCTAAGGGACCAACTTAATCCCCCACTATCCTTTTCCTATTAATACAACTGTAGAAACCCTTTGGTTTTATTTTCACCTTACTTGCCAAAGCAACCTCATATCTTCTTTTAGCTTTTCTAATTTCTTTCTTAAGATTCTTTTTACATTCTTTATATTTCTGCAGCACCTCATTTACTCCACGCTGCCTATATTTATTGTAGATATCTCTCTTTTTTCCGAACCGTGTTTCCAATATCCCTTGAAAAACATGGCTGTCTCAAACGCTTAACCTTTCCTTTCAACATAACAGGAACATAAAGATTCTGTACCCTGAGAATTGCACCTTTAAATGACCTCCATTACTCTATTACATCCCTCCCATAAAACAATTTGTCCAAATCCACTCCTTCTAAGTCCTTTCGCATCTCCTCAGAGTTAGTCTTTCTCCAATGAAAAATATCAACTCTGGGCCCAGACCTATCCTTCTCCATAATTATATTGAAATTAATGGCATTGTGATCACTGGACCCGAAGTGCTCCCCAACACAAACCTCCGTCATCTGCCCTATCTCATTCCCTAAAAGGAGATTCAACACTGCTCCTTCTCTGGTTGGTACCTCTATGTATGGCTGCAAAAGAAAGATCCTGCACACATTTTACAAACTCCAAATCGTCCAGCCCTTTTACAGTACTTTTACAGTATGGGCTTCCCAGTCTATGTTTGGAAAATTAAAATCTCCCACAATCACAAACTTGTGTTTACTCCAAATATCTACTATCTCCTTACAAATCTGCTAGGATAAATGCAGGTTGGAATTTTCCACTGAGTTTGGATGCACAAACAATCAGAGTCATGTGTTAATGGTGGAAGGTTTAAGGGCAACATGAAGCAGTTTGCAGTTGGAAGGCGGAAGGTCAGGCAAAGTCTATGGAATTGAATAAAAATTCGACTTTTCGAGCCGAGACGCTTCGGCGAAATTTGAAATGAAGAAGCAACATTGATTGATTAGGAAGGTTTTGGTTGTTGTTCTGTGAGATTCGCAGCTCAGTGTCTCTGTGTAATCAGCTACCTGGACACGCAAATTTCGTTCTGCTGAAATCAAATCCACCGTCACCCTTGTTCAGTTGTGAATACTGTGTCTTTAATACATTAAACCATTTCTACTAAAGTGAAGACCGATAGAAACTTTAACAGTCTGAAGAAGGCTACCAGGGCCCAAAAGCTGCGTAGTTATTTTTAACCCTAATCCAATCATCCGCAGTTGTTTTAAAACATATTTTTTTGCGATTTGAACAAATCAGACCGTATCATCCTTAACCTTTGCCACCTTTTAACTAATGTTGATGTGCGGCTGAGAGTGCGATGGGGAGTGCGGGTGAGGGGAAGGAAGAGGCAGAAGGAGAGTGCATGGGTGAGCATGGAGAGGGGATGGGGCACGGTGTGTGTGAAAGGTGCAGATAGGGAAGCTGAAGGTGGATGAATATGTGGGCAAGAAGAGGGATCGAGAGTGTGCAGCGTAGAGAGAGAGAGGAGAGGGGAGACATAAAGAGATATAGACAGTACAGACAGAGCGAAATTGTGAGAGAGGGAGAATAGGAGGTAGAGTGCACGGGTAAGTGAGAGGTATAGAGCGTGGGATGTTGGAAAGGCTCACAAATCAAACAGAGAATTATAGGCCACGCTAATATTTTGAAACAACGACTTATATTTCGTCTTCGAAACAAAAGAGTGTAACAAGATTTACAAATAAATGACTCCGAATTGCTTTTACATATACGAAAAATAAAATGGACCAGTGACTCGGAATGTAAACCCGGCCCAATGCAATGACACAAAATAAAGCCTGAACGTTTATCCCTGATCGCCGGGTCACCTGTGATATCAATCCACAAATAAGTACAAAAGCCCAGGGCGAATACTGTACCATCATGTTTCACTATTATCTTATTCATTCGTTGGTAAATATCTCCTCTGAAATGTTTATCAGGTATAAGCAAGTCCATTAGGTTATGTTGTAAGGAAATCCTGTCCACATCACTTCAGACATATCCCCCTGTGCAGGGCGCTTTAAATATCATTGATAACAGCACATTTGTGATAGTGATTCTGCAGTATGTCAGTTGTGCCGGTTTTATTTGCTACAAATGGCGAGCACTGAGAAGTAAACATATGGCCAATATTTTCTGACAACCAGTGACAGTGTGGTGGGTTATGACTGGGCATTATCACTGGCAGTGTGATGTGCTGACGAGCATTTTTATAAAGATGTGTGTCACGCCCTGGAAGAAGACTTTATTGCTATTGTAATGGTCTATATGGAGAAGCCGTGTTTGTAGAACATAGAACATAGAATAGTACAGAACAGTACAGGCCATTCGGCCCACAATGTTGTGCCGACACTTAAACCCTGCTTCCCATATAACCCCACACCCCACTTTAAATTCCTCCATGTACCTGTCTAGTAGTCTCTTAAATTTCCCGAGAGTATCTCCCTCCACCACTGACTCAGGCAGTGCATTCCACGCACCAACCCTCTCTGAGTGAGAAATCTTCCTCTAATATCTCCCTTGAACTTCCAACCCCTTACCAGAAAGCCATGTCCTCTTGTATTGAGCAGTGCTGCCCTAGGGAAGAGGTGCTGTCTGCCCACTCTATCTGTTCCTCTTAATACCTTGTACAGCTCTATCATGTCTCCTCTCCTCCTCTATCTCTCCAAAGTGTAAAGCCCTAGCTCCCTTAATCTATGATCATAATCCATACTCTCTAAACCAGGCAGCATCCTGGTAAATCTCCTCTGTACCCTTTCCAATGCTTCCACATCCTTACTACAGTGAGGCGACCAGAACTGGACACAGTACTCCAAGTGTGGCCTAATCAGAGTTTTATAGAGCTGCATCATTACTTCGCAACTCTCAAATGCTATCTCTCGACTTATGAAAGTTAATACCGCATAAGCTTTGTTAACTTCCCCATCTAACTGTAAGGCAACATTCGTTTAGTTTATAGCTGGAGATTTCCGATGCGTCGGAATGTGAGCCGTCCAATGAGCGGGGTGTGCTTTTCTGTTGTGTACTGACGCCGTTGTGAGCCGGGGCCTTTTGTTCGGCGGGAGACGAAGAGAGAAGACGCAGGGGAGAACCAGTGTCGGATAGGACCCGGTGGGAGACCATTTGTTCGAAATAGATTGCGAGCGACGATCGGAAGGTGGTGAGAGCTTCCACGCAGACCGAAGTCCAGCGCGTGAGTGACAGAAAAGTTGAAGATGAACTCCAACGTGTTCACATTTGACTGGTTAATTATAATACGCCCTTCTTCTTTCTTTATTTCATTTCTTTAATGACCCTTTAGTTAAGTAACATTAAGTAAATATGATTCCTTTAATCACATGCAGTGTGTTGACTGTTATTTCTTGGCACTGATATACAACAGCGTAGCAAATTACACCGTACCCTCACAAACCAGGGTTTGGGGTGGCAGAGCCATCTCACGGGATTGACGGGAGCAGAGTGCGTATTTCGTAGACTTAAACGGACAAAGAAACAGGGTCGGTCAGCGATATTGTTATCGTTGTATGGGTCACGGTTTTATATGTAGTTTAAACTTTGTCCATCGTGAGACTCGAGTAGCAATGGAATTACCAGTATACTGCGAGAATGTTCAGAATAAGAAGTGGTATTCTCTGTGCGAGAGACCGGGTGACCGAATAAGCTGTGATAATTACATTGCAGTATTGATGGAACTGGAAAAGCAATGACATTTTCTATGTTGCCGGTGGCATGTCAGAGAAAGCACTGATAACACCAGCGAGGTCTATGATGGCCCTATAGGACAGTGACAGATTTTGTCATTGCTGTAATGGACCCATTGGAAAGAGGAAAATACGGCACTCATCTCCTCACGACGCACAGAAATCATAAAATCATCTGTCTCATATCTCTTGTGTTTCTCAATGTATGGTGAAGTATCATTATGTTCTTTGGAAACGTCCTTCTCATTTGAACAATATATTTGTATGAATTCTTGTTATTTTAAACGAACATCAACCGCCATAACAGAAAAAGAACAGATATTTTTCGGAGTATTCGACAGACATCAGGTGTGCAGAAGAATGGGAAAATATTGAATTTGGGGAGGGAAGGAACTATGCAATTGCGTAAAATCGTGAGATCATAAATTGGGAACAGATGTACGGGGAAATGCACTAAATTAATATAGAGATTGTTAATGGAGAACTTGTAGTGGGCTTTTCATAGATTTGACTCAATGGAGAAGGAAAGGAATGATAGGATATGGAGACATGGCTCATAATAAATATGAAAACCCTTCTCAAGAGGAAGAGGGAAGCGCACTTTACGAAGCAAGGGTCAGAGAATGCTCGAGTATTACAAGGCATCTAGGAAGGGAGCTGGAAATGGACCTAATATTGTGCGAAGGGAATAGCAGAAGGCGTTGCTGAGTAGGATGAAGGAAACAATCCGGAGTTATAGACGCACATGAGAATAGGGAGGACTGATCATGGATAAAACCGGGAACGTGCTCGGGTAACAGGGGAGCAGCAGCTGTCAGTAATGAATAATTTGCTTCAGTATTCACACATGGGAGGGGCATTAACCGCTCGGAAAGCCACTTGTATAGTGTTTAAAGCAGGGGTAAATAGGTTCTGATTAGACTGGACATCAAAGAGGACGGGAAGAAGCTGGCAGAATGGAGTTGTGGGAATGGTAAATCAGTCATGATGGAATTTTGGAGCAGAATGGTCCGAATTTTCTAATTCGGCATCAATTAGAGGAGGACTTGGAAGTTTTAAAGACAATGCAGAAGAGATTTACCGAGAAGCTACTCAGGTAAGAGATCAAGTCTAATGAGGAAACGTTGAGGGTTCTCTGGATTTTGGATTTTGTGCGAAGGAATATGGCAGATTTCATGATAGAAGAGTATAAGGTGTAAGCGGTATTGAGGGATTGTGCAGCAAGACATTATCTTGGGAGTAAGTGGCTAATAGGAGGGACATAACATTAAGATAATCGGAGGAAGTTATAGCGCGCTGTGACATGTAACCTTTTTTTTCCACACAGATAATGCTTCGCGGCTGGTGTTCGGTGCTGAGACATTAGCGATATTTCAGACATGCAGGAGTGAAAGCAAAATAGAGGACTAACCTATGGGAGTCATTATGTTGAACTTGGAGTATGTTCTAAGGAAGGTGGTTTGCACCTGAACTGAAAGGGGACTGATATCCTTGCGGGAACAGGACTGCCCCAGAGCAGAGAGTGGAGAGATTGTAGAGACAGATGTTGTTATGACGATAGTCAAAGTCAGGAATGAAAAGGTTCAGCATGGGTCGACAACTGTGCTCAGCTGCAGATATTCCAATACAAAAAGCATTGCATGAAAGCCAGCTCAGCCCAGGGCTCGTGTAACTACTATGTTTAACCATTAAGAAGCAAAGGGGACGCATTAAATGAGATTGTAGGGCACTACATAACAACCATCAGTCCGATTGATTTAGAAGATGACATTTGAAGAGAAATTGCAGAAAATTACAGGAAACATAGATTGTGATAACAGCTGATTTTAACTTTCCAATTTTTGACTGCGACTTCCATAGTGTAAAAAAACTAGATGGAATATTGGTTGTGAGATATATTGTGGAAAGTTTTTATTTTTTAAGCTCCAGATAAAAGTCCCAAATGAACGACTGGACGATCCTTGATCTGCATTCAATGAACGAGGCAGGGTAGGTGGCAGAAGTTTTTCTAGCGGAAAACTTTGTATCCAGTAGTCCGCAGGCTATTAGTTTGAAAGTATCTAAGCAAAAAGCAGGCCTTGTTCTTGGATTGAGATTTTAGATTGGACACATTTTAATCTTGCTGTTGTCAGAAACGATTTTGCAAGTGTCGACTGGGACAGACCGTTTTCTGTCAAAGGTGTACGTGGTAGGTGGGAGTTCTTCCAAAGTAAAATTTTGAGAGAACAAAGTTTGTACGGTCCTGTCACAATAAAGAGTAAACCTAACAGGTGTCGAGGACTTGGAATTTCAAGTGATATGGAGGCTCAAGTGAAGAAAAAACAGGAGATGAATTACAGGTGCAATGAGGTGCTTATCGAGTGCAGGGAATGCAAGAGAACACTTTAGAAAGAGAGCAAAAGAGTTAAGAAAGGATGATTTTGCCCTAGTTCAATCGTAAGGAATGCTGCACATAGTTTCAAAGCAAAAGGATTTCAAGAGACATAATTAGACCACTGGGAGGTGAGAATTGGACAATAGCGAATCCAAATGTGGTGGTAAAAGCGCTCATTTTTTTGCATCCGTATTTATCTAGGAGTCGGATGCAATTTATCGAGGTAAAACAAAACTGAATCAACTTCCCGGACTCTATACAGATTACAAAGGTGGAGACGTTTGGATGAGGCACATTAGAGTGGATAAATCACCCGAACCTGACAAGGTGTTCCTTCGGACCTCGCGAAAATAAAAACTTGCAGGAACCCTAGCAGAGATATTTACATCATTCTTAAACAAGATAACTGGAGGGTAGCAAATGTTGTTCCGTTTGTTTAAGAAATGCTCTAAAAAAAACCTATAATTTTATTGTCTTGTGAGCCTGACATCACTAGTGGGAAAGTTATTGGAAGGTATTTTAATGGGCCGGATACATGAGTTTCTTTTTAGATATTGACTGATTAACGATAGACCATATAGCTTCGTTTGTGGCAAATCGTGTCAAAGAAGTTACCAGGAATGTTGTTGAAGAAAAAATATAGGCTGCTGTCGACGTGGAATTTTGCAAGACATTTGACAGTTTCCCGCAATGTTGAGTCATTCTGCTATGAAAATGAGGTAGTAAATTTATGAGACATTTGCTTTGTGAAAGGAACCAGAGATTGGTAGCAGTTGGTTGCCTCTCTAACTGGATACCTGTGACTAGCGGAGAACTGCACAGACCGGTGCTGGTTCCTTTGCTGTTTACATCTGTATCAACGATCTGGATGATAATGTGCTAAGTTGCATCAGGAAATTTGTGGATGCTGCCAAGACAGGGAGAGTGATAGACAGAGAGGAATAGTATCATGGTGTGTGGTCGAATATAGAGCAGCTGGGAACAAATTGGTTAAGGGTAATACTGCCGTAAGAGAAAGTTGTTGGCATATTATCCGTCAGAAATCAAAGTACATTATGCAGGTGATAAAATGTCATCTTCAGGTTGGATAAGGTATGGCTGAGGCCACACATGAATTATTATGAGGTATGGTAAACTTCCTACAGGGAATATGTACGTAAATACGTTGAAAAGAGTGCAGAGAAAATTTACAAGGACTTTGGCCCGACAGGTGGACCTGAGATACAAGGAAATCGATCATGAGTTTTGACTTCAATCCCTGATGCGTAGAAAATTAAAATGAGACTGCTTTTATTACTCTCTATATCTACACCCATCTTAATTTTATATACCTCTATCGCTTCTTTCTTCTATGCTCCAGGGAATAAAGTCCTAACCAATTCAACCTTTCTCAGTAGCGCAGTTTCTCAAGTCCCGGCAACATCCTTGTAAACCTTTTCTGCACTCTTTCAACCTTAGTAATATGCTTCCTGTAATTTGGTGACCAAAACTGCAAACAATACTCTAAACCTGGCCTTACCAATGCATTATACAACCTCGCCATAACATTCCAACTCTCATACTCAATACCTTGAATTATAAAGGCCTTTGAGATAAGGTCGGAAGCTCTCTTTACGACCCTATTTATCTGTGACACCACTTTTAGGGAACTTTGTATCTGTATTCCCCGGTCCCTCTGTTCTACAGCACTCCTCAGTGCCCTACCATTTACCTTATATTTTCTACTTTGGTTTGTCCTTCAAAAGTGCCATACCTCACACTGGTCTGTATTAAACTTCATCTGCCATTTTTCAGCCCATTTTTCCAGCTGGTCCAAATCCCTCTGCAAGCTTTGAAATCCTTCCTCACTCTCCACAACACCTTCAATCTTTGCATCATCAGCAAAGGATACTTTAGATGTGTGGGTATGGAGGGCTATGCCGACTGAAGTAGGCAATTTAAATATCTCGGCCGAAGGGCCGGTTTCTGTGCTGTTCTTTCCTAGGGGACCATGACTACCTGACCACTGATTCATAACACAGAAACAGGTTGATTATATCGAAATCCGAAATGACTCTAGTTTGATTTATTCACCGAGAATATTCTAACAGCGTGGATAATTTCGTAGGATCTCAGCAGGTCCCGCAACAACAACAAAACGAATAACATATAGAGGTTTCGTGCTGTCACACTTTAGTGCAACTGGAATGTGAGGGTTGTTTTTCTGTCAGAATCTGATCTAAGAGTCTGTCTACAAGCAGTCACATTCCTCAGAATAAGGAGTGTACGTTCTGTTAAAATGAAATCGAACTGGTTCGACATTCCAATGTGACCAAAGTAATTTAAATTATGCTCAGCGACAGGTAAGGTACCGGAGGATTTGAGTTCGCTTACGAAAGGCTCAGAGACTCAGCCAAGTAATTACAAGCCAGTGCTCCTGACATCAGTGGTGGGAAAGTTATTTGAAAGACCGAATTTGTGAGAATTTCAATAAACAGAATGGATTGGGTATAACTTTGTGTATTCATGGCAATCTTATAGAGTGTTTCGAAGAGGTTACGAATAATACTATTCGGAACTTTGATGAAAGCAAAGCAGGGTACATTTACCATAGGGTAAATGGAATAGGGGAGTGGAGAGAGAGGTATCGATGAGGGCGAGAGAGGGGATAAAAGAGAGGGAAGACAATGGAGCGAGAGCGAGATAAAAAGTATAGAGGTGTATGCAGCCGTTGAAAGAGGGGTGCAGGACGAGAGTTGGAGTGTGACAGGATAGTGTGAGGGACTTGAGCAGGGAGCGAAAGCGAGGGAGACGTGCAAGAGTGTGCTAACGAAGCTTACGGAGTGGCAGAGTCGGGGAGATGGTATGCAGATGGAGAACACAAGTGTGATGACTGTTTTAATCATCTTCTCCCTCTCCTGCCCTTCTCTTTTCACACTGAACGTTACCTAGATTCTGACTGCTCTCCCCTCTCCACTCGCCGTGCCCCAGGACAAGGATGGTGATTATCGACGCTGACCAGTCCGAAGGCTTGGCCCTCAACACCAGTTTGTCCAGAAAGCCAGCCAGCTACTCATCTTCCCTTTGATGCGGCCTGGTTATGACATCTTTCCAGCTCTATAGCCTGTAAGGGTCAGTGCTCCATTCCATCCCGGGTGCCATTTTAAAACCACGCGTCACTTCTACCCTGATAACCATTTTAAATTGGGATATCAATCCTTTGCCGACTCCCATTTGTAATCAGGACACAATTCCTTCCCTGGTGATCATTTTCAATTAGTACGTCATTCCATCCCAGTCGGACATTTTAACATAGGTGCAAGTCAGTGAAGAGAATACTTCAGAATGAAAGTAGAAGTGTCATCGAAGGCCTGCTGTTGCCTTAGCAGACAAGTTGAAGGAGAATCCTAACGGATGCTACAGGTATGTTCAGAGCAAAGGGATTTCAGGGTCAGAATGGGTTCTCTGGAATATCACAATGAGAGTATAGCCAATCCATATGTGGAGACAAAACGGATGATTATTTTTTGTACATCTGTATTTACTCAGCAAACAGAGACAGAGTCTATAGAAACACCGTTTTCACAGAATCTATACAGATTACAGAGAAGGATGTGTCTACTTTCCTCAGGCAAATTCCCTGGGCCTGGAGAGGTTTTCACTAGGACACTGTGGGAGAAAGAAGTTGTCGGATCCCTAGCAGAGATGTTTAAATCATCCTTAGGCCAGAGGGCTGGATGATAGCCAATGCTGTTCAACTGTTCAAGAGCGGCTTCAAAATAATCCAAGAAATTATAGGCCTCTGAGCTTGACATCAGTAGAGAGAAGGTTATTGGGAGGTATTCTAGCGGACCAGAAGTATGAGTGTTTGGATAGGTAATGGCTGATTATGGATACTCAGCAATTCTTCGTAAGTGGTAAGTCGTGTCAAGGAAGGTACCAGGAGTGTGGATGAGGGCACGGCAGTGGATGTTGTATACATGGATCTTAGCAAGGCATTTGACAAGGTCCTTCATGGAAGATTTTGTCTCTCGGCTTTGAAAATGAGGTAGTAAATTTGATGAGACCATTGGTTTGAGGATGAAGCCAGAAAGTCGTAACAGATGGTTATCTACCTGATTGGAGACCTATGAGTGAGGGCGTACTGCAGGGATTTGGAAATTTTAAACACTATGCGGAATAGATTTACCGAAATGCTAATTAATTAAGAGAAAAAAAAAATGAGGAAACGATAAGGGATCACTGGTTTCTGTCCTTGGAGAGGACTACGATAAATTTCTTGATAGAAGACTATAAGGTAATAGGAGCTATTGAGAGATTGGACAGCCAGAGATGATCGAGGGCTGAAATGGTTAATAGGAGACACGTGAGTGAAAGAAAATAAGTAAAGGGTTAAATGGAGACAATGGTTTCGTTGATCTTGGAGTCGACTGCAAAGAAATGAAGGTACTAGTCGCTTTAGCGGGAAGGTTTACTAGGGCTGCTCGAGGTGGGTGGGCGGGGGTGGTGGGAGGTGGGAGGGTAAAACTAGACATTGAAATGATGGGAACAAGACTACCGCGGAATAGAGAGTGGAGATGTTGTGGAGACAGAAGCTGTGAAGGCCTCAGACAGAATCAACAATTTAGATGTTGAGCATGGTTCGAATAATGTCCTCAGTTGCAAATTATACAATGTATTGTATGAACGGCGAAAGAGCACAGGGCATGAATAAGCACGTCAAATTGCTATATTTTCGACGTTAGTGAGAGGGTTGGAGGAGGAGCAGGCCTGGCAGCGGAGTACTCCACCTCTCAGTTGTTTTAGATAAAGCGGATGGGGAAGCATTGAATGAGAAGAGGTGGCGTTTATAGTTAAGAAAGCTGTCACAGTCCCGTTGTTTCATAACGGGGGCGCTGGGAGCAGACGCAAAAGCAAGACACAGACACAGAAGTATCAGGAACAGGATTAGGTATGCAAAGAAAACAGGGGAAATGGGGAAGAAACGACGCTGGACGAGACTAAGATACAGGACCTAGTCTAGGACGAGACTAGGGAAACGGGATCAGGACAAGGAAAAAGGAACTTGGAACGTGGCTGGAACTCCGAGCAGGAGACTAGACAAGGGCCCAGAACCTGGGTCTTGACTCGGGCTCGGACCCCGGAACTAGGCGAGGACATGACGTGGCTACAGAACAGGACGTGGAATTCCAGAACAGGACGTGGAACTCCTTCACAGGACGAGGCACATGGACAGTACGAGAACTCAAAGCCTTGACTTGGACAGGACGAGGTTCCCAACTCAACGATAGACAGTTCCTTATATTGACACAGCAAAGCTCTGGTTACGCTCCGGTGGTAGAACTTGACAAGGTTGCCGGGCAAGGCTCCGGGAAAGGCTTCAGGCAGAAGGTGAAAGGGAAGGGAAGGGAAGGGAACAGTCCAGCAACTGCAGCGGAACCCAGGAGCTGTTTATGTAGCATGCCCAAAACCAGAATCATGTGCCTCAATTAAAGCACACAACAGGACAAGGGAAAACCGGATAACCGGGAATATGGATCGATGGAACGGACCGTGAAACTGAATACGGACTTCACGGACCGGACCATGAGAGGTTGGGCTGGAAAACTAACCTAGTCAACCGTCCATTGTGGAACGGAGTAACAAGAAAGGTATGTCCATGTTAAAGGGTCTTTGGCTTTGGAGAGATTGCGTTTGATGTTTATGTTACAGGTCATTAAGCTTATCTATAGTCCACAGTCCGAAGGAGTTACAGAAATATATTTGAAGAGAGATCGAAGAGAATATCAGAAAGCATAACTTAGTTATATAAGGTGATTTTAAACTTCCAAGTATTATTTCAGACTCCCACAGTAACAAAGGACAAGATGGAGTAGAGGTTGTCAAAATTCTTCTGCAAATTTCTCATAAAGAAGTCGATAAATGTCCTGAACGATGTCTGATCTGTATTTACAGAATGAGAGAGGGCAGGTGGCAGAAGTTCGTGAAGGGAAGATTTTGCATCTGGTCGTCCAAAGGACATCAGTTTCAAAGTAAATAGACAATTAAAAAATGCGGTTGTGCTTTGCGTTGCTTAGGGTTTTTTCACTGTTGCTTCCCTTAGTGACCGAGCTATTCCCAAAATATGTCCACAATTTGCTTAAGGGAGCTAAAGCAACATTTCCATGTTATTTTAATGTGCTCACTGTTTATTAATTAAAGATTATTTGTCGAATCTATTTTCTAGACGTTATTTGACACTACAGTACCTCCCCGAGTTGGTGCAGTTGGCAATAAACTCCTCTGGGGCTCAGACAATCCAATGAGGTTCCTGAATTGAGGGATTCAGATTGGGGAGAAGCAACAGGTCAGATGGAGTCTAATGTAGGAAATGAGTTCACCCAGTTCTGTAGAAGAAGCAGAATTGGTGGAGGATTGAGGTGGTGAGGGAGGTGTTGAGATGAGGTAGCTACTGGGTGATAGCAAAGTAAAATGTATATAATCGAAGCTTTATCGGGTATTCGAATGGTAATAACTTTCCTACGTTATTTAGGACTTCACTGAGATTACATTGCTTTTGGCACATTGGTCTTCATAAACTAATACTTTGAATACAGGAGATGGGAAACATGTTTGAACCTATATGAGGCATTTCTGAGGCCGAATTAGGAGCATCCTGTGCATCTTGGTCACCTACCTACAGGAAGTTTACAGTAACGAGAAGAGAGAAAAATTACTGGAAATTTGCCCAGAATGGAGGACATGAGCCATGAGGAAATTTTGAACAGGATCGGAATTTATTTTTTGGAAATCAGAACAATGAGGGACGATTTGATAGAGGTACATGCAAAGATGAGTGGTAGTTATAGGGTAAATGCAAGTAGGTATTTGCATTGAGTTTTGGGGGGCTTACAATCAGAGCTCAAGTGTTAAGTGAGGAAGGTGAAAAGTTTAATGGGAACATGAAAGAAAACTTGTTCATACAGAGGGTTGTAAGATTGTAAAAATAGCTGCCTGAAGAAACGGTACAGGCCCGCATGTCCGACAGAATAGGGAGTGGCCTTTCTACTGAAATTAACTCCACTCTCACTCTCATTCACCTGCGAACACTGTCTTTAACATTACAATTAACTACCCCTGCTGCAGGGAAAAGCGTTATAACTTTTAACCTTATAAAGAAAATTTCTCAGAGTGAGAATATGCATTTTATTTTAAATTCAGACTCCAATCTACAGCAGTTGTTTTTAAAAATATTTTTACGGTTCATTTAAATAAATCAGGAAACTGCATTCGTAACTCTTTGCCAGTAACATATTAAATGAAGTTTATGTGAGGTTGAGGGGAAGAAGGAATCAAAAGGAGAGTGGAGGGGTAAGCAGGGCGACGGAAAAGGCATAGTGTTTACAGAAGCTGGAGAATGAGAAGCTCAAGTTCTTAGAGTGTGTGGGAGGAATAGGGGATAGTGGAGAGATGGACTGAGAAGAAAGAAGTAGTGCTAAAGAGAGAGGGAAAGGGTGAGAGACAGAGGCTGGAAGGGAGAGAGCACGGTTGAGTGAGAGGGAGAGCGCGAGGGATGCGGCAAAGGCTCAGAAATAAATCATGGAATCCTAGGCCGGTGCTCCTGACATCAGTAGTGGGAACGCTTTGGAGCACCGTATGTATGAGTATTTTAATAGACAGGACAGTCTAGAGATAGTCAGCATGGTTTTGTGTATCCCACGACATGCTATAGAGTTTCTTGAAGAAGGAACGAAGAATGTTTCCAAGAGAGTTCATGAAGGCACTGCAGAGGATGATACCTAAATGGACATTTTCAAGAGATTTTATCAAAGATCCGCATCGGAGTTTTGTCAAGAAAATCCACGAGCTTTGCATCCAAGATGAAGTGGTACATTAGAGTAAACATTGGCGTAGTAGCAGGAGGCAGAGAGTGGTGGCAGATGGTTGCCTTTCTCAGCAGAGTCCTGTGACTGTTGCAGAGCAGCACGTTTCGGTGCTGGGCATGGTAGCACTGAGACCATGTCCATGCTGCTGGAGCAACAAATTTTGTTCCGTGTGGGTAACCTCAGACATTATGGTATGAGCATGAATACCTCGAACTTCCTGTAACGACCCCTTCCATTTCACTATTCCCCATTCTCATTTCCCTTTTTCACTGTTTCTGCTTACGTTCAAACCCAACAGCTGGCGGTGCCAAAAATCGGAAATAAAGCGCATCTCGTCTGGAGAATCGCAGACGGGCAGAGATGATTGTGATTTTTATTCAATTACTGCTACAACAAGAAAGTGGTAAATATCTGTTATTATTTGTCAGCCCACTGTCAAATCCAAGCTATTGGATTTAGGATTGAAAGCGGAGGCTAATATGTTCTCGATCAGTCAGAACTTCACATTTAATTGTTGAGCATACTGCGATTAATGTACACAGCAGCAAATACATCAGTGTAAGAATTGTGCCATATGGCATAAAAGAGCACGTGGATTTACAATATTTTCACCATTAGTGAGACGGGTGCAGTAGTGATCAGAACTGGCAGCTCAGGATTCCACCGCTCCGCTGTCAAAATGAAGCAGAGGGGGAAAGAATAAATGAGGAGGGGTGGCGTTACTGGTTAAGGAAGATGTCACATCAGACTGGACTGGTGCAAGGCTGTAATAAGTAAGGTATGCCCATGCTGAATGGACTTTAGCTTTGGAGCGAAGGTGTATGATACGTGTATTACAGGCCTTTACAGCCCATCCTACAGACCGAGGGATTTAGAGGAACAAATTTGATGAGAAGTTGCAGAGAATTCCAGGAAACATCAGTTTGTTATGGAAGCTGACTGTTTATTCTTTTCTAGAGTTGTTGCCTGTCATGTTGACTTCCTGCAGCATTTTGTGCGTTGGTCTGGATTTATAACACATGTAAGGTCTCTCGTCTTTAAGTATTTGCGACATTGCCAGAATCTGTATTTGAATTGAGTAAGATCACGGTATTTCTTTTTTTTCTCTCTCTCTCTTTGCTTCTGCTCTTCGTCCGATCTTTCAGGAAACGTTTTATTATTTGGTGCTTATTTTATAAAATTTCCAACTGTATTACAATTAATATCTCCAGAGAAACGACACCAATTGCATTCTAACAAATTGTAATCAGCTGTCGTCACGATAATTGCACGATAGATGCACACTTAAGGTAAAAGCGGATGAACGGGGTGAGCAGTGATTCTGGATTTGAGCTTGTCAGCACAGCTGCAGAACAGTAACATCTGGAGTAATTATGCCCCTTGGTTCTTCGCTCTATCGCTCAGGGCCGCAATGCCATCACAGCCTATGTCGACAACAACCAAAACGAGTAATGTGCAGAATAGAGGGCTGTAGTTTCTTGATCCGATCGATATCAGCTATTACATGATTGCAACGATCAGTAAAGGCGTTGGATAAATTTCCGTCTGAAGCTTGTACATAGAGGAGAAATTTAAAATGTGGATGCCGGAGAAATGTATTTCAGTGCATGACCAGTTTTCGCCCTGACGTCCTCACGTTGCTCACTTGAGATTGCACAAGCGACAACATTATCGGTCGGATGAGAGAAGACGCCATCATCCTGGCCAGCCATGTATATTAATTTTAGCTCAGTGATGGTTCAAGAGAAGCAGTGATAACATCGGCGTGGTCAGTGACGTGTTAGTAAAAGCGCAGACTATTCTGTTTATTAAAAGGAAGTGTATCTTTGAACAATAAGCCAGGCCCATATTTCTTTGGGTCTGGAACATTACAGCCAAACTGTCTGCTTCATTTCTGCTATCGTCCAATCCCAAACCAGGTCTTAACTCTGCAGTAGCTCAGACAAATGACCACGAGTGCGCAAAGTGGAGATTCACATCGGCCTGTCTTTCATATTACTGCCCATCTGCAGAGACAGCTTTAGCCTGTTCTTTGCAATGTTGGGTCTCATTCGAGCATTATTCACAAAATATTACGAAACCTGTTCGAAGAAATGTCCTGTTTTTATCGCACGCAAACATACAACTTACGTATTTTGTAACTCTGCACGTGCCGAACAATAACATTTTAACCGCATCTCATTTGACAGTAATTAATCTGTTCAGTAATGTGCAATAATTCTCCCTTGTTGTTCCACACGGTCTGGTTAAAACAAACAAAAAAAAATAATCTGTGCATTCAGCACGTTTCCTAAATGTGTAAGTATGTCAAACGTATGTTTACATGTATACGGAGATTTTCACAATTACAGTGACTATTTTATTCCTGGTGTGGGACATCAGAGAAAAACACATATCTGTCCTGTGAACATGTTAGACCGTGAGGCAGAGGAACCGGATTAGACCCCCTGTCCTATCGACTCTGCTCCGCCATTTACTCATGGTTGACCCTTTTTACCCTCCTCTTCCACCCGAGTTCCCGGCCTTCGCCCATAATCCTTGATGCCATGCCAATCGAGAACCTATCAACGACGAAGAAGTCTCGATCTTCCTATGTCCACCGCTGGTTTGCCTTATCGGAACCTACTGCATATAGGCTGAACCGAATTTCATTTAGATATGTAAAAAACAAAATATGCCGATGACTTGGAATGTGAACACGGCCGAATGTGATGATAAAAAAATAAAGGGATATACAGGGATGTTGTTATGGTTTTATGGGCTCATGGTCTGTCATGTAGTTTTCGCTGCGTCCACCGTGAGACTGGACAGACAATGAACTTACCAGTACACTGAATAAGCAGTGGCATTCTCTGTGTGAGGGATTGTGGGAACGAATGAGCTCAGATAATAACATTACGGTGCCAGGGCTGCAGGGTGATCATTTCTCCCTTACTGCCGTGTCACTCCAGATTTCTGTCCGGAAATAATAACAAAAGCCTAGCGCCAATACCATTATGTTCCACTGTTATTTTGGTCACTCGTTGGTAAATATCTCCTCTGAAAATTTGAGCAGATATAAACAAGTCCATAACGATACGTTGAACTGAAAAAAAACTGTCCACGACACTTCACAAGTCTCTCGCTGTGCAGGGCGCTATAAATATAATTGATAATTACACATTTGAAGCATTGATTCTGCGGTATGTAAGCGGTGGCATCTTTATTTGTCGCAGAAGAGCGGGCACTGAGAAGTAAATATATGATCAATATTTTCTGACATCCAGTGACAGTGTGCTCGGTGATGACTGGTCATTATCTATGACAGTGTGATTGTGCTGAGGAACATTTTTATAAAGTGGGATTTAACACCCTAAGAAAGGTTTCACTGTTAACGCAGTGGCTTTTCTGTAGAAGCAGACTTCGGTTGAAATTTAGAGATTTCGGATGCTTTGGAATGTGAACCGTCCAACGGGGCTGGGTGGGTTCTGTTGTGTTCTGACGTCGGAATGAGCTGGGGCCTTTTGTCCAGTGGGAGACGAAGTGAGAAGACACTGGGGAGAGCAAGTCCTCGGGTAGGACCCGATGGGAGACCCGTTTGTTCGAAATGGTTTGCGAGCGAATATCGGAAGATGCTGTGTGCTTCCACGTAGAGCGAGGGCCCAGAGCGTGAGTTCAGGATGAGCTCCAACTTGTGTACATTTGGCTGGTTAATTACAGTAGGCCGTTTTCCTTTATTTCTTTCTTTGTCTTAATGACCCTACAGTTAATTAACATTCATAAAGATAATTCCTTTAATCGTATGCAGTGTGTTGGTAAGACGCTCTATGTACGACGTAGTAAGAAGAAAGGTATGCCCATGGAAAAGAGGCTCTGCCTTTGGAGCGATAGTGCACGATGGGTGTGTTACAGGGCATTAAACACCATCAAATAGTCCGATAGAATTAGCGGGTCACATTTGAAGAGAAATGGCCGAAAACCTCACGAAACATAAGGTTGTAATAACAGCTGGTTTGAACTTTCCAAGTTTTAACTGGGAAACTGGGAACGCATGGTGTGAAAGGAATAGATGGAATAGAGGTTGTGAATAGATGTTCTGGATAGTTTCTTAAGCAGCAGATAAAAACCTGAAATGACAAAGACTGCGATTCTTGATCTTCTCTGAGGGAACGAGAGAGGACCGGTGGCAGAAGGTTGCCTCGGGGATCACTTTGCATCCACTAGTCCGCAGGCCATTAGTTTGAAGTTAAACAGGCAAAAACAGGCCTGGTTCTCGGGCTGCGATTTTAGATTGGAGACAGAGAGAATTTTGTTGGTATCAGAGAGGATTTTGCAACTGTTCTCTGGGACATTCTATTGTAAGTGGAAGGTCTTCAAAAGTGAAATTTCGAGAGCGCAAAGTTTGCACGGGCCCGTCAGAATAAATGCTAAACATAACAGTGTCGGGAACCTGGAATTTCAAGTGATATGGAGGCCCAAGTGAAGAAAGGAAATGAGGTGAATTGCAGGTTCAGTAATGCGTTTATGGGGGTGTCGGAAATGCAAGAGAACGTTTATCAAAGAGATGAGGAGGGTGAGAGAATGATATGATTTTGTCCCAGTTGAATCGTTAAGAATGCTGCACATATCTTAAGAGCAAAAGGATTTCAAGAAACGTAATTAGTCTTCTGGAACTGGGTCCATAGCTAATGCACATGTGGTGCCAAATGAGCTGATGTTTTGCATCTGTATTTATCCAGGAAACCGATACAGTCTATTGAGGAAAGCAACATTGAATCATCTTCGTGGACTCTACAGAGATTGCCGAGGAGAAGGCCTTTGCTGTCTTCAGGCAGATTAGAGTGGATAAATCCCCAGAACCGGCCAAGCGAAAGGATGAACTTGCAGGAACTCTAGCAGAGATATATACATCATTCTTAAACCAGGCATAGCCAATGTTGTTCCTTTGTATAAGAAAGGCTCTAAAAATATTCCATGAAATAATAGTCTTGTGAGTCGGACATCATTCGTGGGAAGGTTGTTGGAAGGTAGTTTAACGGGTGGAATATATGATTTTCATTTTAGATATCCACTGATTAACGATAGTCCGCATGGCTTCATTAGTGGTAAATCGTGTCAAAGGTCTTACCTGGAAAGTTGATGAAGAAAAAATATAAGGTGTTGTCGACATGGAATTTTTCAAGACATTTGATAGTTTCCGGTGAGGTTCAGTCGCTCCGCTCTGAAAATCAGGTAGTAAATTTATGAGCCATTTTCTTTGTGAAAGGAACCACGGAATGGTAGCAGATAGTTGCCTTTCCAACTGGATACCTGTGAGTAGCGGAGTTCTAAAGAGACCGGTGCTGGTTCCTTTGACGTTTACATCTGTATTAACGATCTGGATGATGATGTGCCTCAGACAGAATCAGTAATTTAAATCACACACATCAAAATTTCTGGTGAACTTTGATGTGTGTTGCTAGAATTTCCAGCATCTGCAGAAATCCTCGTGTCAGGAATTTAATTGTTGATCATGGTGCGAGTACTGTACTGAGCTGCAGATACCTCAATGAAAGAAGTATTGTATTAAAAGGCGGATGAGACCATGGCATGAATGAGCACGTGGATTTACTATATTATCGCCATTAGTGGGATGGTTGCAGTATGAGCAGGACTGGCAGCGCAGTATTCCACCGCTCCGCTGTTTAAGATGAAGCAGAGGGGGAAGGAATAAATGAGGAGGGATGGCGTTACTAGTTAGGGAAGATGTCACATCAGGGTGGATTAGAGAACTCACCTAGTGAGGCGTTCAATGTGGAACGTAGTAATAAGAAAGGTACGGCCATGTTACAGGGGCTTTGGCTTTGGAGCGATGAAGTATGATAGATGTATTACACGGCATCACAGCCCAGCCAAGTGTCCGTGGGAGTTAGAGGAACAAATGTGAAGAGAAATTGCTCAGAATTTCAGCAAACGTCAGTTTGTTATAGGAGCTAGGCTTAAATTTCTAGGTTTTGACTCGTACTCCCAAAGTGTAAAAGGACAAGATGGAATAGACGTTGTCATCTATTTTCTGGAATGTTTTCTTAATCAGTACATAAAAGTCCCAAGTGCGGGAGTGTGCGATATTGATTTGCATTTAGGGAAGGAGGGAGGCCAGGTGGCACCATTTTGTATAGGGGAACACGTTGCATCCAGTAGTCCGAAGGACATTAGCTTTAAAGTAAATGTGCAAAAGAAAAACAGATCGGGTCCGCGGTCTGCGTGCTTAAACCAGCGGACTCGAGGAGAACCCAGCGTTCTTCCGTTGCTTCAGATAGTCTCTAATCTGTGAAATTTCAGCCCTCTGAGCTTGCTATCAGTCGTGGGAAAGTTATTAAAAGATATTGAAAGGGACCAAAGAACTTAATTGTATCCTCTGCGGCCCCACCAATTGCCGCACTTACGTCCCATGGTGTCTGACCTTTTCCCACTCGGAGTCCACAACTCGCCTAAGAAACAGAAAGCAACATTTCCAAGATTTATGAAATATCATGTAGGCTGATATTTTATTAATTACACAGTAATTGTCGAATTTATATTCTGAGCAGTATTTGACCTCCCCGAAATTGCATAGTTGGCAATAAACTGCACCGGGCCTCAGAGAATCCGATGAGATTCGAGCAGCGATGGACACGTTCTGTGGATTCAGCTTGGGAGAAGCAACCGGTTAGATGGAGTCCAATGTTAGAAAGGAGGTCACTCACCTCGGTCGAAGAGGCGGTAATGGTGAAGAGCTGAGGTGGTGAGGGAGATTTTGAAATGTTGTAGGCAGTGAAGAAGGTCAAAGGTACAATGTATATAATCCAAGCGTTATTGGGTATACGACTGGAAATAACTTTGCAGGATTATTTCTGACTTTACTGAGATTGCATTGTTTTTCGAACATTGGCCTACATAAATCAATACATTGAGCACAGGAAATGAGATTTTTGTTGGTGTAGAATAAGGCATTGCTGAGGCTGAATTTGGAGTATTGTGTGTAGTTTTGGTCGCCTACCTACAGGAAAAGATACAGAGTAAGAGTACAGAGAAAAACTACCAAGAGGTTGCCTGGTATGGACGACCTGACTGATAAGATAACTTTTCAGAGTATTGGACTTCATTCCTTGGAACTTGGAGCACTGAGCGAAGCTTTGAGAGTGGTGCACAAAATTATGGGGGTATAGATATAACTATATAAACATACAACAATTACAGCACGGAAACAGGCCATGTCGGCCTTTCTAGTCCGTGCCGAACTCTTACTCTCACCTAGTCCCACCGACCTGCACTCAGCCTATAACCCTCCGTTCCTTTCCTGTCCATTATCTATACAATTTAACTTTAAATGACATCATCGAATCTGCCTCAACCACTTCTGCTGGAAGTTCGTTCCGCACAGCTACCACGCTCTGAGTAAAGACGTTCCCCCTTATGTTACCCCTGAACTTCGGCCCTTTTAAATCTCAAATCTTGTTTGAATCTCCCCCACTCTCAATGGAAAAAGCCTATGCACTTCAACTCTATCTACCCACCTCATAATTTTAAATACCTCTATCAAGACCTCCCTCAACCTTCTGCGCTCCAAAGAATAAAGACCCAACTTGTTCAACGACTCTCTGTAACTTTGGTGATAAAACCCCAGTGATATTCTAGTAAATCTTCTCTGTACTCTCTCTATTTTGTTGACATCTTTCTTATAATTCAGTGACCAGAACTGTACACAATTCTCCAAATTTGGCCTTACCAATACGTTGTACAATTTCAACATTACATCCCAACTCCGATACTTAATGCTCTGATTTATAAAGGCCAGCATACCAAAAGCTTTCATCACCACCTTATCCACATGAAATTCTACCTTCAGGGAACTATGCACCATTATTTTTAGATCCGCCTGTTATACTGCATTCTTCAATGCCCTATCATTTACCGTGTATGTCCTATTTTGATTAGACCTACCATAATGTAGCAGCTCACAATTATCAGCATTAAACTCTGTCTGCCATTTTTCAGCCCACTCTTCTAACTGGCCTAAATCTGTCTGCAAGCTTTGAAAACCTACTTCATTATCCACAGCTCCACCTATCTTAGTATCATCTGCACACTTACTAATCCAATTTACTACCCCATCATCCAGATCATTAATGTAAACGACAAACAACGTTGTACCCAGTACAGATTCCTGAGGCACACCACTCATCACCGGACTCCAATCTGACAAACAGTTATTCACCACTACAGTCTGGCGTCTCCCATCCAGAAACTGCTGAATCCATTTTACTACTTCAATATAAATACCTAATGATTGAACCTTCCCAGCTAACAGTCCATGTGGAACCTTGTCAAAAGCCTTACTGAAGTCCATATAGACAACATCCACTGCTTTACCCTCGTCAACTTTCCTAGCAATGTCTTCAAAAAAATAATTAAAAAAAAGATTTGTCAAACATGACCTTCCACGCACAAATCCATGTTGTCTAATGCTAATCAGACGTTTTCTATCCAGATAATTATATATACCATCTCTAAGAATACTTCCATCAATTTACCCACAACTGACGTCAAACTCACAGCCTGATAATTGCTAGGTTTACTCTTAGAACACTTTTTAAACAATGGAACAACATGAGCAATAAAACAATCCTCCGGCACCATCTCCGTTTCTAATGACATTTAAGATATTTCTGTCAGAGCCCCTGCTATTTCCACACTAACTACTCTCAAGGACCTAGGAAATATCCTGTCAGGACCCGGAGACTTATCCACTTTTGGTATTCCTTAAAAGCTTCAGTACTTCCTCTGCTTTAATCATCATAGTTTCCATAACTTCCCTACCTGTTTCCCTTATCTTACACAAGTCAATATTCTTCTCCCCAGTGAATACCGAGGAAAAGAAATTGTTTTACATGGCCCAAATCTCTTCTGGCTCCACACATAGCTGTCCACTCTGATTCTCTAAGGGACCAACTTAATCCCCCACTATCCTTTTCCTATTAATACAACTGTAGAAACCCTTTGGTTTTATTTTCACCTTACTTGCCAAAGCAACCTCATATCTTCTTTTAGCTTTTCTAATTTCTTTCTTAAGATTCTTTTTACATTCTTTATATTTCTGCAGCACCTCATTTACTCCACGCTGCCTATATTTATTGTAGATATCTCTCTTTTTTCCGAACCGTGTTTCCAATATCCCTTGAAAACTATGGCTGTCTCAAACGCTTAACCTTTCCTTTCAACATAACAGGAACATAAAGATTCTGTACCCTGAGAATTGCACCTTTAAATGACCTCCATTACTCTATTACATCCCTCCCATAAAACAATTTGTCCAAATCCACTCCTTCTAAGTCTTTTCGCATCTCCTCAGAGTTAGTCTTTCTCCAATGAAAAATATCAACTCTGGGCCCAGACCTATCCTTCTCCATAATTATATTGAAATTAATGGCATTGTGATCACTGGACCCGAAGTGCTCCCCAACACAAACCTCCGTCATCTGCCCTATCTCATTCCCTAAAAGGAGATTCAACACTGCTCCTTCTCTGGTTGGTACCTCTATGTATGGCTGCAAAAGAAAGATCCTGCACACATTTTACAAACTCCAAATCGTCCAGCCCTTTTACAGTACTTTTACAGTATGGGCTTCCCAGTCTATGTTTGGAAAATTAAAATCTCCCACAATCACAAACTTGTGTTTACTCCAAATATCTACTATCTCCTTACAAATCTGCTAGGATAAATGCAGGTTGGAATTTTCCACTGAGTTTGGATGCACTAACAATCAGAGTCATGTGTTAATGGTGGAAGGTTTAAGGGCAACATGAAGCAGTTTGCAGTTGGAAGGCGGAAGGTCAGGCAAAGTCTATGGAATTGAATAAAAATTCGACTTTTCGAGCCGAGACGCTTCGGCGAAATTTGAAATGAAGAAGCAACATTGATTGATTAGGAAGGTTTTGGTTGTTGTTCTGTGAGATTCGCAGCTCAGTGTCTCTGTGTAATCAGCTACCTGGACACGCAAATTTCGTTCTGCTGAAATCAAATCCACCGTCACCCTTGTTCAGTTGTGAATACTGTGTCTTTAATACATTAAACCATTTCTACTAAAGTGAAGACCGATAGAAACTTTAACAGTCTAAAGAAGGCTACCAGGGCCCAAAAGCTGCGTAGTTATTTTTAACCCTAATCCAATCATCCGCAGTTGTTTTAAAACATATTTTTTTGCGATTTGAACAAATCAGACCGTATCATCCTTAACCTTTGCCACCTTTTAACTGATGTTGATGTGCGGCTGAGAGTGCGATGGGGAGTGCGGGTGAGGGGAAGGAAGAGGCAGAAGGAGAGTGCATGGGTGAGCATGGAGAGGGGATGGGGCACGGTGTGTGTGAAAGGTGCAGATAGGGAAGCTGAAGGTGGATGAATATGTGGGCAAGAAGAGGGATCGAGAGTGTGCAGAGTGGAGAGAGAGGAGAGGGGAGAGATAAAGACATATAGACAGTACAGACAGAGCGAAATTGTGAGAGAGGGGGAATAGGAGGTAGAGTGCACGGGTAAGTGAGAGGTATAGAGCGTGGGATGTTGGAAAGGCTCACAAATCAAACAGAGAATTATAGGCCACGCTAATATTTTGAAACAACGACTTATATTTCGTCTTCGAAACAAAAGAGTGCAACAAGATTTACAAATAAATGACTCTGAATTGCTTTTACATATACGAAAAACAAAATGGGCCAGTGACTCAGAATGTAAACCCGGCCCAATGCGATGACAAAAAATAAAGCCTGAACGTTTATCCCTGATCGCCGGGTCACCTGTGATATCAATCCACAAATAAGTACAAAAGCCCAGGGCGAATACTGTACCATCATGTTTCACTGTTATCTTATTCATTCGTTGGTAAATATCTCCTCTGAAATGTTTATCAGGTATAAGCAAGTCCATTAGGTTATGTTGTAAGGAAATCCTGTCCACATCACTTCAGACATATCCCCCTGTGCAGGGCGCTTTAAATATCATTGATAACAGCACATTTGTGATAGTGATTCTGCAGTATGTCAGTTGTGCCGGTTTTATTTGCTACAAATGGCGAGCACTGAGAAGTAAACATATGGCCAATATTTTCTGACAACCAGTGACAGTGTGGTGGGTTATGACTGGGCATTATCACTGGCAGTGTGATGTGCTGACGAGCATTTTTATAAAGATGTGTGTCACGCCCTGGAAGAAGACTTTATTGCTATTGTAATGGTCTATATGGAGAAGCCGTGTTTGTAGAACATAGAACATAGAATAGTACAGAACAGTACAGGCCATTCGGCCCACAATGTTGTGCCGACACTTAAACCCTGCTTCCCATATAACCCCACACCCCACTTTAAATTCCTCCATGTACCTGTCTAATAGTCTCTTAAATTTCCCGAGAGTATCTCCCTCCACCACTGACTCAGGCAGTGCATTCCACGCACCAACCCTCTCTGAGTGAGAAATCTTCCTCTAATATCTCCCTTGAACTTCCAACCCCTTACCAGAAAGCCATGTCCTCTTGTATTGAGCAGTGCTGCCCTAGGGAAGAGGTGCTGTCTGCCCACTCTATCTGTTCCTCTTAATACCTTGTACACCTCTATCATGTCTCGTCTCCTCCTCTATCTCTCCAAAGTGTAAAGCCCTAGCTCCCTTAATCTATGATCATAATCCATACTCTCTAAACCAGGCAGCATCCTGGTAAATCTCCTCTGTACCCTTTCCAATGCTTCCACATCCTTACTACAGTGAGGCGACCAGAACTGGACACAGTACTCCAAGTGTGGCCTAATCAGAGTTTTATAGAGCTGCATCATTACTTCGCAACTCTCAAATGCTATCTCTCGACTTATGAAAGTTAATACCGCATAAGCTTTGTTAACTTCCCCATCTAACTGTAAGGCAACATTCGTTTAGTTTATAGCTGGAGATTTCCGATGCGTCGGAATGTGAGCCGTCCAATGAGCGGGGTGTGCTTTTCTGTTGTGTACTGACGCCGTTGTGAGCCGGGGCCTTTTGTTCGGCAGGAGACGAAGAGAGAAGACGCAGGGGAGAACCAGTGTCGGATAGGACCCGGTGGGAGACCATTTGTTCGAAATGGATTGCGAGCGACGATCGGAAGGTGGTGAGAGCTTCCACGCAGACCGAAGTCCAGCGCGTGAGTGACAGAAAAGTTGAAGATAAACTCCAACGTGTTCACATTTGACTGGTTAATTATAATACGCCCTTTTTCTTTCTTTATTTCATTTCTTTAATGACCCTTTAGTTAAGTAACATTAAGTAAATATGATTCCTTTAATCACATGCAGTGTGTTGACTGTTATTTCTTGGCACTGATATACAACAGCGTAGCAAATTACACCGTACCCACACAAACCAGGGTTTGGGGTGGCAGAGCCATCTCACGGGATTGACGGGAGCAGAGTGCGTATTTCGTAGACTTAAACAGACAAAGAAACAGGGTCGGTCAGCGATATTGTTATCGTTGTATGGGTCACGGTTTTATATGTAGTTTAAACTTTGTCCATCGTGAGACTCGAGTAGCAATGGAATTACCAGTATACTGCGAGAATGTTCAGAATAAGAAGTGGTATTCTCTGTGCGAGAGACCGGGTGACCGAATAAGCTGTGATAATTACATTGCAGTATTGATGGAACTGGAAAAGCAATGACATTTTCTATGTTGCCGGTGGCATGTCAGAGAAAGCACTGATAACACCAGCGAGGTCTATGATGGCCCTATAGGACAGTGACAGATTTTGTCATTGCTGTAATGGACCCATTGGAAAGAGGAAAATACGGCACTCATCTCCTCACGACGCACAGAAATCATAAAATCATCTGTCTCATATCTCTTGTGTTTCTCAATGTATGGTGAAGTATCATTATGTTCTTTGGAAACGTCCTTCTCATTTGAACAATATATTTGTATGAATTCTTGTTATTTTAAACGAACATCAACCGCCATAACAGAAAAAGAACAGATATTTTTCGGAGTATTCGACAGACATCAGGTGTGCAGAAGAATGGGAAAATATTGAATTTGGGGAGGGAAGGAACTATGCAATTGCGTAAAATCGTGAGATCATAAATTGGGAACAGATGTACGGGGAAATGCACTAAATTAATATAGAGATTGTTAATGGAGAACTTGTAGTGGGCTTTTCATAGATTTGACTCAATGGAGAAGGAAAGGAATGATAGGATATGGAGACATGGCTCATAATAAATATGAAAACCCTTCTCAAGAGGAAGAGGGAAGCGCACTTTACGAAGCAAGGGTCAGAGAATGCTCGAGTATTACAAGGCATCTAGGAAGGGAGCTGGAAATGGACCTAATATTGTGCGAAGGGAATAGCAGAAGGCGTTGCTGAGTAGGATGAAGGAAACAATCCGGAGTTATAGACGCACATGGGAATAGGGAGGACTGATCATGGATAAAACCGGGAACGTGCTGGAGTAACAGGGGAGCAGCAGCTGTCAGTAATGAATAATTTGCTTCAGTATTCACACATGGGAGGGGCATTAACCGCTCGGAAAGCCACTTGTATAGTGTTTAAAGCAGGGGTAAATAGGTTCTGATTAGACTGGACATCAAAGAGGACGGGAAGAAGCTGGCAGAATGGAGTTGTGGGAATGGTAAATCAGTCATGATGGAATTTTGGAGCAGAATGGTCCGAATTTTCTAATTCTGCATCAATTAGAGGAGGACTTGGAAGTTTTAAAGACAATGCAGAAGAGATTTACCGAGAAGCTACTCAGGTAAGAGATCAAGTCTAATGAGGAAACGTTGAGGGTTCTCTGGATTTTGGATTTTGTGCGAAGGAATATGGCAGAATTCATGATAGAAGAGTATAAGGTGTAAGCGGTATTGAGGGATTGTGCAGCAAGACATTATCTTGGGAGTAAGTGGCTAATAGGAGGGACATAACATTAAGATAATCGGAGGAAGTTATAGCGCGCTGTGACATGTAACCTTTTTTTTCCACACAGATAATGCTTCGCGGCTGGTGTTCGGTGCTGAGACATTAGCGATATTTCAGACATGCAGGAGTGAAAGCAAAATAGAGGACTAACCTATGGGAGTCATTATGTTGAACTTGGGATATGTTCTAAGGAAGGTGGTTTGCACCTGAACTGAAAGGGGACTGATATCCTTGCGGGAACAGGACTGCCCCAGAGCAGAGAGTGGAGAGATTGTAGAGACAGATGTTGTTATGACGATAGTCAAAGTCAGGAATGAAAAGGTTCAGCATGGGTCGACAACTGTGCTCAGCTGCAGATATTCCAATACAAAAAGCATTGCATGAAAGCCAGCTCAGCCCAGGGCTCGTGTAACTACTAGATTTAACCATTAAGAAGCAAAGGGGACGCATTAAATGAGATTGTAGGGCACTACATAACAACCATCAGTCCGATTGATTTAGAAGATGACATTTGAAGAGAAATTGCAGAAAATTACAGGAAACATAGGTTGTGATAACAGCTGATTTTAACTTTCCAATTTTTGACTGCGACTTCCATAGTGTAAAAAAACTAGATGGAATATTGGTTGTGAGATATATTGTGGAAAGTTTTTATTTTTTAAGCACCAGATAAAAGTCCCAAATGAACGACTGGACGATCCTTGATCTGCATTCAATGAACGAGGCAGGGTAGGTGGCAGAAGTTTTTCTAGCGGAAAACTTTGTATCCAGTAGTCCGCAGGCTATTAGTTTGAAAGTATCTAAGCAAAAAGCAGGCCTTGTTCTTGGATTGAGATTTTAGATTGGACATATTTTAATCTTGCTGTTGTCAGAACCGATTTTGCAAGTGTCGACTGGGACAGGCCGTTTTCTGTCAAAGGTGTACGTGGTAGGTGGGAGTTCTTCCAAAGTAAAATTTTGAGAGAACAAAGTTTGTACGGTCCTGTCACAATAAAGAGTAAACCTAACAGGTGTCGAGAACTTGGAATTTCAAGTGATATGGAGGCTCAAGTGAAGAAAAAACAGGAGATGAATTACAGGTGCAATGAGGTGCTTATCGAGTGCAGGGAATGCAAGAGAACACTTTAGAAAGAGAGCAAAAGAGTTAAGAAAGGATGATTTTGCCCTAGTTCAATCGTAAGGAATGCTGCACATAGTTTCAAAGCAAAAGGATTTCAAGAGACATAATTAGACCACTGGGAGGTGAGAATTGGACAATAGCGAATCCAAATGTGGTGGTAAAAGCGCTCATTTTTTTGCATCCGTATTTATCTAGGAGTCGGATGCAATTTATCGATGTAAAACAAAACTGAATCAACTTCCCGGACTCTATACAGATTACAAAGGTGGAGACGTTTGGATGAGGCACATTAGAGTGGATAAATCACCCGAACCTGACGAGGTGTTCTTTCGGACCTCGCGAAAATAAAAACTTGCAGGAACCCTAGCAGAGATATTTACATCATTCTTAAACAAGATAACTGGAGGGTAGCAAATGTTGTTCCGTTTGTTTAAGAAATGCTCTAAAAAAAACCTATAATTTTATTGTCTTGTGAGCCTGACATCACTAGTGGGAAAGTTATTGGAAGGTATTTTAATGGGCCGGATACATGAGTTTCTTTTTAGATATTGACTGATTAACGATAGACCATATAGCTTCGTTTGTGGCAAATCGTGTCAAAGAAGTTACCAGGAATGTTGTTGAAGAAAAAATATAGGCTGCTGTCGACGTGGAATTTTGCAAGACATTTGACAGTTTCCCGCAATGTTGAGTCATTCTGCTATGAAAATGAGGTAGTAAATTTATGAGACATTTGCTTCGTGAAAGGAACCAGAGATTGGTTGCAGTTGGTTGCCTCTCTAACTGGATACCTGTGACTAGCGGAGAACTGCACAGACCGGTGCTGGTTCCTTTGCTGTTTACATCTGTATCAACGATCTGGATGATAATGTGCTAAGTTGCATCAGGAAATTTGTGGATGCTGCCAAGACAGGGAGAGTGATAGACAGAGAGGAATAGTATCATGGTGTGTGGTCGAATATAGAGCAGCTGGGAACAAATTGGTTAAGGGTAATACTGCCGTAAGAGAAAGTTGTTGGCATATTATCCGTCAGAAATCAAAGTACATTATGCAGGTGATAAAATGTCATCTTCAGGTTGGATAAGGTATGGCTGAGGCCACACATGAATTATTATGAGGTATGGTAAACTTCCTACAGGGAATATGTACGTAAATACGTTGAAAAGAGTGCAGAGAAAATTTACAAGGACTTTGGCCCGACAGGTGGACCTGAGATACAAGGAAATCGATCATGAGTTTTGACTTCAATCCCTGATGCGTAGAAAATTAAAATGAGACTGCTTTTATTACTCTCTATATCTACACCCATCTTAATTTTATATACCTCTATCGCTTCTTTCTTCTATGCTCCAGGGAATAAAGTCCTAACCAATTCAACCTTTCTCAGTAGCGCAGTTTCTCAAGTCCCGGCAACATCCTTGTAAACCTTTTCTGCACTCTTTCAACCTTAGTAATATGCTTCCTGTAATTTGGTGACCAAAACTGCAAACAATACTCTAAACCTGGCCTTACCAATGCATTATACAACCTCGCCATAACATTCCAACTCTCATACTCAATACCTTGAATTATAAAGGCCTTTGAGATAAGGTCGGAAGCTCTCTTTACGACCCTATTTATCTGTGACACCACTTTTAGGGAACTTTGTATCTGTATTCCCCGGTCCCTCTGTTCTACAGCACTCCTCAGTGCCCTACCATTTACCTTATATTTTCTACTTTGGTTTGTCCTTCAAAAGTGCCATACCTCACACTGGTCTGTATTAAACTTCATCTGCCATTTTTCAGCCCATTTTTCCAGCTGGTCCAAATCCCTCTGCAAGCTTTGAAATCCTTCCTCACTCTCCAGTACACCTTCAATCTTTGTATCATCAGCAAAGGATACTTTAGATGTGTGGGTATGGAGGGCTATGCCGACTGAAGTAGGCAATTTAAATATCTCGGCCGAAGGGCCGGTTTCTGTGCTGTTCTTTCCTAAGGGACCATGACTACCTGACCACTGATTCATAACACAGAAACAGGTTGATTATATCGAAATCCGAAATGGCTATAGTTTGATTTATTCACCGAGAATATTCTAACAGCGTGGATAATTTTGGAGGATCTCAGCAGGTCCCGCAACAACAACAAAACGAATAACATATAGAGGTTTCGTGCCGTCACACTTTAGTGCAACTGGAATGTGAGGGTTGTTTTTCTGTGAGAATCTGATCTAAGAGTCTGTCTGCAAGCAGTCACATTCCTCAGAATAAGGAGTGTACGTTCTGTTAAAATGAAATCGAACTGGTTCGACATTCCAATGTGACCAAAGTAATTTAAATTATGCTTAGCGACAGGTAAGGTACCGGAGGATTTGAGTTCGCTTACGAAAGGCTCAGAGACTCAGCCAAGTAATTACAAGCCAGTGCTCCTGACATCAGTGGTGGGAAAGTTATTTGAAAGACCGAATTTGTGAGAATTTCAATAAACAGAATGGATTGGGTATAACTTTGTGTATTCATGGCAATCTTATAGAGTGTTTCGAAGAGGTTACGAATAATACTATTCGGAACTTTGATGAAAGCAAGGCAGGGTACATTGTTTATCTGTACTTTATCAAGAAATTCAACAAGTTGCCGCGTGGGAAGTTTGTCAACAAAATCCTCGTTATTCAAGATGAGGTGGTAAATTGGAGTGGACATTGAAATTATGGGAGATGGTGGATAGTGCTATTGAATGGTTGCCTCCCTGACTAGAGGCCCGTGTATAGTGGAGTGCCAGAGGGATCGGTGTTGGATGCATTGTTTGTTACCTATAGGAATGCTCTGGATGATAATGTAATTAATTGGTTCTGTAGACTTGCCGATGACACTAAGATTGGAGGTGTAGCCAACAGCCAGGAAGTCCATCAGAACTTTCAGCAGGATCTGTACTAGGTGGGAAAATCTGCTAAAATTAGCAGAAGTAAAATTAATGCAGGAAAATGTAGGGTATTGCACTTCGGTTCGACCAACTAAGGTAGGTCTCACACATTAGAAAGTAGGGCAATGAGGTGTGCCGTAAAGCCAAGTGATTTAGGATTACAGGTTCAGAATTAATCGACAATTGCGGCATAGGTAGATAGGGTCATAAGATAAGCTTTTGGCACACTGGCCTTCATATTGGCGGTATTGGAGTACCTGGGTAAAACAGAAAGTTGGAATAGATTAGTTTTTTATTCCTTGGAAAGTATAAGATCTAAAGGAGATTTGATAGAGGTATACTAAATTGTGAGCGGTGTAGGTAGGGTAAATGGAATAGGGGAGTGGAGAGAGAGGTATCGATGAGGGCGAGAGAGGGGATTAAAGAGAGGGAAGAGAATAGAGCGAGAGGGAGAGAGAAATTATAGCGGGGTATGCAGCCGTTGAAAGAGGGGTGCAGGACGAGAGTTGGAGTGCGACAAGATAGTGTGAGGGGCTCGAGCAGGGAGCGAAAGCGACAGAGACGTGCAAGAGTGTGCTAACGAAGCTTACGGAGTGGCAGAGTCGGGGAGATGGTATGCAGATGGAGAACACAAGTGTGATGACTGTTTGAATCATCTTCTCCCTCTCCTGCCCTTCTCTTTCCACACTGCACCTTACCTAGACTCTGACTGCTCTCCCCTCTCCACTCGCCGTGCCCCAGGACAAGGATGGTGATTATCGACGCTGACCAGTCCGAAGGCTTGGCCCTCAACACCAGTTTGTCCAGAAAGCCAGCCAGCTACTCATCTTCCCTTTGATGCGGCCTGGTTATGACACCTTTCCAGCTCTATGGCCTGTAAGGGTCAGTGCTCCATTCCATCCCGGGTGCCATTTTAAAACCAGGCGTCACTTCTACCCTGCTAACCATTTTAAATTGGGATATCAATCCTTTTACGACTCCCATTTGTAATCAGGACACAATTCCTTCCCTGGTGATCATTTTCAATTAGTACGTCATTCCATCCCAGTCGGACATTTTAACGTAGGTGCAAGTCAGTGAAGAGAATACTTCAGAATGAAAGCAGAAGTGTCATCGAAGGCCTGCTGTTGCCTTAGCAGACAAGTTGGAGGAGAATCCTAACGGATGCTACAGGTATGTTCAGAGGAAAGGGATTTCAAGGTCAGAATGGGTTCTCTGGAATATCACAATGAGAGTTTAGCCAATCCATATGTGGAGACAAAACGGATGATTATTTTTTGTACATCTGTATTTACTCAGCAAACAGAGACAGAGTCTATAGAAACACCGTTTTCACAGAATCTATACAGATTACAGAGAAGGATGTGTCTACTGTCCTCAGGAAAATTCCCTGAGCCTGGAGAGGTGTTCACTAGGACACTATGGGAGAAAGAAGTTGCCGGATCCCTAGCAGAGATGTTTAAATCATCCTTAGGCCAGAGGGCTGGATGACAGCCAATGCTGTTCAGCTGTTTAAGAGCGGCTTTAAAATAATCCAAGAAATTATAGGCCTCTGAGCTTGACATCAGTAGAGAAAAGGTTATTGGGAGGTATTCTAGCGGACCAGAAGTATGAGTGTTTGGATAGATAATGACTGATTCAGGATACTCAGCAATTCTTCGTAAGTGGTAAGTCGTGTGAAGGAAGGTACCAGGAGTGTGGATGAGGGCACGGCAGTGGATGTTGTATACATGGATCTTAGCAAGGCATTTGACAAGGTCCTTCATGGAAGATTTGGTCTCTCGGCTTTGAGAATGAGGTAGTAAATTTGATGAGACCATTGGTTTGAGGATGAAGCCAGAAAGTCGTAACAGATGGTTGCCTCACTGATTGGAGACCTATGAGTAAGGGCGTACTGCAGGGATTTGGAAATTTTAAACACCATGCGGAATAGATTTACCGAAATGCTACTTAATTAAGAGAAAAAAAAATATGAGGAAACGATAAGGGATCTCTGGTTTCTGCCTCTGAAGAGGACTATGATAAATTTCTTGATAGAAGTCTATAAGGTAATAGGAGGTATTGAGAGATTGGACAGCCAGAGATGATCGAGGGCTGAAGTGGTTAATAGGAGACACGTGAGTGAAAGTAAAACATAAAGGGTTAAACGGAGAGAATGGTTTCGTTGATCTTGGAGTCGACTGCAAAGAAATGAAGGTACTAGTCGCTTTAGCGGGAAGGTTTACTAGGACTGCTCGAGGTGGGTGGGCGGGGGTGGAGGGAGGTGGGAGGGTAAAAGTAGACATTGAAATGATGGGAACAAGACTACCGCGGAACGGAGAGTGGAGAGGTTGTGGAGACAGAAGCTGTGAAGACCTCAGACAAAATCAACAATTTAGATTTTGAGCATGGTTCGAATAATGTCCTCAGCTGCAAATTATACAATGTATTGTATGAACGGCGAAAGAGCCGAGGGCATGAATAAGCACGTCGAATCGCTATATTTTCGACGTTAGTGAGAGGGTTGGAGGAGGAGCAGGCCTGGCAGCGGAGTACTCCACCTCTCAGTTGTGTTAGATAAAGCGGATGGGGAAGCATTGAATGAGAAGAGGTAGCGTTAATAGTTAAGAAAGCTGTCACAGTCCCGTTGTGTCATAACGGGGGCGCTGGGAGCAGATGCAAAAGCAAGACACAAACACAGAAGTATCAGGAACAGGATTACATATGCAAAGAAAACGGGGTAAGTGGGGAAGAAATGACGCTGGACGAGACTAAGATACAGGACCTAGTCTGGGACGAGACTAGGGAAACGGGATCAGGACAAGGAAAAAGGAACTTGGAACGTGGCTGGAACTCCGAGCAGGAGACTAGACAAGGGCCCAGAACCTGGGTCTTGACTCGGGCTCGGACCCCGGAACTAGGCGAGGACATGACGTGGCTACAGAACAGGACGTGGAATTCCAGAACAGGACGTGGAACTCCTTCACAGGACGAGGCACATGGACAGTACGAGAACTCAAAGCCTTGACTTGGACAGGACGAGGTTCCCAACTCAACGATAGACAGTTCCTTATATTGACACAGCAAAGCTCCGGTTACGCTCCGGTGGTGGAACTTGACAAGGTTGCAGAGCAAGGCTCCGGGCAAGGCTTCAGGCAGAAGGTGAAAGGGAAGGCAAGGGAAGGGAACAGTCCAGCAACTGCAGCGGAACCCAGGAGCTGTTTATGCAGCATGCCCAACACCAGAATCATGTGCCTCAATTAAAGCACACAACAGGACAAGGGAAAACCGGATGACCTGGAATATGGATCGATGGAACGGACCGTGAAACTGAATGCGGACTTCACGGACAGGACCATGAGAGGTTGGAGTGGAAATCTAACCTAGTGACCCGCTCTATGTGGAACGGAGTAACAAGAAAGGTATGTCCATGTTGAAGGATCTTTGGCTTTGGAGAGATTGCGTTTGATGTTTATGTTACAGGTCATGAAGCTTATCTACAGTCCACAGTCCGAAGGAGTTAGAGAAATCTATTTGAAGAGAGATCGGAGAGAATATCAGAAAGCATAACTTAGTTCTATAAGGTGATTTTAAACTTCCAAGTATTATTTCAGACTCTCACAGTAAAAAAGGACAAGATGGAGTGGAGATTGTCAAAAATCTACTGGAAATTTCTCATAAAGAAGTCGATAAATGTCCTGAACGATACCTGATCTGTATTTACAGAATGAGAGAGGGCAGGTGGCAGAAGTTCGTGCAGGGAAGATTTTGCATCTGGTCGTCCTAAGGACATCAGTTTCAAAGTAAATAGGCAATTAAAAAATGCGGTTGTGCTTTGCGATGCTTAGGTTTTTTTCACTGTTGCTTCCCTTAGTGACCGAGCTATTCCCAAAATATGTCAACAATTCGCTTAAGGGAGCTAAGGCAACATTTCCATGTTTTTTTTTTATGTGCTCACTGTTTATTAATTAAAGAGTATTTGTCGAATCTATTTTCTAGACGTTATTTGAAACTACAGTACCTCCCCGAGTTGGCGCAGTTGGCAATTAACTCCTCTGGGGCTCAGAAAATCCAATGAGGTTCCTGAATTGATGGACAAGTTGTAGGGATTCAGATTGGGGAGAAGCAACAGGTCAGATGGAGTCTAATGTAGGAAATGAGTTCACCCAGTTCAGTAGAAGAGGCAGAATTGGTGCAGGATTGAGGTGGTGAGGGAGGTGTTGGAATGAGGTAGCTACTGGGTGATAGCAAAGTGAAATGAAAATAATCGAAGCTTTATCGGGTATACGAATGGTAATAACTTTCCTACGTTATTTAGGACTTCACTGAGATTACATTGCTTTTGGCACATTGGTCTTCATAAACTAATACTTTGAATACAGGAGATGGGAAACATGTTTGAACCTATATGAGGCATTTCTGAGGCCGAATTAGGAGCATATTGTGCTTCTTGGTCACCTACCTACAGGAAGTTTACAGTCACGAGAAGAGAGAAAAAATACTGGAAATTTGCCCAGAATGGAGGACATGAGCCATGAGGAAATTTTGAATAGGATCGGAATTTATTTTTTGGAAATCAGAACAATGAGGGACGATTTGATAGAGGTACAGGCAAAGATGAGTGGTAGTTATAGGGTAAATGCAAGTAGGTATTTGCATTGAGTTTTGGAGGACTTACAATCAGAGCTCAAGTGTTAAGTTGGGAAGGTGATAAGTTTAATGGGAACATGAAAGAAAACTTGTTCATACAGAGGGTTGTAAGATTGTAAAAGTAGCTGCCTGAAGAAACGGTACAGGCCCGCATGTCCGACAGAACAGGGAGTGGCCTTTCTGCTGAAATTAACTCCACTCTCACTCTCATTCACCTGCGAACACTGTCTTTAACATTGCAATTAACTACCTCTGCTGCACGGAAAAGCGTTATAACTTTTAACCTTATAAAGAAAATTTCTCAGAGTGAGAATATGCATTTTATTTTAAATTCAGACTCCAATCTCCAGCAGTTGTTTTTAAAAATATTTTTACGGATCATTTAAATAAATCAGGCAACTGCATTCGTAACTCTTTGCCAGTAACATATCAAATGAAGTTTATGTGAGGTTGAGGGGAAGAAGGAATCAAAAGGAGAGTGGAGGGGTAAGCAGGGCGGCCGGAAAAGGCATAGTGTTTATAGAAGCTGGAGAATGGGAAGCTCAAGTTCTTAGAGTGTGTGGGAGGAATAGGGGTTAGGGGAGAGATGGACTGAGAAGAAAGAAGTAGTTTTAAAGAGAGAGGGAAAGGGTGAGAGACAGAGGCTGGAAGGGAGAGAGCACGGTTGAGTGAGAGGGAGAGCGCGAGGGATGCGGGGAAGGCTCAGAAATAAATCATGGAATCCTAGGCCGGTGCTCCTGACATCAGTAGTGGGAACGCTTTGGAGCACCGTATGTAGGAGTATTTTAATAGACAGGACAGTCTAGAGATAGTCAGCATGGTTTTGTGTATCCCACGACATGCTATAGAGTTTCTTGAAGAAGTAACGAAGAACGTTTCCAAGAGAGTTCATGAAGGCACTGCAGAGGATGATACCGAAATGGACATTTTCAAGAGATTTTATCAAAGATCCGCATCGGAGTTTTGTCAAGAAAATCCACGAGCTTTGCATTCAAGATGAAGTAGTACATTAGAGTAAACATTGGCGTAGTAGCAGGAGGCAGAGAGTGGTGGCAGATGGTTGCCTTTCTCAGTAGAGGCCTGTGACTGTTGCAGAGCAGCACGTTTCGGTGCTGGGCATGGTAGCACTGAGGCCATGTCCATGTTGCTGGAGCAACAAATTTTGTTCCGTGTTGGTAACCTCAGACATGATGGTATGAGCATGAATATCTCGAACTTCCTGTAACGACCCCTTCCATTTCACTATTCCCCATTCTCATTTCCCTTTTTCACTTTTTCTGCTTACGTTCAAACCCAACTGCTGGCGGTGCCAAAAATCGGAAATAAAGCGCATCTCGTCTGGAGAATCGCAGACGGGCAGAGATGATTGTGATTTTTATTCAATTACTGCTACAACGAGAAAGTGGTAAATCTCTGTTATTATTTGTCAGCCCACTGTCAAATCCAAGCTACTGGATTTAGGATTGAAAGCGGAGGCTAATATGTTCTCGATCAGTCAGAACTTCACATTTAATTGTTGAGCATACTGCGATTAATGTACACAGCAGCAAATACATCAGTGTAAGAATTGTGCCATATGGCATAAAAGAGCACGTGGATTTACAATATTTTCACCATTAGTGAGACGGGTGCAGTAGGAGCAGGACTGGCAGCTCAGGATTCCACCGTTCCGCTGTCAAAATGAAGCAGAGGGGGAAAGAATAAATGAGGAGGGGTGGCGTTACTAGTTAAGGAAGATGTCACATCAGGCTGGATTGGTGCAAGGCTGTTATTAGTAAGGTATGCCCATGCTGAATGGACTTTAGCTTTGGAGCGAAGGTGTATGATACGTGTATTACAGGCCATTACAGCCCATCCTACAGACCGAGGGATTTAGAGGAACAAATTTGATGAGAAGTTGCAGAGAATTCCAGGAAACATCAGTTTGTTATGGAAGCTGACTGTTTATTCTTTTCTAGAGATGCTGCCTGTCATGTTGACTTCCTGCAGCATTTTGTGCGTTGGTCTGGATTTATAACACATGTAAGGTCTCTAGTCTTTAAGTATTTGCGACATTGCCAGAATCTGTATTTGAATTGAGTAAGATCACGGTATTTCTTTTTTTTTTCTCTTTGCTTCTGCTCTTCGTCCGATCTTTCAGGAAACGTTTTATTTATTGGTACTTATTTTATAAAATTTCCAACTGTATTACAATATAATATCTCCAGAGAAACGACACCAATTGCATTCTAACAAATTGTAATCAACTGTCGTCACGATAACTGCACGATAGATGCACACTTAAGGTAAAAGCGGATGAACGGGGTGAGCAGTGATTCTGGATTTGAGCTTGTCAGCACAGCTGCAGAACAGTAACATCTGGAGTAATTATGCCCCTTGGTTCTTCGCTCTATCGCTCAGGGCCGCAATGCCATCACAGCCTATGTCGACAACAACCAAAACGAGTAATGTGCAGAATAGAGGGCTGTAGTTTCTTGATCCGATCGATATCAGCTATTATCTGATTGCAACAATCAGTAAACGCGTTGGATAAATTTCCGTCTGAAGCTTGTACATAGAGGAGAAATTTAAAATGTGGATGCCGGAGAAATGTATTTCAGTGCATGACCAGTTTTCGCCCTGACGTCCTCACGTTGCTCACTTGAGACTGCACAAGCGACAACATTATCGGTCGGATGTGGGAAGACGCCGTCATCCTGGCCAGCCATGTATATTAATTTTAGCTCAGCGATGGTTCAAGAGAAGCAGTGATAACATCGACGTGGTCAGTGACGTGTTCGTGAAAGCGCAGACTATTCTGTTTATTAAAAGGAAGTGTATATTTGAACAATAAGCCAGGCCCATATTTCTTTGGGTCTGGAACATTACAGTCAAACTGTCTGCTTCATTTCTGCTATCGTCCAATCCCAAACCAGGTCTTAACTCTGCAGTAGCTCAGACAAATGACCACGAGTGCGCCAAATGGAGGTTCTGTGCACACACTTCGGCCTGTCTTTCATATTACTACCCATCTGCAGAGACAGCTTTAGCCTGTTCCTTGCAATGATGGGTCTCATTCGAGCATTATTCACAAAATATTACGAAACCTGTTCGAAGAAATGTCCTGTTTTTATCGCACACAAACATACAACTTTCGTATTTTGTAACTCTGCACGTGCCGAACGATAACATTTTAACCACATCTCATTTGACAGTAATTAATCTGTTCAGTAATGTGCAATATTTCTCCCTTGGTGTTCCACACGGTCTGGTTAAAACAAACAAAAAAAAATAATCTGTGCATTCAGCACGTTTCCTAAATGTGTAAGTATGTCAAACGTATGTTTACATGTATACGGAGTTTTCACAATTACAGTGACTATTTTATTCCTGGTGTAGGACATCAGAGAAAAAACATATCTGTCCTGTGAACATGTTAGACCGTGAGGCAGAGGAACCGGATTAGACCCCCTGTCCTATCGACTCTGCTCCGCCATTTAATCATGGTTGACCCCTTTTTCCCTCCTCTTCCACCCGAGTTGCCGGCCTTCGCCCATAATCCTTGATGCCATGCCAATCGAGAACCTATCAACGACGAAGAAGTCTCGATCTTCCTATGTCCACCGCTGGTTTGCCTTATCGGAACCTACTGCATATAGGCTGAACCGAATTTCATTTAGATATGTAAAATACAAAATATGCCGATGACTTGGAATGCGAACACGGCCCAATGTGATGATAAAAAACTAAAGGGATATATAAGGATATTGTTATGGTTTTATGGGCTCATGGTCTAACATGTAGTTTTCGCTGCGTCCACCGTGAGACTGGACAGACAATGAACTTACCAGTACACTGAAGAAACAGTGGCATTCTCTGTGTGAGGGATTGTGGGACCGAATGAGCTCTGATAATAACATCACGGTGCCAGGGCTGCAGGGTGATCATTTCTCCCTAACTGCCGTGTCACTCCAGATTTCTGTCCGGAAATAATAACAAAAGCCTAGCGCCAATACCATTATGTTCCACTGTTATTTTGGTCACTCGTTGGTAAATATCTCCTCTGAAAATTTGAGGAGATATAAGCAAGTCCATAACGATACGTTGAACTGAAAAACTGTCCACGACTCTTCACAAGTCTCTCGCTGTGCAGGGCGCTATAAATATAATTGATAATTGCACATTTGAAGCATTGCTTCTGCGGTATGTAAGCGGTGGCATCTTTATTTGTCGCAGAAGAGCGGGCACTGAGAAGTAAATATATGATCAATATTTTCTGACATCCAGTGACAGTGTGCTCGGTGATGACTGGTCATTATCTATGACAGTGTGATTGTGCTGAGGAACATTTTTATAAAGAGGGATTTAGCACCCTAAGAAAGGTTTCACTGTTAACGTAGTGGCTTTTCTGTAGAAGCAGACTTTGATTGAAATTTGGAGATTTCGGATGCTTTGGAATGTGAACCGTCCAACGGGGCTGGGTGGGTTCTGTTGCGTTCTGACGTCGGAGTGAGCTGGGGCCTTTTGTCCAGTGGGAGACGAAGTGAGAAGACAGTGGGGAGAACAAATCCTCGGGTAGGACCCGGTGGGAGACCCGTTTGTTCGAAATGGTTTGCGAGCGAATATCGGAAGATGCTGTGTGCTTCCACGTAGAGCGAGGGCCCAGAGCGTGAGTTCAGGATGAGCTCCAACTTGTGTACATTTGGCTGGTTAATTACAGTAGGCCGTTTTCCTTTATTTCTTTCTTTGTCTTAATGACCCTACAGTTAATTAACATTCATAAAGGTAATTCCTTTAATCGTATGCAGTGTGTTGGTAAGACGCTCTATGTACGACGTAGTAAGAAGAAAGGTATGCCCATGGAAAAGAGGCTCTGCCTTTGGAGCGATAGTGCACGATGGGTGTGTTACAGGGCATTAAACACCATCAAACAGTCCGATAGAATTAGCGGGTCACATTTGAAGAGAAATGGCCGAAAACCTCACGAAACATAAGGTTGTAATAACAGCTGGTTTGAACTTTCCAAGTTTTAACTGGGAAACTGGGAACGCATGGTGTGAAAGGAATAGATGGAATAGAGGTTGTGAATAGATGTTCTGGATAGTTTCTTAAGCAGCAGATAAAAACCTGAAATGACAAAGACTGCGATTCTTGATCTTCTCTGAGGGAACGAGAGAGGACCGGTGGCAGAAGGTTGCCTCGGGGATCACTTTGCATCCACTAGTCCGCAGGCCATTAGTTTGAAGTTAAACAGGCAAAAACAGGCCTGGTTCTCGGGCTGCGATTTTAGATTGGAGACAGAAACAATCTTGTTGGTATCAGAGAGGATTTTGCAAGTGTCCTCTGGGACATTCTATGCTAAGTGGAAGGTCTTCAAAAGTGAAATTTCGAGAGCGCAAAGTTTGCACGGGCCCGTCAGAATAAATGGTAAACATAACAGTGTTGGCAACCTGGAATTTCAAGTGATATGGAGGCCCAAGTGAAGAAAGGAAATGAGGTGAATTGCAGGTTCAGTAATGTGTTTATGGGGTGTAGGAAATGCAAGAGAGCGTTTATCAAAGAGAGGAGGAGGGTGAGAGAATGATATGACTTTGTCCGAGTTGAATCGAAAGGAATGCTGCACATATCTTAAGAGCAAAAAGATTTCAAGAAACGTAATTAGTCTTCTGGAACTGGGTCCATAGCTAATGCACATGTGGTGCCAAATGAGCTGATGTTTTGCATCTGTATTTATCCAGGAAACCGATACAGTCTATTGAGGACAGCAACATTGAATCATCTTCGTGGACTCTACAGAGATTGCCGAGGAGAAGGCCTTTGCTGTCTTCAGGCAGATTAGAGTGGATAAATCCCCAGAACCGGCCAAGCGAAAGGATGAACTTGCAGGAACTCTTGCAGGGATATATACATCATTCTTAAACCAGGCATAGCCAATGTTGTTCCTTTGTATAAGAAAGGCTCTAAAAATAATGCATGAAATAATATTCTTTTGAGCCGGACATCATTCGTGGGAAGGTTGTTGGAAGGTAGTTTAACGGGCAGAATATATGATTTTCCTTTTAGATATCCACTGATTAACGATAGTCCGCATGGCTTCATTAGTGGTAAATCGTGTCAAAGATCTTACCTGGAATGTTGATGAAGAAAAAATATAAGGTGCTGTCGACATGGAATTTTTCAAGACATTTGATAGTTTCCGGTAAGGTTCAGTCTCTCCGCTCTGAAAATCAGGTAGTAAATTTATGAGCCACTTTCTTTGTGAAAGTAACCACGGAATGGTAGCAGATGGTTGCCTCTCTAACTGGATACCTGTGAGTAGCGGAGTTCTACAGAGACCGGCGCTGGTTCCTTTGACGTTTACATCTGTATTAACGATCTGGATGATGATGTGCCTCAGACAGAATCAGTAATTTAAATCACACACATCAAAGTTTCTGGTGAACTTTGACGTGTGTTGCTAGAATTTCCAGCATCTGCAGAATTTCTCGTGTCAGGAATTTAATTGTTGATCATGGTGCGAGTAATGTCCTCAGCTGCAGATACCTCAATGTAAGAAGTATTGTATTAAAAGGCGGATGAGACCATGGCATGAATGAGCACGTGGATTTACTATATTATCGCCATTAGTGGGATGGTTGCAGTATGAGCAGGACTGGCAGCGCAGTATTCCACCGCTCCGCTGTTTAAGATGAAGCAGAGGGGGAAGGAATAAATGAGGAGGGATGGCGTTACTAGTTAAGGAAGATGTCACATCAGGGTGGATTAGAGAACTCACCCAGTGAGGCGTTCAATGTGGAACGTAGTAATAAGACAGGTACGGCCATGTTAAAGGGGCTTTGGCTTTGGAGCGATGAAGTATGATAGATGTATTACACGGCATCACAGCCCAGACAACCAGCCTCTGTGCAGTGTGAACTGACTGGTGTGTTCACAGGTGGGAAGACTGACTGAATCCTTTCTCACACACAGAACAGGTGAATGGCCTTGCTCAGTGTGAACTTGCTGACGTACCTTCAGTTGAGATGGGCGAGCGAATCCATTTGCACTGTCTGAGCAGGAGGAATGATCGAGTGAATCCGTTGCTCCACTTTTTCAGTATCTGGACAGAGACAGCAAAACTGGTGTGTTGTGTTCGAGATTCCCGTAGACAAATTCTTTCTCATTTTTAACCTTTAAAAGATTTACAAAATCCATCAATGAGTGCAGGACAGCATTTCAAATGAGTTGCAAGGTGGGATCTGGCATCACACTTACAGTTAAGTTCAACCCAAGTTGGAGAGAGAAATCATCTTCTAACCGTGCAGTGCTGGAATAAGACCATAAGACCACAAGACAAAGGAGCAGAAGTCAGCCATTCGGCCCATCGAGTCTGCTCCGCCATTATATAATGAGCTGATCCATTCTCCCATTTAGTCCCAGTCACCATAACCGTTGATGCCCTGGCTACTCAGATACCTATCAATCTCTGTCTTAAATACACCCAATGACTTGGCCTCCACTGCTGCCCGTGGCAACAAATTCCATAGATTCACCACCCTCTGACTAAAAAAATTTCTTCGCATTTCTGTTCTGAATGGGTGCCCTTCAATCCTTAAGTCATGCCCTCTCGTACTAGACTCCCCCATCATGGGAAACAACTTTGCCACATCCACTCTGTCCATGCCTTTCAACATTCGAAATGTTTCTCTGAGGTCTCCCCTCAATCTTCTAAACTCTAAGGAATACAGTCCAAGAACGGACAAATGTTCCTCATATGTTAACCCTCTCATTCCTGAAATCATTCTAGTGAATCTTCTCTGTACCCTCTCCAACGTCAGCACATCCTTTCTTAAATAAGGAGACCAAAACTGCCCACAGTACTCCAAGTGAGGTCTCACCAGCGCCTTATAGAGCCTCAACATCACATCCCTGCTTCTATACTCTATTCCTCTAGAAATGAATGCCAACATTGCATTCGCCTTCTTCGCCACCGACTCAACCTGGAGGTTAACCTTAAGGGTAGCCTGTACGAGGACTCCCAAGTCCCATTGTATCTCAGAACTTTGAATTCTCTCCCCGTTTATTTCTTCTGCCAAAGTGCATAACCATACACTTTCCAACATTGTATTTTATTTGCCACTTCTTTGCCCATTCTTCCAATCTATCCAAGTCTCTCTGCAGACTCTCCATTTCCTCAGCACTACCGGCCCCTCCACCTATCTTTGTATCCTCAGCAAACTTAGCCACAAAGCCATCTATTCCATAATCCAAATCATTGATGTACAATGTAAAAAGAAGCGGCCCCAACACGGATCCCTGTGGAACACCACTGGTAATCGGCAGCCAACCAGAATAGGATCCCTTTATTCCCACTCTCTGTTTCCTGCCAATCAGCCAACGCTCTATCCACGTATGTACTTTCCCGTAATTCCATGGGCTCTTATCTTGTTATCATTTGTGGCACCTTGTCAAAGGCCTTCTGAAAATCCAAATATACAACATCCACTGCATCTCCCTTGTCTAGCCTACTGGTAATTTCCTCAAAAAATTGTAATAGGTTTGTCAGGCAGGATTTTCCTTTAAGGAATCCATGCTGAGTTCTGCCTATCTTGTCATATGCCTCCAGGTACTCTGTAACCTCATCCTTGACAATCGACTCCAACAACTTCCCAATCACCGATGTCAAACTAACAGGTCTATAATTTCTTTTTTGCTTCCTTGCCCCCTTCTTAAATAGCGGAGTGACATTTGCAATCTTCCAGTCCTCCGGAACCATGCCAACATCTACCGACTTTTGAAAGATCATTGCTAATGCCTCCGGAATCTCCACAGCTACTTCCTTCAGAACACGCGGGTGCATTCCGTCTGGTCCAGGAGATTTACCTACCTTTAGAATATTCAGCTTCCTGAGTACTTTCTCTGTCGTAATTGTGACTGCACACACTTCTCTTACCTGCCACCCTTCAGTGTCCGGTATACTGCTGATGTCTTCCTAAGAGAAGACTGATGCAAAATATTCATTCAGTTCTTCCACCATCTCCTTATCTCCCATTACAATTTCTCCAGCATCATTTTCTATCGGTCCTATATCTACTCTCACCTGTCTTTTACTCTTTTTCTACTTGAAAAAGCTTTCAGTATCGTCTTTGATATTATTTGTTAGCTTCCTTTCATAGTTAATCTTTTCCCTCTTAATGACCTTCTTGGTATCCTTTTGTAAGCTTATAAAAACTTTCCAATCCTCTGTCTTCCCACTAATTTTTACTTCCTTGTATGCCCCCTCCATTGCTTTAACTTTGGCTTTGACTTCTCTTGTCAACCATTGTTGCTTCCTCTTTCCATTCCAAAATTTCTTTTTTGGAATATACCTGTCTTGCACCTTCCTCATTTCTCGCATAAACTTCAGCCACTGCTGCTCTGCCATCTTTCCCGCCAGTGTCCCTTTCCAGTCAACTTTAGCCAGTTCCTCTCTCATGTCACTGTAATTTCCTTTACTCCACTGAAATACCGACATATCAGATTTCGGCTTCTTTTTCAAATTTCACAGTGAACTCAATCATGTTATGATAACTGCCTCCTAAGGGCTCCTTCACCTCAATCTCTCCAATCACCTCCGGTTCATTACACAATACCCAATCCAGTACATCCGATCCCCTAGTGGGCTCAACAACAAGCTGTTCTAAAAAGCCATCTCGCAGACATTCTACAAATTCTCTCTCTTGAGATCCAGTGCCGACCTGATTTTCCCTATCCACTCGCATGTTAAAATCCCCAACAATTATCATAACACCGCCCTTCTGACAAGCCTTTTCTATTTCCTGTTGTAATTTCTGGTCCACATCACTGTAGCTGTTTGGAGGCCTATAAATAACTGCCATCAGGGTCCTTTTACCCCTGCGATTTCTTAGCTCAACCCATAAAGATTCCGCACCTTCCAATCATATACCACCTCTTCCTAATGATTTAATATCATTTCTTACCAATAAAGGCACGCCTCCCCCTCTGCCTACCTTCCTATCCTTCTGATACACCGTGTATCCTTGGACGTTCAGCTCCCAGAGACATGCATCCTTTAGCCACATCTCTGTGATGGCCACAATATCATACCTGGTACTGGAATGACCAACAAATTCTCTGATGCTCTTCCTGTCTCTATAAGAATGGAGCATTTCTGTCATCTCCAGTCTGTGAACTGACTCAGTTTGATTCTCTCCATTGGTATTATTCCGTGTTTCCACTGAGCTGCATGGGTGCCTGGCCCCACAGTAACTGAAACACTCTCACACAAATAGCCGGCAGTGCATTCCATGCACCCAAGACTCGCTGTGTAAAGAAAAACTTACCCCTGACATCCCCTTGGTATCTATTTCCAAGCACCTTAAAACTATGTCCCCTCGTTTTAGCAATTTCAGCCCTGGGGAAAAAACCTCTGGCTATCCACACGATCAATGCCCCTCATCATCTTATATACCTAAAAATGACTCTGAACATAAACAAGGAAATTATACATTGCTTTAAGGATTTGTTAGAAGTATACAAAATTATGAGGGTATAGATAGGGTAAATGCAAGCAGCTTTTTCCACTGAGGTTGGGTGGGATGACAACCAGAGGTCATGGGTAAGTGGGGAAGGTGAAAATTTAACGGGAATATTTGGAAAAGCTCTGTACTGAAATGGTCATAAGAATGTGGAATGAAATGCCAGCACAAGTGGTAAATATGAGCTCAGTTTCACCATTTAAAATACATTTGGACGGGAGCCTGGATGGTAGGGGTATGGAGGGCAATGGTCCTTGTGCAGGTAGTTGCATTAGACAGCTTAAATGTTTTTTCGGCATTGATTAGTTGGGCCAAATACACTGTTTCCGTACTGAACTTCTCCATGTTTCTATGGCAGACTTGTTTGGAAGGGAAAAGGTAGGAATGACAGTGGAGCAGCAATGGCTGGAGTTTCTGGGAGCAATTTGAGAGCTGAGTGATTGATGCATCCCAAAGAAGTGGAAGCATTGGAAAGGCAGGAAGACGCAACCGTGGCTGAAATGAGAAGCCAAAGTCAACGTAAAATCCAAAGAGAGGGCAAACAAAAGAACAAAAACTATTGGGAAGCTTTTAGAAATCAACAGACGATGATTTAAAAAGAAAGTCAGATGAGCTCAGGGCATGGAATTATGATATTGTAGTCATTAATGAGTCTTGATAGGACCCAACAGACTGAGCCATTTGGAGGAACAAAATATAAGGGGCCTCAATATCTCTTGAAAACCAAGGTTCCCTACACCAGTTACCTTTCAATTTTTATTTTTGCAGGCTCATACGAACTTTACACCCCAAAATTTCACTTCTGAATGCCTCCCACTTACCAAGTACCATTTCAAGTTCCAACTCCTTAAAGTACAGGATTACAAGCTGCAGCTGGATGCACATCTTGTAGGTGAGGGCATCAGAGACACTGGAGGTCTCCCCACCTTCCCATCAATGTCCCCTCTAATTTGTAATGACCAGTGTGCACATAAATCTTGTACTGTGCATTTTTTACCCAGTGACAAATTGAATTTTATATAGCGAGGTAGTCATTTTAACAGCTAGCAAATACTGTCAAAAAGAACTTTGATCTCCTCTGGGTTTGATCGAGTTCATCTGCACTCTCACACAACCTATGTAGCAGGCCTGTAATGGGTAAATGAAGGATTTTCTCACCAGAGCTTTTGCACATTTTCCATACGTGATTTGCTTCATAAATTATGCTTCAAAAAGGCAGATTTCCAAATATCACTCAGGTAACACCAGTTTCTGTACTGTACATAAATATTTCCCCTGAACCCTCCCCCAGGTGACTGACGGTGGTGAACTCATTGATGGCAATGCCGATGAATATGAAGGGAAGGGCTGTATTCTGTCTCGTTGGAGTCTGGCTCATTTGTGGTGTGAAAGCTACTTGTTGCCCAGGGCAAAGTTGTTTGATGTCATTATGTACGCACAGAGAATAGGTCAAAAACTGCTGGAGGAACTCAGCAGGCCAGGCAGCATCTATGGAAAAGAGTACTAATGCTGAATTCATCCAGCATTTTCTGCGCGTTGCTTGAATTTCCAGCATCTGCAGATTTTCTCTTGTTTGTGATTGGAAGTAGAACAAAGGTGATTTTCTCACCTGCTGATGTAAAAGATTTTGTTCCCTTTCTCCGAATTCCTAATCCTTGCATTTGGAAAGCTGGTGCTCAGCTATGTCTTGAGAGATCCATCGGTTCCCATTCCCTCATCAGCCGGAAGCTCCCCGGAACCTGTGTACGGATCGTGGGGCTGAGAGAGAGGGACGAGAGCAGGATTGTGCCCGGATTGCTAGCCATGGAGTCCGCAGCTGACAGCAATTGACCCTCAGTAGGTGTTGGAAAACCGCCCGGAGAAATGCTCTTACCTGCAGTCGATTGTTTTAAGTCTTTTGTATACTGCGCGCATGCGCGATTTTCGGGACCATCCGCAACCCTGACGCCTCCGCATTTGATCGGTGCTTCAGCGACGGCGAATATTTAGAACACAGGGCTTTATGGGTAATCACGGTGCCATTAAAGATTACTGCCAGCCCTGGTTCCACATCCATACCTCAGTTTTTTTTGTGTGTAGAGAAAAATCAGCAGCTGTTTTAACGTAGAAGCCGGTTCCCATAAAATCATGCATTCTGTGTATCGAATGCCAAAGTACAATCCTCTTGCAAATGCAGATATAAAACACAAGAGATTCTGCAGTTGCTGGAAATACAGGGACGCACACACATAAAATGCTGGAGGAACTCTGCAGTTCAGGCAGCAACTGAGCAGAGAAGTACACAGTCTGGGCATGCTGAAGGGGCTCGGTCTAAACGTTGTTTATTTATTCCTCTCCACATTTGCTGCCTGATCTGTTGATTACCACCAGTAATTTGCAGAAATTACCACATTTTTTCGAACAACCAGTTTCCAAATGTTTCTGATTTTTCCTATGTAGGCAGATTATGCTGGTCTGATTCCTATTCTTCCTCCTTATAAACTCCAGACCCCATCTCTCTCTCTGGAGCCTCAAAGCCCTGACTCAGGCTGGCAACTCCGGTTTCTGACTGCTCTATCAAACATTCACTTGCTAGTCTGCTGTCAGGCTTCAGAGGCACATTCCAACAACCCAGCTGTCTGAGGCAGAGTCCTTTGAAACTAGCTGGTGCATTCAGAATTGGCTTTTGTCAGCAGAAGGTAGATGATAATTACGCGTATGATCAGTGGTGACGTGCAGGGATCTGTTCTGTGATCCCCTGTTTTTAGTTTTTTAAATAGATGATTTGTTTGAGGAAGTGGAAGGGTGGAATTTGTAAGTTTGCAGATGATATGGAGATTGCTAGAGTTGTGGTTAATATAGAAGATTGTCGTAGCTTACAACAGGACATCGACAGGATGCGGAACAGGGATGAAAAGTGCCAGATGGGGTTCAACATGGAAAAGTGTAGAGTGATTCTCTTTGGAAGGATGAATTTGATGGTTCTTCCTCCCTCCACTGACCTGTATGTCACCCTTGGGCGAGGCATTGCTCCTACTTAGCACAACCCCTCCCGCCACCCCGATCAGGGTGATGTGAAGCCATGGGATCTTATGAGTAGCCAGCGCGTGTCACAAGTTCTGCTAATGTGTCCACTGACACCGGGCAGTCTGTCTCTGAAGAGTACTGATAACGGCTGTCTCTGACCAGTACTGATAACGGCTGTCTCTGAAGAGTACTGATAACGGCTGTTTCTGACCAGTACTGATAACGGCTGTCTCTGAAGAGTACTGATAACGGCTGTTTCTGACCAGTACTGATAACGGCTGTCTCTGAAGAGTACTGATAACGGCTGTCTCTGAGCAGTACTGATAATGGCTGTCTCTGACCAGTACTGATAACGGCTGTCTCTGAACAGTACTGACAACGGCTGTCTCTGAAGAGTACTGATAACGGCTGTCTCTGAACAGTACTGATAATCCCAACATCTTGAAAAGACACTGCCCAGAAAGCAGCAATGGCAAACCACCGCAGTAGAAAAATTGCTGAGCAATCAGTCATGGAAAGGCCACAACCACCTACATCATGTGACACAGCACATGGCGAACGAACGGACAAATATAAACTGGGACCTGCTGACTGTAAGTGATTTAGATGTAGAATTTGTTAGCCGCATCTTAATGCAACATGTGTATTGTCCAACAAGCGGAAGGCCTGTACTGCATCGGGGGTTGGGTAATGAGCCCAGCCAGCAGACTGAACAGTGAACAGAACACCTCCAAACCCTGTCACTATTTCCAACTTCCCACCTGCCCCCTCAGCTGGATCCACGTCTCACTCCCCAGCTCTTGCCCCATCCCCACCCCTCACCTCTCTTCTCTGACTGTTTCCCATCCACTCTCAGTCCAGAGGGAGGGTCTCGGCCCGAAATGTTGACGGTCCATTTCCCTCCACAGATGCTGCCCGACCCACTGAGTTCCTCCGGCAGTTTGTTCTTTGGTCTGTGTAACCCGTGTTAGTGTGGGGAGCGGGATTTTACACCATATTCCCGGTACAATCTCAACAAAACACAATTAATTGTCACTTTTGCCGGACCATTGGCCCCGCTTGCAGGACAACAGTCTGCCGGTGTTTGCCCCCCAATGTGGTGAAGTCCACTGCTCGCCACCACTGTGGGCACAGACATTTCCACAGATGAGCCCCTCCTGCCCCCACCGGAACAAACATCCTGTCCGCCCCCTCTCTCACCATCTTCATCCTTCCAATAAAATCCTCCCCCTCCCATCTTCTGCTGGGATCCCTCCTTCCCAACCAGGGGAGCCGGAATCGCCAATGGGCCGAGTGGTCTCCTCCCACCTCTCAGTGAAGGATCAGGCTCCGGCCACAGAAGACACTTCACTAACTTTCTCCAAAAATGTACTTTATTCAGAAATACTACAAAATAAATTTATTTACAAAAAAAAATTGTTGACTGAGTCTTTAGTCAACAGTTATTTACAATAAATCATGCATTGACTCTCAGTCCTTGTTCAAAATAAAGACGTTTACAATATATCATTCGTTGACTCTCAAACCTTAGTCAAAAATAAAACTTATTTACAATAAAAAGCCAGGCGTTGACTCTCATTCCTTTATCGAAGTTCCATTACAGTCAATACCTTTCTCCATTTCTAGCCACTCCTGTGACACAATGTTGATTCAACTATCCATACTGCTGATGAGGTGTACACTGCCCACCCGACCCTCCCACTCCCACAGGTGACGAATCTTAAACTGTGGCCCTACCCCACCGGGCCCTTGCGGTGGCTGCACCGAGTTTCAGTGCATCCCTCAGCACGTACTCCTGCAGCCGAGAATGTGTCAGTCGGCAGCATTCTCCCACGGACATCTCCATGTGCTGGTAGATCATCAAGTTTCGGGCCGACCAAAGAGCGTCTTTCACCGAGTTGATGTTCTGCCAGCAGCACCGGATGTTGGTCTCCCTGTGCATCCCCAAGAGCAGCCCATAAATCAGGGATCCTCGGTTACTCAGTTGTTGGGCATGAGTCTCGATACCGTCCCTTCCATCCTGCTCCACACCCTCTCTGTGAACTCAGTGTACAAGATGTGGTTCACAGACTCCTCCTCATTGCAGTCCCACCATGGGCAACGGGGTGTGAAGGGAGACGTCCCGGGCGTACAGGAGGGCTCTGACTGGGAGGGCCCCTCTCACCGCCAGCCAGGCGAGGTCCTGGTGCCTGTTGGTGAGGTCTGGCGATGAGGCATTTTGCCAGATGAACTGGACGGTCTGCTCAGGGAACCACCCCACTGTGTCCATCACGTCCTTCTCCCGCAGGGCTTGCAGGACATTACGTGCTGACCACTGCCTGGTGGCCCTGTGGTCAAAGGCAGGGGACCCCAACCTTTCTGGCACCGCAGACCGGTTTAATATTGACAATATTCTTGCCGACCGGCTGGCCGGGGGCACCTCTGTGCGCGTGCATGATGTGTGCATGCGTGTATGTGGCGATTCTTTTCTACAAATCGTGTTTGGCGATTCTGTTCAGTGAAACTACACTGTACATACATTATATAGGCTGTGTATTTATCATATCATTCCTGCTTTTACTATATGTTACTGTTATTTTAGGTTTTAAGTGTTATTTGGTATGATTTGTTAGGTTATTTTTTTGGGTCTGGAAACGCTCAAATTTTTTTTTCCATATAAATTAATGGTAATTGTTTCTTTGGCGTAAAGCATTTCGGCACGAAAAAGTATTTTATGTAATTCAAATACAATTCGCCCAAATAAAAGGCCACAAATTGGAAGTACAATCTGAGCTGTTTTTTCTCCAAACGATTTAGTAGGTAGATCTTGCCTTTCACTAGGTCGAGGTAGGGGATCTTGGGCTTAAAAAGGTTGGTGACCACTACTTTAAACCATCGCACACCCAACACAGCCATGGGCATTTCCCAAATATCACAAACCATTCAATAATAACCAGGGTTGAACCCTGCCCAAAATCTTCTTACTGCAGAACCAAAACGGTCTGTTCAATCACCAGACTTGCCGAGGTCAAAACACCATTAAATGAATTTGAGGTAAACTGCAGGGGAATGGGAGAAAAAAAATAAATTCAGCTGGAACCCCTACCACCTTCCCTTAGCATACACATCGAACAAATAGACCCATGGTCTGCAGCACTCCCATTGATTCAGATGTTGCTCTGAAGAGCAAAGCTCTAGTTCCAAAGTTTCGGTGACATGCGGGGAAATGTTCAAGCTTGATGGGCAGCCTCCTCCCACATGGGCTAATGGATCTTAAAACTGTTTAACCGTATCCAACAAATGCTCACCATCAGATAGCATGGAGATGACTGCAGTTATTGAAGAATGTGCACATCTCAGCCTGTTACGTTGCTAGAAATGCTTTGCACACTGAGCAAAGAGAACAAAGATACAGAAACGATCACTGACTCAAGACCCATTCAGCTTTTCATCATTGTCAACTGGTACGAATATTGTTGCTGAGGGCTTGAGTATAGTTCTAAAAATAAAAGAGAAGTATAACATAGCAAAGACGAGTGGGAAGCCGGAGGATTGGGAAACGTTTAAAGAGCAACAGAAGGTAAATAAAAAGGCAATATGTGGAGGAAAAAAATGAGGTATGAAGGTAAACTAGCCAAGAATATAAAGGAGGATAGTAAAAAGCTTCTTTAGGTATGTGAAAAGGAAAAAAAAATAGTTAAGACCAAAATTGGGCCCTTGAAGACAGAAGCAGGTGAATTTATTATGGGGAACAAGGGAATGGCAGATGAGTTGAACAGGTACTTTGGATCTGTCTTCACTAGGGAAGACACAAACAATCTCCCAGATGTAATAGTGGCCAAAAGAACTAGGGTAATGGATGAATTGAAGGAAATTTATATTAGGCAAGAAATGATGTTGGACAGGCTGTTGGGTCTGAAAGCTGATAAGTCCCCAGGACCTGATGGTCTGCATCCCAGGGTACTTAAGGAGGTGGCTTTAGAAATCGTGGAAGCATTGGTAATCATTTTCCAATGTTCTATAGATTCAGGATCAGTTCCTGTGGATTGGAGGGTGGCTAATGTTGTCCCGCTCTTCAAGAAGGGAGGAAGAGAGAAAACAGGAAACTATAGACCGGTTAGTCTGATTTCGGTGGTGGAAAAGATGCTGGAGTCAACTATAAAAGATGAAATTACAACACATCTGGATAGTAGTAACAGGTTGGTCCGAGTCAGCATGGATTTACAAAGGGGAAATCGTGCTTGACTAATCTTCTGGAATTTTTTGAGGATGTAACTATGAAAATGGACAAGGGAGAGCCAGTGGATGTAGTGTACCTGGACTTTCAGAAAGCCTTTGATGAAGTCCCACACAGGAGATTAGTGGGCAAAATTAGGGCACATGGTATTGGGGGCAGAGTACTGACATGAATTGAAAATTGGCTGGCTGACAGAAAACAAAGTAGCGATTAACGGGTCCCTTTCGGAATGGCAGGCGGTGACCAGTGGGGTACCACAGGGTTCAGTGCTGGGACCGCAGCTGTTTACAATATATATTAATGATTTAGATGAGGGAATTAAAAGTAACATTAGCAAATTTGCCGATGACACAAAGCTGGGTGGCAGTGTGAAATGTGAGGAGGATGTTATGAGAATGCAGGGTGACTTGGACAGGCTGGGTGATAGGGCAGATGCAGCTTAATGTGGATAAATGTGAGGTTAAACACTTTAGTGGTAAGAAAAGGAAGGCAGATTATTATCTAAATGGAGTCAAGTTAGGAAAAGGGGAAACACAACGAGATCTAGGTGTTGTTGTACATCAGTCACTGAGAGCAAGCACGCAAGTACAGCAGGCACTGACAAAAGCTAATAGCATGCTGGCCTTCATAACAAGGGGAATTGAGTATAAGAGCAAAGAGGTCCTTCTGCAGCTCTACAGGGCCCTGGTGAGACCACACCTGGAGTACTGTGTGCAGTTTTGGTCTCCAGTTTGAGGAAGGACATTCTTGCTATTGAGGGAGTGCAGCGTAGGTTCACAAGGTTAATTCCCTGGATGGCGGGACTGTCATATGTTGAAAGATTGGAGCGGCTGGGTTTGCATACTCTGGAATTTAGAAGGCTGAGAGGGGATCTTATTGAAACATATAAGATTATTAAGGGATTGGACACGCTGCAGGCAGGAAGCATGTTCCCGCTGATGGGTGAGTCCAGAACCAGAGGCCACAGTTTAAGAATTAGAACAGAGTTGAGGAAAAATTTTTCCACCCAGAGAGTGGTGGATGTATGGAATGCTCTGCCCCAGAAGGCTGTGGAGGCCAAGTCTCTGGATGCTTTCAAGAAAGAGATGGATAGAGCTCTTAAAGATGGTGGAATCAAAGGGTATGGGGATAAGGCAGGAACTGGGTACTGATCGTGGATGATCAGCCATGATCACAGTGAATGGCGGTGCTGGCTCGAAGGGCCGAATGGCCTACTCCTGCACCTATTGTCTAAATGTCTCAAATGCTGTGAATAAGGCATAACGATACCCAATTTTTGTTCTATTACACAATAAAAGTGAAGAGATTTGCATCCTTATACCTTGGTCATCAAGTAACAGAGTCTCTGGCTTGATGTCCCTGTGTGTAATTCCATTGCTGTGAAGATATTCCTGAAAGTAGGCAAAGACAAATATAAATCAGGTATTCTGAATTTACATCTTTTTCTAATTCTCCAAGCCCACAAAATATCAATCGTAGAAATGGAACAGATTTCTGGCAGAATTAGTGACACTAATAAGTCAGATACAATTGCTGGACAATCGGTTCAGAGAATATTTTGTGACTTAATCTGGGTGCACACTAGATTTCCAGTGCCGATATGAAAGTTGAGTATGAAGGCTGGCCTGGAAGAATGATGAAACTTCTGAAGATGCTTTGGGAGGTCACCCATCCATGAACAGCATTTTACTGTCAAAGGGAACTATGGTGAGCTCCAAAATTGATCTCATTTGAAAATTGGGACAAAGCACTGTTAACCTCCTTACTGCTGGTTATAGTGCTAGTTCAATTCTGGCAGACAAAGCTCTTCGAGAGCAAACATGGGCAGGTCAATCCATCTATGATCATGCTCAGTAATGTACGTCGAAATAGAGAAAACTGCTGCTGCACGTCATAAACACTCACTTAAAACAAAGGGATAAATGATGAGGAGCACATACCACTCCTGCTATCAGCTGCTCGAAAAATCCATCAGCATCTGCCTCGGGCATCCCCACGTCAGGCTCTGTGGGAAGGCAGATCACATTAATCAAAGGCTGAACTTGGGATCAGTTTGCAAATCATTAATATTGTCTGAAATTATGTCATTTTACATCATGCTTAAATTTAATCTCAAATCCCAGGCCTCATTTCACTCAGGTGCCCAAGTAGATGGATTCTCCAACGTGCCAATTGTACCCTATGATCAAATACAAAACAGTTGTGTACATTGCAAAACTTCTGAATGATCCATTGAGTTAAATGCATCAGAAACAGAGCATGAGCCAAATGGCTCTTCATCCCTGCTTCCCCATGCAATAAGATCATTATTGATCTGGTTTTGGCCTCTACACCACTTTCCAACTCTCTCTCTGCACCTGTAGATTTCCATGTAGTTCATATGCCTACAATATATTGTATATTCTATGGCTCTACCATAACTCTTAACGTGGAGAATTCCAAAGGATCACAACCTGCAGAAGAAATTCGTCTTCATCTCCTGATCAATGGGAAACCAATTACTCAAACTATATCCCATTTTCTCGATATCCTCACTTGGAGAAACATCGTCTCAGCATCTTGTCTGACAACACCCTCAGAATCTTGCTTCAGTAAGATCACTTCTCATTGTTCCCTACACGCTCACCCCTCGCCCCTATATGTGAATCCCCTGATTCAAGTATGTCCTTTATTAAAGACGAGATCTGAACTGTACACAGAACGCCAGGTGTTGTCTCACGAGCTCCCAATAAAGTTGCTACAAAATATCCTTACCCTTGTATTCCATAACCCTTACAATAAAGGCCAACATTCCATTGGCCTTTCTGCATATTTGTTTAACCTACACACCCTTTTTGTGTGCTAGAGTTTGAGTTTGCACTGCAACATTCTCTAAACACCTCTCTATTTAACAATCAGGTTTGTCTTTCTTCTTTCCAGAGCAGGCAGGCAACTTCATATTTTGTTCTATATTATATTTCAAAGGCCACTTTCCTGCTCATCCACTTAACCTGTGCTCATCACGTTGCAGGCTCTTGTGTACTCTGCATCACCTGATAAGCCACTTATCTTTATATTTTCAACAAATTTGAGAACATACATCCGGTCTCCTCAGATTACAACCAATGCATCCACTATCTCTGATGCCACTCATTTGTAAAGATACAAATTTGTCCTGTTCTTTTTCACTGATAAAAATTAAAAAAAATCCCTCTCCCTACAGACCTTTGCAATCTGTTATTACTTTCATTATTTAGAATCTGTAACTTCTCATTCCCAATTTTACAATAAGCCTCAAAAACCAACATTACTTTTGGCTTTTTACTTGTATTTCGGTAAAAACCCCATCAATATTTTTAATAATTTTCTTATGTGTCCCACATTCTTTACAATTTTTGTGGCATACCTTGTAGTTTTAAACTTTCCCAGTCCTCTTGACTACCATCAATTAATTAATCCTCATTACAACGTATATTATTTCAAAGATATAGCATCCTAACTTCCTTGGGAATTCTCCACAGATGGTGCACCCTTCTCGTGGGGCGTTTCTTCCTCCAGACTTTTGCTGTAAGTTAAGAAATACCTCCTTAAATGAGTGCTTGCACTGACATCAGACGCTAGAGAGGGCGGGCGGAACAGTTCGACAGGACTATCAGCTGAGAGGAGGAGTATTCATACACACCAGGTCCGCCTCTCTCATTTGGTTGGTGAAATATCAGCTATTTTACACGATCAGCTATATTCCAAAAGAGCTTTCGCGACGAGGGAGAAAAAGACAACTTCTGTCAAAGATTGAGAGAAATTACACCAAACCTACTTCAAACGTTGGAGAGAAGTAGGATAAATCCGTGTCCTGCAGACAGTCGGTCTAACTTAATAGAGGGAAGACTAGCAGGATCCGAAAGGGTCCGGACAGTTGTGGGTATCGCTTCTCCGCTTTTTGGCTGCATCGTCGCAAAGTGACAAAGGCAGTGTACAGCTTGCCGCTTGCGTTTTTCTCCGACCTCGGAAACTGCAGAACCATGGCCGGCAAAAACCCCGAGGTTTTTATGGACATCTCTATTCAGGATAAACCCCAGGGTCGCCTAGTGATGGAGCTAAGACCAGATATTGTCCCAAAGACTGCAGAAAACTTCCGTGCATTATGCACAGGCGAGAAGGGTTTCGGTTACAAAGGCTCAACGTTCCACAGAATCATTCCTGGCTTCATGTGCCAGGGTGGCGACTTCACAAAACATGACGGCACTGGAGGCAAGTCCATCTATGGGGAGAAGTTTAAAGATGAGAATTTTCAGCTGAAGCACACGGGGCCAGGCATCCTGTCCATGGCCAATGCTGGACCAAATGCAAATGGTTCCCAGTTCTTCATATGCATCACAGGGAGCAGCTGGTTGGATGGGAAACATGTTGTGTTTGGATCTGTGGTAGAAGGAATGGATGTGGTAAAGAAGATGGAGAGATGTGGCACCATGAATGGAACACCAAAACCCACGGTTAAAATCACTGAGTGTGGGCAGTTGACCTAAAGTATTTGAATTTGGAATTGTACTGTTTAGATAAAGTGTGATTGTTTGGAACTCCAAAAAAAAAAACACACAAAAAAACGTCCGGTGCTGCTGGCAGATCAGCTCGGTGAAAGACGCTCTTTGGTCGACCCGAAACTTGATGATCTACCAGATGTCCAGTGTAGACAGGAAAACCTGGATCAGGGGTCGATGGACCGGACCGTGAACCGGAATACCGTCTTTATGGACCGGACGATGACAACATATTTTGGTCTTGTTCTATACAGGAACAGTACTGGATGTCAGTTTTTTCGACAATTTCTAAAGCACTTAAAATTAATTTACAATTTAGCAAATTAACTGTGCTTTTTGGAATAATTCCTCAAAATATCCGTGATATCTCTATGTCTGACCATCATGTTATTGCATTTGTTACATTGATAGCTAGGAGGGTAATTTTGTTGAAGTGGAAGGATACATCAGCTCCCACTTTGTCACAATGGTTCTCTCAAGTGATGCTATGTCTTAGTTTGGAGAAAATTAGAAGTCGAACCTTTGAACCTTTATTTGATTTTGAGAAAAGATGGGGTTCATTTGCTCGTTATTATCATTTGAGTTAATTGATAGATTTCCTCCATGATCTAATTGTAAATTTTTGGTATATATTTTTTTTCTTGCTGGCGGTTTGATGTTTATTTTTAGAGGCTTTTTGTATGACGCATGGCTCCGGGTTGTACACCTAATGGGGTTTTATCCCAGATTTTCTGCTTAGTAGTGTTTTTTTTTAAATTATCAGCAACATTTTTCAATCTTTAAAATAATGTTTTTTTTCCTCTAGACATTGTGTTGCTTAATTTGATGTACTCGTGTTATTTTTGAATAATATAATAATAATAAAAAGATTTGAAAAGAAAAAAGAAAGAAACTGCTGAGATACAGTCGGCTAAGAGCCAAGTGCTGATAAATAGGACCCGTGTAGAATTGATGAAGTTCCTGTCTCTTTCTCCATTCATGTTTCCTCCTTACGGCAGAACTAACCCTCTCACTGTGTCAGAATCAGTGATTAAAGTTCATCCCTGCACATTGTAATTTGAACCGTCTCACTGAGGGTCTCATGGAGACACAACCCCTGCCCTCTGCACATGTGATCACATCTCCCCTGCTTCTGACATGTCAAATAACCTCAGAATGGTTTTCTGATTCAATCTGAAGGTTATGGTACATTCAGCTCATCGTCAGACCTGACAAACCATGTCTTCCCACAGCTGGTTCCTCCTGTTGGTGTGTCCTCTTTCCTCCACCTCCAGAGAAGCTGCATCTCCACACAAACTCCTCACTTGAGACGACTGTCTGTACCCGTGACACAGAAAATCACAACACTGTCACTCTCCTGATACCATCCGGGAAGCGGTACCGCAACATAAAAGCCAGGACCAACAGGCTCCGGGACAGCTTCTTCCACCAGGCCGTCAGACTGATGAACTGACGCTGATCTGAGTGTACACTATATTACATTGTCTATTTTATTTATTATAAATTACAATGATTACACGTTGCACATTTAGATGGAGACGTAATGTAAAGATTTTTACTCCTGATGGATGTAAGAAATTAAGTCAATGCAATTCAATTCCTGATTCCGTATCTGAGCTGCTCGCCTCCGGATATCCTCCGTCAACGAGCTCCTTCCTCAGTCACCATCTGTGAGATTATAAAAAACAATTAAAAACGATCTATCAGACAGCTCCTGTACCCCTCCACCCCTGTTAAAACTCTCTGCTCAGCACCTTCCCCATTCCCTTTCCCTTTCAGACTCCCGATGTGCCAGCAGATCCGAATTCACCGTGTGGACATTTCTACCCCACAGGAGGCTGTACAAACCCGTGTCCTTCTCTGATATACAGCTCAGTGACCCCAATCCCTGTCTGCACTCGCAGCCCATGACGGTGACAGCTGTCCTAGACTCTGTAACTCACAATCTTGTAACACATAATCTTGTTCACAGCAAGTTTAGACAGTCATTAATATGAAGAGAGAATTGTTGTTTCCTGAAAGGACAGGCGAGCGAAGCTGTCTGATCCAATTCACCAGATGGTCCGGTGTTTACAAGTTAATGTGTCCCGGGACCCACACCCACACCCACTCATAACCCCGACCCACACAGACAGACAGACAGACAGACTGTCCCTTCGCCCCAAACCCCCTGCAGAACCACAAGGAATTGATCCACGGCCCGGGCTCGGTCGCAAAGTGAAAACCGGGGCTGAGGAGAGCCCGGAGACAAACACCCCGCTGCCCACTCCACCAACAACACGGCACAGCCGGACACATCTCACAACACCGGATCCGCTCCCGATGAAACCCGAATTTAATTTTGTTGTTCCAGATCGGACCCAACAAAAGGTGTTTTAAAATTGAAGCGCTCCCCCTCACGTGACGTCACACAGCAGCCCCTCCCACGCGCCTGACGTCACCCATGGTCTCCCCGTATCTGCATCTGCTGTCACGAGCACGGTGCCTTACGTCACACACGCGCTGCTGTGCTCGAGCTTTTTCGGTTTAACGGCTGAGCTACTGAGCGCGAGGCACGCCCACCACCCGAACAGTCAACAGAGGAATTGAATTGATTGCAGAGCTGCGCTATTCCCATTGGTGCGAAGCGATGTCAATCACTGTTACACCCAATAGTGGAGGCGGACCAGCCGAGAGGGCGTTACCCGGTCTCCTGCCGCATTGCGACCTGCCCGTCAAATCGGAACAAAATCCCAAAGTAAATGTCCGCTTTCTGATTTATTTCCATTTCCCTCCGAGGGAAGTTGGGGCGTTTGTGAAGCGTCTCCTGCGGCCGGAGTCTGATGTATCGCTGAGAGGTAGGAGGAGACCGCTCGGCCCGTCGGTTTGATGCCGGTTCCCCGGGGAGGGAGAGGATGAAGACGGTGAGAGAGGGGGCGGACAGGATGTTTGTCCCGGTGGGGACAGGAGGGGCTCATCTGTGGAAATGTCTGAGCCCACGGTGGTGGCGATTCACCACATTGGGGGCAAACACCGGCAGACTGTTGCCCTGCAAGCGGGGCCAATGGTCCGGGCAAAGTGACCATTATTTGTGTTTTGTTGAGATTGTACCGGGAATATGGTGTAAAATCCCGCTCCCCACACTAACACGGGTTATACAGACCAAAGAACAAACTGCCGGAGGAACTCAGTGGGTCGGGCAGCATCTGTGGAGGGAAATGGACCGTCAACATTTCGGGCCGAGACCCTCTCTCTGGACTGAGAGTGGACGGGAAATAGTCCGAGAAAAGAGGTGAGGGGTGGGGATGGGGCAAGAGCTGGGGAGTGAGAGGTGGGTCCAGGTGAGGGGGAGGTGGGAAGGTGGAAACAGTGACAGGGGTGGGAGGTGAGTGGTTGACCTGGAAAACATATACTTTATACTTTATAGTCGCCAAACAATTGATACTAGAACGTACAATCATCACACTGATACTTGATTCTGTGCTTCCCACTCCCTGGATTACAAATATTAAATATTACAAATAGTAAAAATTAGTAAATATTAAAAATTTAAATTATAAATCATAAATAGAAAATAGAAAAATGGAAAGTAAGGTAGTGCAAAAAAACCCGAGAGGCTGGTCCGGATATTTGGAGGGCATGGCCCAGATCTGGGTCAGGATCCATTCAGCAGTCTTATCACATTTGGAAAGAAGCTGTTCCCAAATTTGGCCGTTCAAGTCTTCAAGCTTCTGAGCCTTCTCCTGGAGGGAAGAGGGACGAAAAGTGTGTTGGCTGGGTGGGTCGTGTCCTTGATTATCCTGGCAGCACTGCTCTAACAACACGCGGTGTAAAGTGAGTCCACGGACGGAAGATTGGTTTGTGTAATGTGCTGGGCCATGTTCACGATCTTCTGCAGCTTCTTCCCGTCTTGGACAGGACAACTTCCATACCAGGTTGTAATGCACCCTAGAAGAATGCTTTCTACGGTCATCTATAAAAATGACTGTGGGTTCTAGGGGACAGGCCAAATTTCTTTAGTTTCCTCAGGAAGTAAAGGTGCTGGTGGGCCTTCTTGGCAGTGAACTGTGCTTGGTTGGACCAAGTCAGGACATTTGTGATATTGACCCTGAGGAACTTAAAGCTTTTGACCTGTTCCACTTGCACACCACCGATGTAAATGGAGTCGTGCTGTCCACTACTCCTTCTGATTTAAAAACCAATTCCTTCGTCTTGCTGACGTTGAGCGATAGGTTATTGTCTTCACAACATGCCACCAGGTTCTTAATTTCCTCTCTGTACTCAAACTCATCATTACCCGAGATACGGCCTACAATTGTTGTGTCTTCAGCAAACTGATATATTGAGTTCGATGGAAACTTGGCTACACAATCATGGGTGTACAGAGAGTACAGCAGCTTCTCCTTCTCACATTTCAGGATGAACTCTAATATTTTACGATCACTTGCCCCTGTGGGTTCTTTCTCCTTAAGTGCTCTAATTAATTCCTGTTCATTGCACAACACCCAATTGAGAATAGCTGATCCCCAGCTGGGCTCAACCAGGAGCTGCTCTAAAAAGCCATCTTGAGGGCATCGTAGGAAATCCCCCTCTTGGGATCCTGCACCTACCTGATTTTCCCAATATATCTGCATGACTATCTCTCATGACTATTGTAACGTTGCTGTTTTGGCATGCATTTTCTTTCTCCTGTTGTAATTTGTGGATAATATACCTCCTACTGTATGGGGATCTTCAGAAAACTCCCATCAGGGTCATTTCACCATTGCTGTTCCTTAGTTCTACCCACAATGACTCAACATCATCCAACCGTATGTCACCTCTTTCTAATGATTTGATTTGATTTTTTCCCAACAGAGCCACAGCACCCTCTTTCCCTGCCTGCGTGTCCTTTCGATAAACATACCAGTATCTGGGACACGAGATATTGCAGATGCTGGATGTCTGGAGCGATACACACAAAGTGCTGGAGGAGCTCAGCAAGTCAGGCAGCATCTATGGATGAGAATCAACGTTTTGGGCCAAGACCCTTCATCAGGACTCTTGACACCCAGCTATCTGGAATACCAAAAAACAATGACAATAGAAAAATACTGCAAAAAGGAAAACTTCTAACAACGTTTGCTTCAAGGCTTAAGAACATTTACCAAGCAGACATCCATGGTATAACAAATAGAACAGAGAAAATAGAAATCTACAGCACATTACAGGCTCTTTGTCCCACTATACTCTGCCTGCCATGTAACCTACTCTAGAAGCTGCCTAGAATTTTCCTACCGTAATGTCCTTTATTTTTCTAAGCTTCATGTACATGTCTAAGAGTCTCTTAAAAGATTGTATAGTATACACTACTACCTCCTTATCCTGCAGTGCATTCCATGCACCTACCATGCTCTTTGTGAAAAAATTACCTCTGACATCCCCTTTGTACCCATTTCCAAGCACCATAAAATTATGCCCTCACGTGTTAGCCATTTCAACTCTGGGAAAAATCCTCTGGTGTCCATGTGATTAATGTCTTATCCACAGGATCAATGCTTACAACAAAGGCAATAAACACTTTCGCTGTACCCATATTATTGTATTCTTTAGGTAAATATCTTGGTCCCATTCCAATCTGGAAACTTTACAAAAAAACTGAAATGACAAATTTAGAAAAGACTATTTACACTCAAACACACTTAGATTAACACTACCGAGGACAGAAGGAGGAAGAGCTACCACCCAATGATCTGATATGCTTTCTAAAGTATATATTTTCATACAATATAAACAGGATTCAGCACACCATGCAGGTATATGCAATTCGGATAAGAAATACAGACCAGAAAACTTAAATGAGAGGCCAACTCAGAAAAATTATTCATCACTATGGCAAAAAGCTAACGAGTGGAATGAGGATGACACTCCATGGGAGACATCCCAATGATCTGAGCAGACTAGACGGTGACAAGGAAGCATTGTACGTCTGACTCAGAGTTGGAGACCTCTTCCCAGAAACAGGGGTTCCTTGGGGAACTACAGGACAAGGTGGTTAACATTTTAAAAACTCAAAAATGCATAAAAGACAAATAAACCAGGCAACAAATGCAGAAAATGCCAAGAGAAACCAGACACAATGCAATATATTCTGGGATCCTGCAGCAGTTTAACTCAATCTGATTAATTACTCAGGTACAATCAAGTGACAAATACCATTCACCAAAATCTTGCTTTAAAATACAAACTTCTGAAAGCCCTCTATCACTTCATAAAGAACCAATAAATTCAAGTCAGATCCAGTTTTGGAGTCAAAATCTTACAAATTATATGATAATCAATACATTATTTCAGATAGGACAAACCATAATAACCATCCGGATATAACATTACAGGATAAACAAGCAGGAACAACTCTCTCAATAGATAAAACCATTCCCAACACACACATGTTCCTCGACCAGTGGAGCACCTCACCACAGGCATTGTTTGTGTCATCAGTCAGACAACCAAATTATTTTCTCTGTCAGTCAGCTTCCAAAAGTTGTTACTCTGTCATTCGATGTCACGCCCCTCATCATACATTCCCTTCTCCTCATCATACGTTCTTACCCTGACCATCGTCCAGATCTCCAAACTCTGCCCTGTGCAGACCCGCCTCTGGTTTCTGACCCTGCACCATTGAACATCTAACTAATGGTTTCCCATTCTGCTTTCAGTCTTTAGAGGACAGTGGTGTTTTCTAACAAGCCTTTAGAAGCAGGGAAAATGACACATAATGTGGAAATGAGCTGTCAATAAGGTTAACTACCAATGTCATTCTTCCTCAGCCGAGAGATTAGAGGGCCAAAGAACATCTCAGACAGAACCGCAGCTTGATTTTGTCAGTCTGCAGAAAATTCAAGGGAATCCTCTTCACCCACAGAGTGGTGACTGTTTGGAACCCATCACCACAGGGAGAGCGAGAGATGAACAACAGGGGTGGATTTTAAAAGACTGTCGTGGAACAGAATCACTGGCAGGGTCCAGCCGGCCTGAGTCGACTCTCTACTGTACACTAGGTATGTTATAAATTCACCAAGTACCGGAGATAAGAGTTTAAAATAGAACTGATTTATTTGTCTCAGATCCAGAATATTAAACTCCAGCCCCATTAAAGGTGAATATGCAGCAGAAGAAACTCCTCCCATGCCCAGTGACCAGGGTGCAGAACTGGGTGTGGTGAGCAGCAGCAATAATTGCAGAGTTCAGCACCGACAGTCACTCTCAAAATTGCATTCAGCAACGGTGATGGATAAATATCCAGCATGCAGCTTATTGAAACTTTCTGCCCAGTGTGAACCCGGTAGTGTGTCACAAGGTTAGATTACTGAGTGAATCCCTTCCCACATTCACAGCAGGTGAATGGCCTCTCCCCAGTGTGAACTCAATGATGCACATTTGGTTGATTTGTCTGAGAGAACCTCTTCCTAATGTCTGAGCACGTGAACCGCCACTACCCAGTGTGAATTCGCTGGTGTTTTAGTAGGCTAGCTGCCTGAGTGAATCCCTTCCCACAGTCTGGGCAGGTGAATGGCTTCTCCCCAGTGTGAATTCGCTGGTGCATCTGAAGGTTGGATGATTGAGTGAAGGTCTTCCCACAGTCTGAGCAAGTGAACGGCCTCTCTCCAGTGTGAACTCGCTGATGTACCTTCAGTTGAGATGAGCAACTGAATCCCTTCCCACAGTCTGAGCAGGTGAATGGCCTCTTCCCACTGTGAACCCGCTGGTGTGCCAGCGGATCAGATGACTGAGAGAATCTCTTCCCACGTTCTGAGCGGGTGAACAGCCTCTCCCCAGTGTGAACTCGCTGGTGTGCCAGCAGATCAGATGACCGAGTGAATCCTTTCCCACATTCTGAGCAGGTGAATGGCCTCTCCCCAATGTGAACTCGCTGGTGTTTCAGTAGGCTAGCTGCCTGAATGAATCCCTTCCCACAGATTGGGCAGGTGAACGGCTTCTCCCCAGTGTGAATTCGCTGGTGCATCTGAAGGTTGGATGATTGAGTGAAGGTCTTCCCACAGTCTGCGCAAGTGAACGGCCTCTCTCCAGTGTGAACTCGCTGATGTACCTTCAGTTGAGATGAGCAAGTGAATCCCTTCCCACATTCTGAGCAGGTGAATGGCCTCTCCCCATTGTGAACTCGCTGGTGTGCCAGCAGATCAGATGACCGAGTGAATCCCTTCCTACGTTCTGAGCGGGTGAACAGCTTCTCCCCAGTGTGAACTCGCTGGTGTCTCAGTAGGCTAGTTGTCTGAGTGAATCCCTTCCCACAGTCAGAGCAGGTGAACGGCCTCTCCCCTGTGTGAACTGACCAGTGTCGCTGTAGGTGGGATGACTGGGTGAATGTCTTTCCACAGACTGAGCAGGTGAACGGCCTCTCCCTGGTGTGAACTGACTGGTGTCTCTGCAGGTGAGATAGTAAAGTGAATCCTTTTCCACAGTCTGGGCAGGTGAACGGCTTCTCCCCTATGTGAAATTGGTGGTGTCTATGAAGGTCAGCTGGTCGATGGAATCCCTTCCCACAGACAGAGCAGGTGAATGGCCTGTCCCCAGTGTGAAATCGCTGGTGTATTAGTAGGCTGGATGATAGAGTGAATCCCTTTCCACAATCTGAGCAGGTGAACGGCCTCTCTCCGGTGTGAACTCGCTGATGTACCTTCAGTTGAGATGATTTAATGAATCCCTTCCCACAGTCCGAGCAGGTGAACTGCTGCTCCCTGGTATGAACTCGCTGGGGAGCCATTAGGTCAATTGACCGAGTGAATCCTTCCCCACAAATTCAGCAGATGACCAGCCTCTGCCTTGTGTGAACTGACTGGTGTGTCCACAGGTGGGATGATCGACTGAATCACTTCTCACACACAGAACAGATTGGCCTTGTCCAATGTGAACTACCTGATGTACCTTAAGTTGAAATGACCGAGTGAATCCACCCCTACAGTCTGAGCAGCTGAACAGCCTCTCCCCTGTGTAAAATGACAGACTTGCCAGTCGGTCAGATGATCGAGTCAATCCCTCCCACAGTCTGAGCAGGAAGGATGATCGAGTGAATCCCTTGCTCCACTTCTTAAATATCTGGACAGGGACCGCAAAACTGGCGTGTTGTTCTCGAGATTCCCGTAGACAAATTCCTTGTCATTTTTAACCTGTAAAAACATTTACAAGATCTATCAGTGGGTGTAGAACAACATTTCTGGTGAGATCACTTGAGTTGTCAAGGTGTGAACTGACATCACACTGTTACAGTGAGGTTCAACACAAGTTGGAGAGAGAAATCTTCTAAATGGGCACAGTGCTGGTATCTGGAATGACCATCAAATTCTCTGACCCCCTTCCTGTCTCTATGAGAATGGGGTATTTCTGCCATCTCCAATCTGTGACCTGGCTCAGTTTGACTCTCTCCATTGGTATTATTCCCTGTTCCCACTGAGCTGCATGGGTTCCTGGCCCCACAGTAACTGAAACACTCTCACACAAATAGCTGGCAGTGTATTCCACGCACCCACCACTCTCTGTGTAAAAAACTTACCCCTGACATCCCCTCGGTATCTATTTCCAAGCACCTTAAAACTACACTACCTTGTCTTCGCCATTTCAGCCCTGGGAAAAAAAAACCTCTGGCTATCCACACGATCAATGCCCCTCATCATCTTATACACCTAACAAAAAGCTCTAAACATATACAATGAAATTATACATTGCTTTGAGGATTTGTTAGAAGTACTGTATACAAAATTATGAGGGTACACATGGGGTAGATGCAAGCAGCTTTTTCCACTGCGGTTGGGTGGGATTACAACCAGAGGTCATGGGTAAATGGGGAAGGTGAAAATTTAACAGGAATATTTGGAAAAGCTCATTACTGAAATTGTCGTGAGAGTGTGGAATGAGATGCCAGCAGAGGTGGTGAACATGAGCTCGGTTTCACCATTTAAAAAAAAGTTTGGATGGGAGCCTGGATGGTAGGGGTATGGAGGGCAATGGTCCCAGTGCAGGTAGTTACATTAGACAGCCTAAATGTTTTTTCGGCATTGACTAGATGGGCCAAATAGCCTGTCTCTGTACTGAACTTCTCCATGTTTCTATGACAAAGAAGCTGGCCAAACTTGTTTGGAAGGGATACGGTAGGAGTGACAACGAAGCAACAATGGCTGCAGTTTCTGGGAGCAATTTGGAAGCTGAGTGATCGATACATCCCAAAGAAGTGGAAGCATTGGAAAGGCAGGAGGACACAACCGTGTCTGAAATGAGAAGCCAAAGCCAAAGAGAGGGCAAATAATAGAGCAAAAACTACTGGAAAGCTTTTAGAAACCAACAGAAGATGACTAAAAAAAAAGTCAGATGATCTCAGAGCATGGAATCATGATATTGTAGTCATTAATGAATCTTGGTCACACCCAACAGACTGAGGCATTTAGAGGAACAAAATATCCCGGGCCTCAATGTCTCTTGAAAACCCAGGTTCCCTGTACCAGATACCTTCCAACTTTTATTTTGGCAGGCAGATAAAAAGGTGTCAGATCCTTTCTGATACCATTAATATTAATCTTTCTCCAATTTAGAATCTCAACCCATGATCCAGACCTCTCGTTTTCCGTATTTACTTTGAATCTCATGGCATAATAGAACATAGAATAGTACAGCACAGTACAGGCCCTTTGGCCCACAGTGTTGTGCCGACCCTCAAACCCTGCCTCCCATAAAAGCCCCCACCTTAGATTCCTCCATATACCTGTCTGGTAGTCTCTTAAACTTCACTAGTGTATCTGCCTCCACCACTGACTCAGGTATTGAGTTCCACTCACCAACCACTCTGTGAATAAAAAAACCTTCCTCTAATATCCCCTTTGAACTTCCCACCCCTTACTTTAAAGCCATGTCCTCTTATATTGAGCAGTGGTGCCCTGGGGAAGAGACACTGGCTGTCCAATCTATCTATTCCTCTTAATGTCTTGTATACCTCTATCATGTCTCCTCTCATTCTCCTTCTCTCCAGAGAGTAAAGCCCCAGCTCCCTTAATCTCTGATCATAATGCATACTCTCTAAACCAGGCAGCATCCTGGTAAATCTCCTCTGTACCTTTTCCAATGCTTCCACATCCTTCCTATAGTGAGGTGACCAGAACTGGACACAGTACTCCAAGTATGGCCTCACCAGAGTTTTATAGAGCCGCATCATTACACCATGACTCTTAAACTCTATCCATCGACTTATGAAAGCTAATACTCCATAAGCTTTCTTAACTACCCTATCTACCTGTGAAGCAACTTTCAGGGATCTGTGTAATTTCTGTCACCAGCCCTGGATCATTTTCCAACAGCTTATTGCCCACTTCTACATCAGGAATTCTATGTTCTGATTAAGGGCACATTTGATAAACTCTACCCCATCTAGTCCTTTTAAAGTATGTGAGTCCCAGTCAATGTATGGAAAGTTAAAATCACTTACTGAATCAAACTTTGTTTCTTGGCATGGTCTGCAATCTCTCTACAAATTTGTTCCTCCAAATCCCTCAGACAGTTGGGTGCAACCAAGTTACAATAATGGCTACAATATCATAATTCCTTGTCCTGACCACAGTACAGCTTTCCTACAATGCTTCTTGCATTGCGATATACACAGCTCAGCACATTCATCGCACCATGCTCAACCTTTTGATTGCTGGCCCTACCTGAGGTCTGAACATCTGACTGGTGTCATGAAAACAAACTCTCCCTCATTGTCACAAAAACAAAGGAGCTGATTGTGGACGACAGGAGGAATGGAGACAGGCTAACCCCTATTGACATCAATGGATCTGGGGTTGAGAGGGTGAACAGCTTTAAGTTCCTTGGTATAAACATCACCGAGGATTTCACATGGTCTGTAAGCACCGGCTGTGTTGTGAAAAGAGCACAACAGCTCCTCTTTCACCTCAGATGGTTGAAGAAGTTTGGGATGGTGTCCCAAATCCTAAAAACTTTCTACAGGGACACAACTGAGAGCATCCTGACTGGCTGCATCGCTGCCTGGTATGGGAACTGTACTTCCCACAATCACAGGAACCTGCAGAGAGCGGTGCAGACAGCCCAGCGCATCTGTAGATGTGAACTTCCCACTATTCAGGACATGTGCAGTGACAGGAGTGTAGAAAAGGCCCAAAGGATATTAGGGACCTGAATCACCTCAATCACAAACTGTTCCTGCTGCTACCAGCCAAGAAACAGTACCACAGCAAAAGGACCAACAGGCTCCGGGACATCATCTTCCACCAGGCCATCAGACTGATTAATTCATGCTGATACAATTGCACATCTCTGTTATATTGACTGTTCTATGTACAAACTATTTATAATAAATTACACATTGCACATTTAGACAGAGACGTAACGTAAAGATTTCTACTCCTCATGTATATGAAGGATGTATGTGATAAAGTCAATTCAATTCAATTCACTATCCACTATCTGTTCTGTCATTCTGGCTCCCATTCCCCCTACAACTTATTTTAACCACATCAACCACCCCCCACCCACACCAGCTCCAGCAAGCCTTACCACTAGGATATTAGTCCCCTCTTGTTCTGTTCCCCTAACGAATGAATCCCCTATCACCCCCTTGACTTTCCTCTGCCAGGTAATCTTCATCACCCCCCCCCCCCACCAAGAGTTTCTAAAGTGGTCCACCTCTTGTTGTGTGAGATAGCAACAAGAGTACTCTGCAATGGCTATTTAACCTCATTTCCCTTCCTGACTCTCACCCAGTTTCCTGTGTCCTGCACCTTTGGTGTAACTCACCTCTCTTCATGTCATATCTATCACCCCCTCCAACTCCTGGATGATCCGGAATTCTCCATTTCAAGTTCCAACTCCTTAAAGTGCAGGGTTACAAGCTGCAGCTGGATGCATATCTTGTAGGTGAGGGCATCAGGGACACTGGATGTCTCCCCACCAATGTCCCCTCCAATTTGTAATAACCAGTGTGAACATAAAACTTGTATTGTGCATTTTTTTACCCAGTGACAAAAAGTGCATAGTGAATTTTATATAGGGAGGTATTCATATTAACAGCTAGCAAATAACTGTAGATAGGAACTTTAATCTCCTCTGGGTATGATCGAGTTCATCTGCACTCTCACACAACCTATGTAGCAGGCCGTAACGGGTAATGAAGGATTTTCTCAGCAGAGCTTTTGCACATTGTCCATATGTGGTTTGCTTGCTAAATTACACTTTAAAAAGTCAGATTTCAAAATATCACTGCAAAAACTGCAAATTCTCCAGCAACTTTTGCATCACCACAATACCACCAGTTTCTGTATTGTGCATAAATATTTCCCCTGAACCCTCCCCCAAATGACTGATGGTGGTAAACTCGTTGATGGTAATGCCAATGAATATAAAGGGAAGCGCAGTATTCTGTCTCATTGGAGTCTGGCACATTTGTGATGTGAAAGCTATTTCTTGCCCAGGGCAAAGGTGTTTGATATCATTATGTATACAGAGTGAATGGGTCAATACATGTCCTCACGGGTAGAAAGGTCCAGAACAAGAGGAGGTAGAACAAGCAACACACACAAAATGCTGGAAGAACTCAGCAGGCCAGGCAGCATCTATGGAAAAGTGTACTAATGCTGAATTCCGGCATTTTGTGTGTGTTGCTTGGATTTCCAGCATCTGCAGAATGTCCCTTGTTTGTGATTGGAGGTAGAACAAAGGTGATTTTCTCAACTGGTGATGCAAAAGATTTTGTTCCCTTTCTCCGAGTTCCTAATCATTGCATTTAGACAGCTGGAGCTCAGCTCTGAGAGATCCATCGGTTTCCATTCCCTCATCAACCGGAATCTCCCTGGGATCCGTGCAGGGATCGTGGGGCTGAGAGAGGGGGAAGAGAACAGGACTGTCCCGGGATCGCGGGGCACAGTTTCCGGGAGTCACAGCAATTGCCCCTCAGTCGGTAGTGAAAACGGGCGCACGGAGAAACACTTACCGGCAGCGACATCCGAGGCCTTTTATGGACTACGCATGCGTGATATTCGGGACTTTCCGAAACCCTGACGCCTGCGCATTCGATCAGTACTTCAGAGACGGCGAGAATTGTTACGCAGAGCTTTCTGGGTAATCACGGTGCCATGGAAAGTTTCCGCAAGCACCGGTTCAAGTACATACCTCAGTGTTTGTGTGTAGAAAACTGAGCACCTCTTTTAACGCAGAAAGCAGCTCTAATAAAACAATACACTTAATATCAGCAAACTTTCCTCGTGTTTAATGCCAAAGTAGAACGTTCTTACAAATGCAGATATAAAACACAAGAGATTCTGCTGTTGCTGGAAATGCAGACATATACACATAAAATGCTGGAGGAACTCTGCAGTTCAGGCAGCAACTAAGCAGAGGAGTACACAGCCAATGCATGCTGAAGGGGCTCGGCCTGAACGCTGTCCATTTATTCTTCTCCACATTGACTGCCTGATCTGTTGATTTCCACCAGTATTTCGCAGAAATTAAACACTTTTTTTTCGATCAATCAGTTTCCAAATGTTTCTGATCTTTCATTTTTAGCCGCATCCTGCTGTTCTGATTCCTCTTCTTCCTCCTTCTTGTAAATTCTAGTTCCCATCTCTTTCTGGAACCCCAAAGTCCTGACTCAGGCTGGTAACTCTTTGATTTCTGACTCCCCTCCATCGAAGATTCACTCGTTCGTCTGCTGTATGACTTTAGAGGCGCGTTGCAACAACCCAACTGTCTGAGGCACAGTCCTTTGAAATTAGTGAAAATGACACCAAAAGTTGAAAAGAGCAGGGAAGGAGGAGTTTAACCGCCTTAGTCCGGAGCCCTGAAGAACGTGAAAACCACAGTGAGCACATTGTCTTATTCCGTCTGGAGAGAATCATGCAGGAAATTGATACAGGTGTATAAGATAATGAGAGGCATTGGTTGTGTGGATAGCCAGAGGCTTTTCCCAGGACTGATTTTCCTTCCTGGTGAGAAGTTGCTGGTGCTACAGCAGCTGGGATGGTTTAGTAAAACTCTTTGCTCACTCCGGACAGAAATGTGGCCTCTACGCGTCTACTTATTGTGAACTCACTGGAGCATCACAAGGTGGGTTAACTGAATGAGTCTCTTCGCACACACGGAGCAGGTGAACGGCCGCTTCCCAGCGCGAAGCTGTTGGTGTATCTGCGATGGCCGACTGAAGCCCTTCCAAAATGAGAGCCAGTGAATGACGTCACACTGCCAGTAACGTCATGGCAATGTATCCAATCAGATCACGGACATGGACACGTGATCGGGCTCTCTTTGTAGCGAGTGGGGTGCTGTCTTCTCCAGCATCTCCGCCTCTACAGTCAAGGATCGGCGGCATTCAAGCGCTGGTGAACTGACAGATACAGCGGAACTAACGTGCTGTTGTATTTGTGACTACCATACACAAATCCTTTGACTTTTCTACACTGTTAAAAGTTTACAAAGCACGTCAGTGGGTGAAGTACAACATTTCAACTTAGAAAATTTCAGCCTCCATGGTTTCTTCTGATAAAAACAATTTCACAGCTCAAAACAATTTGGAGGAACCAGAAACACACACAAAAAATGCTGGTGGAACGCAGCAGGCCAGGCAGCATCTATAGGAAGAGGTACAGTCGACGTTTCGGGCCGAGACCCTTCGTCAGGACTAACTGAAAGAAGAGATAGTAAGATATTTAAAAGTGGGAGGGGGAGGGGGAGGGGGAGATCCGAAATGACAGGAGAAGACAGGAGGGGAGGGGTGGATCAAAGATCTGGAAAGTTGATTGGCAAAAGGGATACGAGGCTGGAAAAGGGAGAGGATCATGGGAGGGGAAGCCTGGGGAGAGAGAAGGCGGGAGGGGAGCCCAGAGGGTGGAGAACGGGCAAGGAGTCACAGTGAGAGGGACAGAGGGAGAAAAAAGAGAGAGAAAAAATGGGGAAAATAACAAATATATTTTAAAAAATAAATAAGAGGTGGGGTGTGAAGGGGAAGAGGAGCATGAACGGAAGTTAAAGTGGTCAATATACATGCCATAGTGTTGGAGGCTCCCTAGACGGAATATAAAGTGTTGTTCCTGCAACCTGAGTATGGCTTCATCTTGACAGTAGAGGAGGGATAGACATATCAGAATGGGAATGGGACGTGGAATTAAAATGTGTGGCCACTGGAATAACAAGACTCTTCCCGGGCCTGCAGGATGTCTCAGTCGGTGTTGTAGGGATCGGTGCTTGGAGCCCAGTTGTTCCCAAACTGTGTCAACAGTTTGGCTGAGGGACTAAATCAATATTCCTCAGTCTGCTATTGACAAAAAAAAAGTAGATTTATATCCTGAAAATGCCACCAGCTATATATTAGATCCCGAGAGTTTCGGGAGTTTGGAAAAAATAAATAAGGGTGTCTGTGGGTTTTTGTTTCCCGGGGTTTGTTTCCACGCCCTGATATCGATGGAGTGAAGCCGGAGTTCAGAGCCGACACAAGCGGGGTCCGATACAGGTCAGACGGGGTAGGTTACGGGCGACACTCCGCTCTGGGACCATCAGCACCGAAGCATTTAGAGTAACGCCGCAGTAATTTGGAGCAGGTCTGGGAGAATATTAAATAAAACCAACATGGGAACTTTCTGATCCGATCCCCTGATAGAGTGTGAAGGAGCCGCGGCGAAGAATAGTTGCGGAATTTAAAATAAGCAAGCCGAGCCGGGCCAGTGTGGGCGGAAGCCGAGGAGGAGATCGATGCCTGCGAACGGGGGAAGTAAATCTGCAACGAGCTTTGGAAACTGTCCGTGGACAAAGTCGGAGACAGCGGGGCTGAGCGGTACCGGACAGTGTGAACAGATGTGACCAGATCGCGGGAATCACTGCCGCTGAGAAAGTTGCCGAGGCTTTCTCGGCTTTGCATATCAGTCAGAAACCTGATGGACAGAGATTTACACTGATTTTCCAAAGCGCTCCCGGCCTCCTTCCCAAACCCTGCTCTCCGTGCAGCGCCCCGGACCGGAACGTTTCTCCCGGCATCGGCACCTTTGAGGCGCCGGCGATCCCCGCCTTCCGCGTTTTAAACCGCCGGGAATCAGCTGCTCTCTATTTCCATCATCTCCCTGCCCCGGGACCCACGGAGCGGACAGACAGTAACTCGCTCGCTCTCTCTGTTGTTTCCCAGTGAATTTAGTGGCGATGGTGATCCTGTCCCGGGGAAAGTGCGGCCTCTCCACCCGCACCACTCGCTACCTGGTGGCCACGGCAGCGGCGGATCGACTGACCATCGTGTTTGTGGTGATATTGTGGCGGGTCGGTTATTATTACTTCCCCGAGACTTTCCTGCACATCACCCCCGTGTGCAGTGTGATCTCTGTCCTGGGAGAGTCAGCAACAGAAAGTTTTGTCTGGTTCACCGGCACTTCTACATTTGATCGGTTTGTTGCCATTTGTTGCCAGAAGTGGAAAATAAAATATTGCACCGGGAAAACTGCGGCTGTGGTTGTGATAACAACCGGCGTTCTGCTCTGATTTAATAATGTGCCCGAATTCTTTATATATCGTCCTGTGAGAGTGGTTGACAATACACCCTGGGACTGTATTGAAATACCGGGCTACTATACGGATCCCGGGTGGGTGGGATATAATCGGCTTTCTACCGTCCTAACGCCATTACTCCCGTTCGTGTTAATACTCCTGTTCAACGCTCTGACAGTCAAACACATTTTAGTGACCAGTCGCGTCCGTAAGGGGCTGAGGGGTCAGAGCAAAGCGGAGAACCGCAGTGACCCGGAGATGGGGAGTAGGAGGAGGTCTGTGATCTTACTTCTCACCATCTCCGGAAGCTTCATCATCCTGTGGTCGGTGAGTGTTGCTGAATTCCTTTATAACACCATCGCCGGACTGGATCAAAATAATTACAACGATTCTGAATACATGTTTCAACACACCGGAGACATGCTGATGATATTAAGTTGCTGCACACACGCGTTTATTTATGGGGTAACTCAGTCCAAGTTCAGAGAGCAGTTCATCAGCGCAGCGAAATATCCGCTCACTTCAGTTATTCAACGAATTAACAAACAAAATATCTGAGCTCTTCTCGGCGGCGGTCGCAATGTTTTCGATCTTGACTCTGCAGAATCAATGATCATCGGAGAACGTGGCAGCGGGGAGAGTAAATCTGGTTTAGAGCCCGAGAGAAACACAGCACAGGAACAGACTCTCCGACACCCGCACCCCGCGGCTCCACTCCTACCAATTATTAAGCTCATCCTACCTTTTATTTTCAGCTTTCCACCATATTCCCGCACTCGTCACCGCCAGACCCTTTTCGGTCTGAGAAAGCCAGACAGGTTCTGGGGACATTCAAGACCAAATCGGCAAAAATGCCGCTCATTTCCTACTTTAGTCTTTTGCATAAAAATTAAATTGGAAAAAAAAAGTTAACACAAACTTACAGTAAAGCTTGTACTCGTCTGTCGCATTAGACAAAAATGTTTGGAGGAAAGTTTAACACCACAGCACTCATTCCCAATTGCGCAAGTTGTTACGGAAACCTCCAATGTCTGCTCTGCTTCAAGGAAAATAATGACATCTCACTTCCTAATTTCTAATAAACGCCCGTCCGATCAAATTCCGTGTTGACTCTCTTCTACATTCACTCCAGTAGAATCACATGTTTATTTTTATTTTTTTTTTATCTCAGCTAAAACTGATAAAAAATTCTGTTCTAGACGCCGACAAGCACACAATTGTTTGGAAAAGGCAATAAGCTGAAAAGTAGGAATCTGACAGCATGGGAGAGTGGATCATGGGAGAAAGAGCAGGAGAGGAGGCACCAGAGAGAAATATGAGGCAGTGGAGGAGAAGCGAGAAGGGAGGACAGAATGGGAGAGGGAAAAGAGAAGGTTGAAGTGGAAGTTAAAGAAATCGATGCTCATGACGTCAAGTTGGAGGTGACTCAGATGCAATATAAGGTGTTGATCCTCCAACCAGAGAGTGGCCTCATCTTGTTAGTAGAACAATGAACCGGCATGTCACATTGGGATGAAGAGTGGATTATAAATGGTTGGTCATCGGGGAATACATTTCATTGCGGACGGAACGAATGTGCTTGATAAAACCGTTTCCCAATCTACATCGGGTCTCGGCCCAAAACGTCGAGTGTATTTCTTCCTGGCCTACTGCATTCCACCAGCATTTTGTGTGTGTTGACTGCAGTCAGCTCGACTTCTTCAGTCTGCAGGAAATTTAAGGGAAACCTCTTCACCCACAGAGTGGTAACTGTTTGGAACCCATCACCACAGGGAGAGCGAGAGGGGAACGACAGGGGAGGATTGAAAAGGACTGTCATGGAACTGAATCACTGGCAGGGTCCAGCCGGCCTGAGCTGACTCTCTACTGTACACTAGTTGTGTTATAAATTCAGTAAGTACCAAAGACAGAATTTAAAATAGAACTGATTTATTTATCTCAGATCCAGAATATTAAACTCCAGTCACATTGAAGGTGAATATACAGCAGAAGAAACTCCTCCCATGCCCAGTGACCAGGGTGCAGAACTGGGTGTAGTGAGCAGCAGCAATAATTACAGAGTTCAGCACCGACAGTCACTCTCAAAATTGCATCAGCAATGGAGATGGACAAATATCCGGCAAGCAGCTTATTGAAACTTTCTCCCCAGTGTGAACCCGGCAGTGTGTCAAAAATGTAACATGCTGTAAAATTTCAGTGCTCATTAATGTTTCACTGCTGTGGTAATGGTTTCTCTGTAGGCTACGACTAGAGACAACAGGGTTTTGGAATGTGGGGATATCCACTGAGAGAAATGTTATTCTTTCTTGTGAGTCTGCAAGAGAGATTTTCACAGCCTTTTGCTGGGGAGAGATGAGAAAACATGAATGGAGAGAGTAGGCCCCTTTTCTCTTTTTTGTATTCTTTACTTAACCCTATTGTCGAAGTAAGAATTATAAGGCTCAATCGTTTAATTACATATTGTGTACTGTTTGTTATTTCGGGGTACTGATTTGTAACAGGAAACACATTGCGCAGTATCCACCCAAACAGGATTTCTTAAGTTTGGCCCGGTTGGGGCGGGGGGGGGGCGGTTATCACCCCCTATATTAGGCTGCTAGCCAAAGCGAAAGTTACATAAGGTTAGATGACTGAGTGAATCACTTCCCACATTCACAGCAGGTGAACAGTCTCTCCCCAGTGTGAACTCAGTGATGCACATTTGACTGAGAACTGACTGGTGCGCTTGTAAGCTAACTAACTGTGTGGATCACTTCCCACAGTCTGAGCAGCTGCATATCCTCTCCCCAATGTGAACTCTGATGTACCTTCAGCTGAGATGACAAAGTGAATCCCTTCCCACTGTCTGAACAGGTGAACGGCCTCTCCCCAGTGTGAACTCACTGATGTACCTTCAGTTCATATGAGCCAGTGAATCCCTTCCCACAGTCCGAGCAGGTGAACGGCCTCTCCCCGCTGTGAAATCTCTGATGTGCCTTCAGTTTAAATGAGCAGGTGAATGCCTTCCCACAGTCTGAGCAGGTGAACGGCCTCTCCCCAGTGTGAACTCGCTGATGTGCTCAAGGTCAGATGACCGAGTGTATCCTTCCCACAAATTCAGCAGATGACCAGCCTCTGCCCAGTGTGAACTCAATGGTGTGTCCACAGATGGGAAGATCAACTGAATCCCTTCTCACCCACAGAACAGGTGAATGGCCTCGTCCCAGAGTGAACTTGCTGACGGAATCTATTCCCAATGTCTGAACAGATGAATGGTTTCCCCCCTGTGTAAAGTGACGGGTGTGCCAGTCAGTCAGATGACCGAGTGAATCCCTCCCCACAGTCTGAGCAGGAAGAATGATCAAGTGAATCCCTTCCTCCACTTCTTAAATATCTGGACAGAGACAGGAAAACTAGTGTGTTGTGTTCAGGATTCTCGTAGACAAATTCTTTGTCACTTTTAAGCTGCAAAAAGATTTAGAAAATCCATCAGTGGGTGTCGGACAACATTTCAGATGAGATCACTTGAGTTGTCAAGGCAGGATCTGACATCACACTGTTACAGTGAGGTTCAATCCAAGTTGGAGAGAGAAATCATCTTCTAACTGGGCACAGTGCTGGTATCTGAAATGGCCATCAAATTCTCTGATGCTCTTCCTGTCTCTATAAGAATGGGGCATTTCTGCCATCTCCAATCTGTGACCTTGCTCAGTCTTACTCTCTCTATTGCTATTATTCCCTGTTCCCACTGAGCTGTATGGGTGCCTGGCCCCACAGTAACTGAAACACTCTCACACAAATAGCTGGCAGTGTATTCCATGTATCCACCACTCTCTGGGTAAAAAACTTACCCCTGACACCCCCTCGGTATCTGTTTCCAAACACCTTAAAACTGTGCCCCCTTGTGTTAGCCATTTCAGCCCTGGGAAAAAACCTCTGACTATCCACACGATCAATGCCCCTCATCATCATATGCACCTAAAAAAGGGAATTAACACATTACTTTGAGGATTTGTTAGAAGTATACAAAATTATGAGGGTATAGATAGGGTAAATGAAAGCAGCTTTTTCCACTGAGGTTGGGTGGGACGACAACCAGAGGTCATGGGTAAGTGGGGAAGGTGAAAATTTAATGGGAACATTTGGGAAAACTCTTTACTGGAATGGTCGTGAGAGTGTGGAATGAGATGTCAGCACAAGTGGAGAATATGAGCCAGATTTCAACATTTAAAAGAAGTTTGGACAGGAGCCTGGATGGTGGGGGTATGGAGGGTGATGGTCCCGAGGCAGGTAGTTGATTTAGACAGCTTAAATGTTTTTTCAGCATTGACTAGTTGGGCCAAGTGGCCTGTTTCCATACTGAACTTCTTTATGTTTCTATGACAGAGAAGCTGGCCAAACTTGTTTGGAAGGGAAAGGGTAGGAGTAAGAACGAAGCAACAATGGCTGGAGTTTCTGGGAGTAATTCGGGAGGTGAGTGATTGATACATCCCAAAGAAGTGGAAGCATTGGAAAGGCAGGAGGACACAACCGTGGCTGAAATGAGAAGCCAAAGCCAACATAAAAGCCAAAGAGAGGACAAACAAAAGAGCAAAAACTATTGGGAAACTTTTAGAAACCAATAGAAGATGACTGAAAAAAAAGTAAGATGAGCGCAGAGCATGGAATTATGATATTGTAGTCACTAATGAGTCTTGGTAGCACTCAACGGTCTGAGGCATTTAGAGGAACAAAATAGCCAGGGCCTCAATATCTCTTGAAAACAAAGGTTCCCTGCACCAGCTGCATTTCAACTTTTACTTTGGCAGGCACATACAAACTCTACATATTCAAATTTTCACTTCTGAAGGCCTCCCACTTACCAGGTTCTCCTTTGCCAGAAGACCACCTGTCCCAAACTACATTTGTCAAATGCTTTCTGATATCATCAAAATTGACCTTTCTCCAATTTAGAATCTCAAACCATGGTCCAGACCTCTCTTCTTCCATATTTACTTTGAAACTCATGGCATTATGATCACTAATTTCTGTCACCAGCCCTGGATCATTTCCTAACAAATTATTGGACACTTTTACGTCAGGACTTCTACGTACTGTTTAAGGGCACATTTGACAAACTCTACCCCATCTAGTCCTTTTACAGTATGGAGTCCCAGTCAATATATGGAAAGTCAAAATCAGTTACTGAATCAGCTTTGCTTCTTGGCATGGTCTGCAATCTCTCTACAAATTTGTTCCTCGAAATCCATCAGACTGTTGGGTGCAACAAACTCCCAGTAATGGCCAAAATTTCATAATTCCCTGTCCTGAGCTCATCTGGCTTTCCTACGATGCTTCTTGCATTGTGATATACACAGCTCAGCACATTCATCGCACCATGCTCAGCCATTTGATTGCTGACTCTGTCTGAGATCTGAACAACATCTGACTGGTGTCAAGAAAACAAACTCTCCCTCATTGTCACAGAAACAAAGGAGCTGCTTGTGGACGACAGGAGGACTGGAGACAGGCTAACCCCTATTGACATCAATGGATCTGGGGTTGAGACGGTGAACAGCTTTAAATTCCTCGGCATAAACATCACCGAGGATCTCACATGGCTGTGTTTTGACCGAGGATCTCACATGGCTCTTTCACATCAGATGGTTGAAAAAGTCTGGGATGGGGCCCCAAATCCTAAGAACTTTCTACAGGGACACAGTTGAGAGCATCCTGACTGGCTGCATCACCACCTGGTATGGGAACTGTACTTCCCATAATCGTAGGAACCTGCAAAGAGTGGTGTGGACAGCCCAGCGCATCTGTAGATGTGAACTTCCCACTATTCAAGACATTTACAGAGACAGGTGCGCAGAAAGGGCCCGAAGGATCATTGGTGATCCAAATCACCACAACCACAATCTGTTCCTGCTGCTACCATCCAGGAAATGATACCACAGCAGAAGGACCAACAGTCTCCGGGACATCATCTTCTACCAGGCCATCAGAGTGATTAATTGATTTCTATGTTATATTGACTGTCCTATGTACAAACTATCTATTATATATTACTATAAATTACACATTGCACATTTAGACGGAGATGTAACGTAAAGATTTCTACTCCTCATGTATATGAAGGATGTATGTAATAAAGTCAATTCAATTCAATTCACCCTCTCCACTATCTGTTCTGTCATTCGGGCTCCCATCCCCCCTACAACTTATTTTAACCACATCACCCCCTCCCCCCACGCGAGCACTAGCAAGCCTTACCACGAGGGTATTAGTCCACTCTCGTTCTGTTCTCCGAACTAACGAATCTGCTGTCATCCCTTTGAATATTTTTCTGCTAGGTAATATCTCCAACAGCTTCAAAAGTGTGTGGGATAGCAGCAAGAGTACTCTGTGATGGCTGTTTAACCTCATTCCCCTTCGCGATTCTCACCCAGTTTCCTGTGTCCCGCACTTTGGGTGCAATTCACCTCTCTTCATGTCATATTTATCACCCCCTCCAACTCCTGGATGTTCTGGAATTCATCCATTTCAAGTTCCAACTCCTTAACATACAGGGTTACAAGCTGCAGCTGGATACACTACTTGTAAGTGAGGGCATCAGGGACACTGGAGGTCTCCCCACCTTCCCACCAATGTCCCCTATAATTTGTAATGACCAGTGTGCACATAAATCTTGTACTGTGCATTTTTTAACCCAGTGACAAAATGTGCACAGTGAATTTTATATATAGAGATATTCATTTTAACAGCTAGCAAATCACTGTCGTTAAGAACTTTGATCTCCTCTGGGTTCGATCGAGTTCATCTGCACTCTCACATAAACTATGTAGCAGGACTGTAATGGGTAACAAAGTATTTTCTCACCAGAGCTTTTGCACGTTGTCCATATGTGGTTTGCTTGCTACATTACGCTTTAAAAAGTCAGATTTCCAAATATCATTCCACTTCTTCCCACTTGTGAATTCTCCAGCGACTTCTGTATCACCACAAACACACAGGTAACACTAGTTTCTGTATTGGACATAAATATTTTCCCTGAATCTTCCTGAGGAATTGAGGATATATTAAAAAATCATTTCGAACCTATGTAACCTCTGGCTAAAAGAATAATTGGGACTGAACAGGAATTTTTGAACTGAAGTAAACTCTGTCTTCAGCGGTTAGCTAAGACAGACTCATTACCAGTTCTCTGCGGCTTGCAGAGAGACACACTGAGAGCTGAAAGCATTATACATTGTACTCTCATTAGTTGATAACATAATACATTGTACCGTCGTTTGAGTAAAGGGAGGAGGACTCACTGATAAGGACAGGAATGAACATCTGTCTGTAATTAAGTCAGGGCCTTGCAAAGGGAACAACTGACAAGGACTGGATAGTACATCCATCTGTAACTAAAACCTTGATTTAGTGAACTCTCTTATCTAATTAATTAAGTTTTGCACCAACAGACATGGTGGCTGTATCAGTTCTAATAACATCTACCAATAGTAATGCATGGGGCTTACTATGTATAAATATAAGGCTGTAACCTGACTAAGGTATTTACTTGTCAGTTGGTGGCAGTGCTTACGTGCCTTTCCTTTGACAACATGGGTGTCAAACTCCTGCAGGAGAATGCACAATAAACTGTGGTGACGATAAGAAGCTGGTCTCCTGAGTTTTATTCAGATTCAACTTTAACATTTGGCATCACAAACAGGATCCCAATATCGGGAGTGCCAAGCAGACTCTGGTGGGATATTACCTCATGAGAAAAAGCAGTAAATTTAATATGGAAAAAGAACTGTGGAAAGAAGTGGAAATTGTTGAAAAGGGAATGGAAGGAAAAGGCAGATGTAAAGTGGAACAGTATATTATTAGCAAGTTGGAGGAATAATGCATGTGAAAAAGGGATAGAGGTATGCACTACAGAAGGAACGCCAAAGGTTGGGAGACGCTAAAACCGGAGTGTAAATGGTGGATGGGCGCTGAAAACAAGAGCAGGAAAAACAACGTAAGCAAACCAAGGCCGGCCTAAATAGGAGAGAAGGGCAGGAACATTGTTCTAAAGTTCGAACTGATAGGGAAACAAGGATCCCGAACCCATATCTGGCAGACCGACCCTGTTTGAGGACAGTGACCGTGATGAGGAGTGGGCACCCACCGTAACTCCTCCCCCACCTTACCAGGGGCCAAGTGCACCCAGTGCTTCTGAATCCCAATCCTCCCAGTGCTCAGATACGGTGGCGGCTCAGGTAAAACAGCGGCATCAGGGAAGGGGAGACTCCCGATACCCTAAGATCCACACAGGGAATAACGAGGATTACTCCGAGACAGGGAGGGAAGAATCCAATAAAACCCCAGAGTTAATGGCTCCACAAAGACAATTGCCCACCCAAATGCTGCCCAATCCACGAGCAGGACTGCCTTCAGTGATTCCTGTGTATGCACCCTGGAAGCCTCAGGAAATGATAATGATCATGAATCAGAAAAGAAAAACCAGCACAGTTTGCTCAGTATGTCCGCAGTACTACACAAATGTTTAAAGTGACACCGCAAGATTTATTCAGTCTCTGCTGCATGATTCTGTCAGCCGATGAGGGGTGGAAATGGAAGGCAGAATTGAGATACCAAACCTATCAGGAGTTTCAGGCAGTAAACCATAATGAGAATGAACAGACAGACCAGATAATTCAAGCCTTGGAAAGGGCTCTCCAGCAACTCGTAAACATCACTAAAGTACAAGAAGTCAAACCTCCACCAGGGGAAATTGGGACCAGATTATTGGGACCAATTTGTGGCCTGCTAAGGCACCTTCACAGGACACCAAGCCTTTAATGGTGGTAATCCATCCCTACAGTTTGATGTCTTACTGCTCCAATGCTTACCAATTAAGTTAGCCAATATGATTAAAACAAATAATATCGATTGGCCTACATGATCGAAATCAAATGCAACAAGCTTTGACATATTATTGGGACCCAGCTTTCGAATCCCGATCAACCCCGAAGGGAACTAATATTAAAGGTGAATATGTTTAGCGGGAAGCAGGACGTGAGCGGACTATATCTGGGGAACAGAAATGGGAACAAAAACCTACCAAGGGACAGGTGGGGACAACAACGTGTTCAGAAATTGACAAGCAAGGATGCTTCCTACCGTGATTACCACCCCTCAGGAAGAGCCCAATGTGGTAATGCAAGTTGCTGGAATTCCACTTCTGTTTATGATTGATATGGGGGCAACCACAACCACTCTCGATCAGGAAATAGTATCGGAAAAGGAATTTCAGCTATCAGACACTACAATCAGTCTGTCTGGGTTCGAAGGCACAGAATGTATGTATTCACGTACCCAGCCACTGCAGGTGGATTTCCAGGGGAACCAGTGTGAGGTTTCATTCACACTCTCCACCATTCGGGGTGTAATCTTACAGGGAGAGACTTGCTGTGTCCATTGGAAGTCAAGATTCTATGCACAGACAAGGATATCAACCTGGGACGAGTTAATAACTGACATCCTCCCCAGTTACCGTCCTCCACCCCCCCCCCACCCCCGCTGTGGTGGGCACTTAATTTGGACCCCACTTCGTTTGAAGCCCCTCTGCCAGTGGTTCATCCCCATGTGACTCTGTGCTATGAGCCTATGGGGTGCTCAACTGAGGAAAGCCAATATTATGCACCCTTCGAGGGACAGAATTTCCCACTCATGGTGTTTGGAGAGGTTAAAGGAAGAGAGGGCAGTGCATTACTGGACTGTGCAGCAGACAAAAGTGCGAACATTTACACCGACTCCTGTTATACATTTGGAATTGTACATGACAACGGGCCAACTAACTAAAATTCTCCAAGCATTACATTCACAGGTATGACATGCTTACAAGGAAGAGAACTACCCCGCAGAGAGGAGTGACTATCCCACCACAGAACCTGGGGATTTTGTCCTGATCAAGAACTGGGATCGAGGGAAACTCAGACCTCGGTGGAGAGGATCGCATCAGGTGTTGCTGACCACTCCCATGGCTGTGAAACTGAAGAGGCAATCTCGGTGGATACATCGAACAGACAACAAACGTGTTACTGCAGGAACTGAGTAGAAGGACTCTCTCAGACTAAAGGAAAATATATTGGCTGATAGTGGTGTTTGTGTTTGTGACTTTGAGAAGGCTCACCCAAGCATCTGGGGCCCCCATGTTAACACCTTTCTGTCACACCTATGCCAAACAGGTAGAAGTAGGGGCCTGCTGGGTTTGTACCGAAATTCCCCAGCATGGTAAAACTATGATTCCAATGTCAGTAATCACGCTCAACCAGACTGAGGAACTCCCAGCCTGGGCTTTCTCAAATATCACCCGGGGAAGTGAGGTGAGGAACTGTGGTCCAGTCAGAGATGACTATGGCTGTCAGTGTCTTGAGGGATGGTATCTCAGGCCTCCACCAAACAGAACTTCCTATACTGGGAAACATGCATCCTGGCCATACTTGCAGGTGCCCAACAGCGGAGAGGAATAACTGAGACTGAGCGATTTTGGATGATCGCTTTTCTCTCCTATGGAGTAGCCAGGAATTCACGAGAGAGAATCAATTTGGCTACAGTACTTGAGGAGCTGGCCACAATACTGCAGGGGCCCTGACAGAAACACAGGCCCAAGTAACAGAAATATCCACTGAAATGACTGCAATCCGGCAAACAGTCGTACAGAATCGTATGGCTTCAGATTTTATCCTGGCTGAGAAAGGGGGAACCTGTGCTATTATTGACACAGAATGCTGCACCTATATCCCTGATGACTCTACTAACATTACATCCCTCTCCGAGCACACTGCCAAGGAGACTGACAGCATCAAGAAAGTAGGGCAGGGTTTACACGGGTTCACCGAAGGGTCGAAATGGTGGTCTTCGAAGGCCTGTTCGGTAATATCTGGGGCGTGTTATTGCATTATGACCTAATACTTGCACATATCATTGTTATAATTACTGATGTACACTGTTTTTACTCACTGATAAGTCAATGCTGTACTCAATTGCTTTCTCTGTAAATTATTACAGCTTTGTTGATCATATAATGATCAAAAGGAGGGAATGATAAAGTATGTAAAAGGGTTAACACTTCATTAAACAATAGCAGCCTGCTTTTCTGAAAGAAACTGCTGATGATCAACAGATGTGCTAAGCCATGCTGAGCCATATTTCTTCTTGAGGGTAGCTAGCTAGGGTTTCAGGATGCTTATCTCCCTGTGCACTCATGCATAGAGATAGGACAGCTTCAGTCTGTTCTGTGTGTGTAAGCCATGATGACTACTTTGTAATTTGTCTTTAGGGGTTGTCATGTTGTAAATAACTTTGGCTCCAGCCTGTCTTGTGTGGGGGGTATCTGGACGGATATACCTGTGGTGTAAGGGGAATTGTTAGTCAGTTAGTGGATTGACCCGGAATAGTCATTGACTGTTTCTGTTTGAGCGACTAACTGAGTAAGCCCCGGGTAATTGGAATAAAGAGTTTGTACTTTTACTGTCTCTGAGTGACTTTGTTCAGATTCGACTTCCACAGAATAGGAATGGTTTTAAATAGCAGGGCTGCTGGAAGCACATTACCAGACCTGGAGTGATTGCAACTGGGTCTGACAGAGGCATAACTGGTTCTTCTGGGCACATTCAGTCTCACTCCAACTATTTCCCACTTCCTTTGTACATGTATGTAATGTAATGTCAAAATGAACAGTGTTTGAGTAAATGACACTCACCAAACTTTCCCCTGACCGAATCACTGGATTCTCCAAGTCAGATGGGTCCTCTCCAGTTGATGCTCCCAATCTTCGGGCTGGTTCACTTGTTGCTGTTCCCTTGTATTCTTCCAATAAATCTCTTACCACAGGTCTAACTTTAACATTAAAGACAATGAAGCACTTTAACAGTACAAAGGAGAACCAAACATTTCTGCTTGATATTACTAAGAACAAAACTGACTGAAATTTAAACATTGAAAGCAGATATAATGATCTCAGTGAACAATCTTTTATTGTTCCTCACATGTCACAAAACAATATGGAATAAGAAGGAGCCATCATTCAGTCATGGTGAGACATAAGACACAGGAACAGAATTAGGTGATTTGACCCCTCTGGTCTGCTCCACCATTCAACCATGGCTGAGTTTTATTCCAACACCATACTCCTGCCTTCCTCCTGTAAACCTGAAGGTACTTAGTAATCATGAATATATTAATCTCTGTCATAAATATACCCAAATAGCAGCCTGAACCAACCTCTGTGGCAACAACTTCCACAGATCAGAGATATTTTGGCCAAAATTTTTTTCTCATCTCAGTGTAACGTTCCGTTATATTGGCTCGTGTATGTCTAGGGGAAATCCCGCCCAGCATCTGCTTCAACACTCCCCTCAGGAACAGTCACCGCTCGAATCAATCACAAACATCAATCATCAGCCAGCACACCCAGTAAATTTTAACACATACACTTTATAGATATTACTAATTCTAGGGCATTAATATACATTTGATACAGAGAGGAAAGTAATGGAAAAAAAAGGCGCCAACATTTATCAAAGTCCAAGTTCTTCGCGCGCTACCGTTGGAGCTCAATTCGACGTCAGACGACCACCCGGATCCTGTCGACTCACGACTCGGGACCACCCTGAGTGATTGACCGGAGCATCTCCGCACGTCCGCGGTCCTCCTCGTCTCTCCTCCGACTCCCCGCCAAAACTCAGTCCACAGTCATATCATACAGAATGGCATCCGAAAACAAAACAATACATAACCACCCATTGGCTAATAGAACCCCGTTATCTCATTTTAAAGTAAACAAACTGTTAGCGCAAACTCTCTTCAGTGTTAAAGCACAACAAAGCCGCATTCCCCAGACTAACATAACAAAATTCCCATTTTAAATGTAACAAAAGAAAGAAAAACAAAAAAAAGAAAGAAAGGGAGGCATCTTTATTCTGAAACTGTGCTGTCAGATCACTGACCCTCCATCTTACGGAAACATCCTCTCCAATGTCCACTGTATCCAGGCTTTTCAGCATTCGGTAGGTTTACTTAACCATACATCCCTCCACCCCCACCGTCCCTCTGAACTCCATTGATCACAGGTCCAGAACCATCAAATTCTCCTCATACATAAAGCTGATCATTCCTGAGATTATTCTTGTAATCCTCGTCAGCAACAACTGAACAAGTTTCCAGGAGTAACAGATAGATTGGTACCAGGATAATTTACAGGGAACATTTGAGCTTTCTTTACTGTTCTACAATCACAGAACGAGCCATTTCCATTCCCAGGTTAAAACAGGTCCATTTCAGGAAATATAAACCATTCCAGGGTGAATGTAATAAAAAGACACTGGAATTTCCAGAAACACACAGCTGGTGAGGAATAGGTGTGGGGAGAGGAACAAACTTTACAATTCAGGTTAATAACGTTTTGTCAGAATGACTTCAAACATTTTCTGTTCTACCTGCAGATCTCCAGCAACTTGAGATTCTGCTTGATTTCCACCATGTGACAGACAGGTGACAGTGAGTTGGGGGGGGGGTGTTTGCAAACACAGTTTGAACACCAAACTCACGGGTCTATTTCTACCGTTGTAAACATGGAACAGCCCATTTACTCATAGCCTCTCCTTGTGAGGATGGAATGGGAACTCATCCTCTCCTCAGATTAGTAGTCATTGCATCCAAAGGAACTCCAGAAACAAACATCAGATCCCAGACCAGAAATACTCACTCAGCACCTCATAAGCCCAAGCAGCTCGAATCCCGGGTCCATTTTACCTGCATAATGCACCAACTGCCGTCGCTGGGCTCTTAACATGCAGAAGCAATGTGTGGTTAAGTGCCTTGCTCACGGACACAACACGCTGCCTGGACTGAGGGATGAACTCATAACCTTCAGATTGCTAATTCAACTGCTTAACTACTTGGCCACGTGGACATCACAGAAACCATTCTCCCCCCTGGACTTCCCAGTCCCTTGGTAAACCAGGCCGTGAAATCAAAGATCCCCAAAACCTGAGACATTCTCCTTTCTCACTCACCCCAGTCGTGGTGAAGGCACAAGAGCCATAAAGCTTCAGGACAAATGCGAGGAGCCTCAGGAAGTGAGGCGAGTTGGGGAAAGTTAACGGGACTCAGTGCCCAACATCAGATTTCCCAACACAATGTGGAGGAAGCATCACCACCCATTCGGGTATTATAGCAGACACCACATCATCTTGCATCATAAAGAGGAGGGCGGGGCAGACCTGCGGGACACAGCCTCACGTGACCTGTTGGCAGGTCTTCCATTTCAATTCTGCGGAAGTAGACAGCTTGGGCCCCTGGTTTGGATCGTTCAATGCAGATTAAGTGAAGTCTACGCATTTCCGACGAGCCCAGATAACTGGAAATTAAACGAGTAATCGGCCCTCAGTTCGGGGCTCATGGCCAACATCAGATCTTCCCACTCGGGATCGGTCTCAATACTCACCGTTGGGAAAGTGATATCTTCGGCCCGCAGACAGTGATCCCGACCCCCGGCTTCACGACCCAGGAGGCGAGGACCCCTTGCCGATCACGTAGAAGATGCCCTTCAGCACTGAGCGGAAAGGAAAACACCAATCACTCGGAGACAGAGGGCATGCGCGAAGTGATTGTTGCATCATCGGGAGGGCGGGGCCTCGGAAACAGACGCGCAGATGCTGCCCATCTGCGGTTAAGCGGGAGGGGCAAAAGGGATTATGTGACCGGTGGGGTCTCCCACCCGAGGCAGAGACTCCAGCTTCCCACTACTCTATAGAAAGAAACAAACTTGCCGCTCACATCTCCTCTCACATTAAACGTATTGCACATTTCAACCCCCAGGAAAAATATATCGTTTGTCCACTCTATTTCCTGAGGAGACTGAGGTCCTTTAACATCTGTCGGAAGATGCTGTGAATATTCTACGAGTCTGTGGTGGCCAGTGCTATCATGTTTGCTGTTGTGTGCTGGGGCAGCAGGCTGAGGGTAGCAGACACCAGCAGAATCAACAAACTAATTCGTAAGGCCACTGATGTTGTGGGGATGGATCTGGACTCTCTGACGGTGGTGCCTGAAAAGAGGACGCTGTCCAAGTTGCATGCCATCTTGGACAATGTCTCCCATCCACTACATAATGTACTGGGTGGACACAGGAGTACATTCAGCCAGAGACTCATTCCACCGATGTGCAACACAGAGCGTCATCGGAAGTCATTCCTGCCTGTGGCCATCAAACTTTACAACTTCTCCCTTGGAGGGTCAGACACCCTGAGCCAATAGGCTGGTCCTGGACTAATTTCCATCTGGCATAAACTACATATTATTATTTAATTATTAATGGTTTTATATTGCTATATTTATATTCTATTCTTGGTTGGTGCAACTGTAACGAAACCCAACTTCCCTCGGAATCAATAACGTATGACTATGAATATGACTATTCCTCTCATCATCTTATAAACGTCTATCTAGTCCCACCCCAGACTGCTCCGCTCTGGAGTAAACAATCCAAGTTTGTCTAACCTCTCGTTATAGCTCATGCCCTCCAATCCAGGCAGTATGCTGGTAAACCTCTTCTGCACCTTCCCCAAACTCCGACATCCTTCCGAGAATGGGGACGACCAGAAATGTATGAAACATTCCAGATGTGGTCTAACTAGTTTTATAAAGCTGTGTTACGAACTGTAACGTTTTAGAAACGAACCAGCAGTAACAGAGTTAACACTGGATTGATCTCCTGTGGATTATAGGAAGTGATAGCCACACACATTCGTTGTGGTTCCGTGTACCGATGATCAACTCACTCTTGTGGGCATAGGAGAGTTCCAAGTCTCAGCTGCGACAAACTGAAGCTATCAGCTTTTCCAGTCTCTCTCTCTGTTTAGACCGGCCGACTGCTTGTCTGCAGACCGCTCTCTCTCTCTTATGGTTAAATCCACAGTTAGCGCCGTCAGCCTGTGACTGACGTCATAGTCCCGCCTCCTCACTGCGGCGCTCTTAAAGACACAGTCACAGTCCGACCGCAGGCTCGCAACAGCCGCAACACAACCTCCCGACTTTTCAACTCAGTGCTTCAACTAATAAAGACAACCACGCCATTTGCCTTCTTAACCACCCGATCAATCTGTGCAGTCTCTTTCAGGGACCGATGAACTTGGAGTCTAAATTCCTCTGATCATCAACACTGTTCAGGGTTTTGCATTTAACAGTGTACTGTCTCATACATTCGACCTACCGAGCTGCCAAGATGATCATCACTAATCAAATCTCACTGAGTTTTCTCAGGTCCTGTTGAATTTATTGCCAAGTGCACAAGTACGGGAAGGTACAGGTACAGAGAAACACTGATTTGTGGCAGCATCACAGGCAAGTACATTCAGATAACACACGGAACACAGATTATACGATTCTTTGTCAGTCACAATCTATAAATACGTTTTATGTCATTAACAATATATAAAATACATTGTGTCAGGATCAATATTAAAATGTGAATTTTGTGTCAATAACAGACTTGGAAATGTTGAATTTGGTCAGTGTCTCCATTCCTCCTGCAGTCCACAACCAGCTCCTTTGTATTTGTCACCATGAGGGAGAGGTTGTTTTCTTCACACCACTGTGTCGGGGTGATGACTTCTTCTCTGTAGGCTGCCTCGTTACTATTTGAGATTGGGCCAATCAATGTAGTGTCGTCATCGAATTTGATTAGCAGTTTGGAGCTGTGGGTGGCGACACAGTCATGGGTGCACAGTGAGTAAAGGAAGGGGCCAAGGAGACAACCCTGCACGTATGACTGCTGAGGGTCAGAGAGACAGAGGTGAGGGAGCCCACTCTTACCACCTGCCGGCGATCTGACAGGAAGTCCAGGATCCAGCTACACAAGGCAGGGTGAAGGCCGAGGTCTCTGAGCTTCTTGTCGATACTTCACGCCTTCGTATGGCTACCGCTCTGCCCATGACTGCAAGGAACTGCAGAGAACTTTGGAGAGCGGAGAACATCAGAGAAACAAGCCTCCCCTCCATGGACATTTCCTACACTTTTCCTGCGTCGGAAAAGCAGGCCATGTACTCAAAGAACCTCAGAACCTGGACATTCTTGCTGCAAACCCACTCACCGTGCCAAATTCGTTTAAACCCTCACTAACAGGTTTATTAAATGTGCCCGCTAGGATATTGGATCCCTTTGGGTTCAGGTGTAACCCGTCCTTTTTGTAGCGGTCGTACCTGCCCCGGAAGAGGCCCCAATGATCCAGGAATATGAAGCCCTGCCCCCTACACAAGTCTCTCAGCCACACATTAATACGCCTGATCACGCTATTCTTACATCGCTAGCACGTGGCGCAGGTAGTAATCCTGAGATTACTACCGCAGAAATCCACAGGGGTCTGTGTTGGCAACGTTTCTGTTTACGTTCTATTTCAATGCATCGGGTGACGGTATTGATGGCCCTGTGGCCAAATTTACGAATGAAGTCGAATATTGAAAGGCCTGGATAGAGAGGTCGTGGAGGGCTATAGTGTCTGGATATCACAATGCCATAAATACAACTTACATATACAATGCTCCTGTCTACAACACCAGTCGAGGGTGGGGGCGCGGGGTCTGTGATATAATGCTCCTGTCTACATCAACGCGGGGTTGTCTATGATGTAATGTTCCTGTCTACATCAACAGTGGGGGCGTCATATACAAACGACAGCCCTTGCTCCCCGGCTTGAGATTCTAAATTGGAGAATGGCGCTTTATTCACAAAATCCTCACAGACCACAGTGACTGTAAACTGATCCCAGCAATGGATCCCGCCACTGCAGCCCCACAGTGCACTATGTACTGATTGCAAAGCTACGAAATTGCATGTGAATAGCATCCCCTCCCCCACCTCCACTCTTTCTGTGTCACCAGCAGGCTGGGACATCTCACATCTCGCTGCCTCCACCAGGCCTTTAAACTGTGAACAACTGTGGTCAGGGACTGATCTCTGGGGTACTCCAAACGCTACCCCCTTCCAGTCTGAAAACGACCCACTCATCCAGCCACGCACTACCGGCAGTTTATCGATCTCCAACGGGAAAGCCTAATCACCTGCTCCTGAGATTCAATAACATTACTGACTCTGAATATACCATCAATGCCAGGAGGGACATAATAATCTGCTGTGTACATACATCTGCTGATGCTTCAGGACACATCTTCAGTGATGTTCCTGGAATCATCGGGTGTTTCGGGTCTTTCAACATCATACATCCTCCTCCAGGTGATCCAGCCGGGGCTGATCAGACCCCAGCTTGTGTCCAGATGGCTAGCTACTTATGACTCCATGGCTCCCCTCTTTTGAGCCACAGCCATAGGTCTCTAGTCGCAGCCGTGTAAATAAACTGTGATCGTAGTGGGTGTGTGGCGCATGTTCAGAATGCGAAGGAGACAGACAAACTGAGCCAAGTCACAGACTGATGAAGGGGAGGAATGATCCATTTTCATACAGTGAGAGAAACAGAGAGTTTGATATTGTGCCTGATGCCGACACTGTAGCCAGTCAGAAGATGAACTCTTGCTCCTCCAATTGTTTTGAGTTGTGACAGTGTTTTTATCGGAAGGCACCATGGGGACTAAAATTATCTGAGTTAAAATGTTGTCCTTCACCCACTGACGTGGTTTGTAAACTTTTAACAGTGCAGAAAATTCAAAGGATTTGTGTATAGGAATCTCAAACACAACATCACGTTAGTTCCGCTGTGTCTGTCAGTTCACCAGCGCTTGAATGCCGCCGATCCTTGAATGTGGAGCGGAGATGCTGGAGAAGACAGCGCCCCACTCGCTACAAGGAGAGCCCGATCACGTGTCCATGTCCGTGATCTGATTGGATACGTTGCCATGACGTTGATAGCAGTGTGATGTCATTCACTGGCTCTCATTTTGGGAGGGATTCAGTCGGCCATCGCAGATACACCAACAGCTTCACACTGGGAAGCGGCCGTTCACCTGCTCCGTGTGTGCGAAGAGACTCATTCAGTTAACCCACCTTGTGATGCTCCGGTGAGTTCACAATAAATAGAGGCTACATTTCTGTCCGGAGTGAGCAAAGAGTTTTACTAAACTATCCCAGCTGCTGCAACACCAACAACTTCACATCAGGGAGGAAGTTCAGATCAGCTCTGTGTTAAATGTTTAATCATCACGGTGACTGAAGGCAGCTGCAGGTTCATGAGGGACTGTTACTGTCAGAATCTGCAGTTCTTGTGGCTGCTCATCGCACCCAGGACTGAACCCTGGTCACTGAGCATTGGAGGAGTCCGTTCTGCTGATGTTAGCCTTAAACTAGACTGGTGTTTAATATTCTGGATCTGTGAAAGATAAATCAGTTCTGTATCAAATCCTGTGTCTCAGGTACTTCCTGTCTCTACCACATTCACAATGTACACTACAGAGGTCACTCGGCCCATCTGGTCCCTGCCCATGTTTCTGTTCCATATCAGTATTTTAAAACCAATCCCTGCCCCTCCGCTCTCAATCTCCCTGTGATGACAGGTTGCAACTAGTCACCATTCCGTCGGAGAAGAGATTTCCTTTGAACTTCATAGAATCATATAATCTACAACACATTACAGGCCCTTCGGCCCACAATGTTGTGCCAACTATGTAACCTACTCTGGACTCTGTCTAGAATTACCCTACCTCAGAGACCTCTATTTTTACCGGCTGCATTTAGCAATCTAAGAAACTCTTAAAATACCCTGTTGTGTTCGCCTCCGCCACCGTCACCGGCAGTGCATTCCACACACCACGCTTTGTTTAAAAAACTTAGCTCTGACATCTCCTCTGTACCTACTTCCAAGCACTTTAAAACCACGCCCCCCTCGTGTTAGCCATTTCCGTCCTGGGGAAAAAGCCTCTGGCTATCCACATGATCAATGACTCTCATCATCTTGTACAACTGCATGAATTCCTTTCATGATTTTCTCCAGGCTGAATAAGACAATGAGCTCACTGTGGTTTTGCCGTTCCCCAGGGCTCCGGACTAAGGTGGTTAAACTCCTTCTTCCCTGCTTTTTTTCAACGTTTTGGGCCATTTTCACTCATTTCAAATGACTGTGTCTCAGACAGCTGGGTTGTTGTAATTCGCCTCTAAAGTCTAACAGCAGACTAGTGAGTGAATCTTCGATGGTGCAGAGTCAGAAACCAAAGAGTGGTCAGCCTGAGTCAGGGCCTTGGGGCTCCAGAAAGAGATGGGACCTAGAGTTTACAAGGAGAAGAAAGAAGAGGAGTCAGACTAGCAGGATGTGGATACAAATGAAAGATCATAAACATTTTGAAACTGTTTGATTGAAAAAAAAAGTGGCTAATTTCTGCAAAATACTGGTGGAAATCAACAGATCAGGCAGAATGTGTGGAGAGGAATAAGTAGACAACGTTTAGGACGAGCCCTTTCAGCATGCCTAGACTGTGTACTCCTCTGCTTAGTTGCTGCCTGAACTGCAGAGTTCCTCCAGCACTTTGTGTATATGTGCCTATATCTCCAACAACAGCAGAATCTCTTGTGTTTCATATCTGCATTTGTAAGAAAGTTCTACTTTGGCATTAGACACACGGAAAGTTTGCTGATATTAATTGTATTGTTTCATGGGAGCTGCTTCCTGCGTTAAAAGAGCTGCTGAGTTTTCTACACACAAAAAAAAACTGAGGTATGGACATAGATCCGGTACTTGCAGAAACTTTCAATGGCACCGTGATTACTCAGAAATCTCTGCGTGAACAATTTTCGCTGTCGCTGAAGCATCGATCAAATGCGCAGGCGTCAGGGTTGAGCCGTTCCCGAATATTGCGCATGCGCGCAGTACAGAAAGGCCCTTGCTGAATCGGCTGTGGGTAAGAATATCTCCGGACGTAAGTTTTAAACACCGACTGAGGGTTAATTGCTGTGATCTGCGGACACCGTGGCCCGCAATACCGGGACAGTCCTGTTCTCTTCCCTTTCTCTCAGCCCCACGATCCGTACACGGGCCCCGGGAAGCTTCCGGCTGAAAAGGGAATGTGAGCTAATGTATCCCTCAGACAGAGCTGAGCTCCAGCTATCCAAATGCAAGGATTCGGAACTCGGAGAAAGGGATCAAAATCTTTTACATCAGCTGTTGAGAAAATCACCTTTGTTCTACCTTCAGTCACAAACAAGAGCAAATCTACAGATGCTGGAAATCCAAGCAACACACACAAAATGATGGAGGAATTCAGCATTAATACACTTTTCCATCTATGCTGCGTGGTCTGCTGAGTTCCTCCAGCATTTTGTCTGTGTTGCTTGTTCTACCTCCTCCTGTTCTGAACCTTTCTATCCGAGAGAACATGTTTTGACCCATTCTCTCTGGGTACAGAATGATATCAAACACCTTTGCGCTGAGCAAAGCTTTCACATCACAAATGTGCCAGACTCCAATGAGACAGACTACTGCCCTGCCCTTCATATTGATTGGCATTGCCATCAGTGAGTTCACCACAGTCAGTCACCTGGGGGAGGGTTCTGGGGAAATATTTATGTACAATGCAGAAACTGGTGTTAGCTGTGTGTATTGTGGTGATGCAAAAGTTGCTGGAGAATTTGCAAGTGGGAAGAAGTGGAGTGATATTTGGAAATCTGAGATTTTAAAGCATCATTTAGCAAGAAAATCAAATATAGGCAGTGTGCAAAAGCTCTGGTGGAAAAAAAATCCTTCATTACCGGCTACATAGGTTGTGTGAGAGTGCAGATGAACTTGATCAAACCCAGAGGAGATCAAAGCTCTTAGTAACAATGATTTGCTCGCTTTTGAAATGAATACCTCGCTATATAAAATCCAGTTTACGCATGTTGTTGTCACTGGGTGAAAATTGCACAACGCAAGATTTTTGCACACACTGATCATTACAAATTAGAGGGGACATTGGTGAGAAGGTGGGGAGACCTCCAAGTGTCCCTGATACCCTGACATATCTGAGTCCCTGCAATCCTGCATGTTAGGGAGTTGGAGCTAGAAATGGATGAATTCTGGATCACTCGGGAGTCAGAGCGGATGATAGATATGGCATGAAGAGAGGTGAGTTACACCAAAAGTGCAGGACACAGGAAACTGGGTGAGAGTCAGGAAGGGGAATGAGGTTAAATAACCATCATACATATTTCAGGATTGATTTTTTTTATTGATAGCCAAATGATTCCATTAGTTCGATCCTGTGAATCTAAAGAGATTGCTGTTTCAGAGATTGCTGTGTTTTTACCTTTAAACCTCCTTGGTCTCCCGCAGATAAACAGATTTTGGCCTGCTGCATTCACCAGCAACTTTGATGTGTGTTGCTTGAATTTCCAGCATCTGCAGAATTCCTCGTGTTTGCGTTTGGCATTTCAATCTAACTTTGCTTTCTGATAAGGATTTTTAAAAGTTTTTGGAGAAACAAACTATTCTTTTTTGAAGAAAATACGCTGAACGAGACTTCCAGCCTTATTACACGGGATGCTTTATTTTTTTTCCAAAAATACTTTATTCAGAAATATTACAAAATAAAAATAATTACATACAGGAAAAGAAAACCATTCGTTGACTGTGAGTCCTTATTCAATACAGTTATTAACAATAAAAATTTTGTGTTGACTCTCTGTTCATTTACAAATGCTTTTAAGGCCTACATTAGAGGACAAATTATTTCTTATACAGCAAGTGTTAAGAAAAAAGCTAATAAAGAGAGAATTGAATTAGCTAATCAGTTGAAATAATCAGACCAAGAATATGCCTCGGCTCCAGGTCCTGTTTTATACAAAAGGCGTGTTGAAATTACAACTAATTATGATATTCTTTTAACATAGCCAATTGAAATTCAACTCCTAAAAGATAAAAGTCAATTCTATATTCATGGAGACAAAACAGGTAAACTATTGGCTAACCAATTAAATACCTTTATATCTAAACGGCAAATTAAAGGAATTTGTAATGCTGATGGTGATAAGACAACTGATCATTTAGAAATAAAAGATACCTTTAGAGAATTTTATTCTAACTTTACAGTTCTGACCCTCTTAAAGATAATACTGTAATGATTTTTTTTTTAGACCATTAAACATCCCTGAACTTTCTGCTGATAACCGAAAACAGTTGGATCAACTTATTTCTTATGAGGATTTTACTGAGGCTGTATGTTCATTGCACTCAGGGGAGGATCCAAGTCCTGATGGATTTTCTGGAGAATTTTATAAGGCTTTTTCCTCACTGCTTATACCTCATTTATGTTCAGTCTTTTGGGATTCTTTTAAGCTGGGTAGACTGCCACAATCTTTTTATGAAGCCTCTCTTTTGCTTATTCTTAAAAAGAATAAGAACCCAACTGAATGCTCTTCATATAGACCAAACTCTCTACTTAATGTTGATACTAAAATTCTATCCAAAATTCTGGCTCGTAGGATTGAAAATATTTTACCAGCTATTATATCACCTGAGTTACAGAGAAAGGTTGAACAAGTTGGGTCTTTATTCTCTGGAACGTAAAAGGTTGAGGGGGGACTTGATAGAGGTACGGTATTTAAAATTATGAGAAGGATAGATAGAGTTGACGTTGATAGGCTTTTTCCATTGAGAGTGGGGGAGATTCAAACAAGAGGACATGAGTTGAGATTTAAAGTGCAAAAGTTTAGGGGTAACAAGAGGGGGAACTTCTTTACTCAGAGAGTTGTAGCTGCCTGGAACAAGCTGCCAGCAGAAGTGGTTGAGGCAGGTTTGATGTCGTTTAAAGTTAAATTGGACAGCTATAGGGACTGGAAAGGAATGGAAGGTTATGGGCTGAGTGCAGGTTGGTGGGACTAGGTGAGAGTAAGAGTTCGGCATGGACTAAAAGGGCCAAGATGGCCTGATTCCGTGCTGTAATGGTTATATGGTTATATCTGATGATCAGACTGGATTGATTAAAAATCGGTACTCCCATTTTAATATTCGTCATTTACCTAATGTTATCTATTCTCCTTATAAGGAGATATTGGAATGCGTGATATCTTTAGACACTGAGAAGGTTTTTGATCGGGTTCAATGGAATTATTTATTTGAAACCTTAGAAAATTTTAACTTGGGGCCCGATTTCACTCAATGGATTAAATTACTTTACTTATCTCCCTCTGCTCGGGTTCTTACTAATTTTCAGAATTCTAAACCATTTAAACTCCAATGTGGAACCAGACCGGCTTTAGAACCCTTAGCTATTGCTTTTTGAGAATCTGGTGATATCACTGGTATTTTAAGAAGTACTACCCATAAAGTTTTTCCCCATGTGGATGACCTATTGATTTTTATTTCTAATGTTGAGACTTTGTTACCTTCTGTGCTTTCTTTACTCTCCTGTTTCAGCCAGTTTTCAGGATATAAATTGCATTTACATAAGAGTGAACTTTTCCCTTTGAATAATTTGGTATCTATTAACACTAACCTTCCTTTTAAAATTGTAAGAAATCAATTTGCCTATCTGGGTGTAACAATTACTAAGAATTATAAACACATATTCAAAGGAAATTTTCTTACCCTGCTGAATTATGTAAAAAGGGCACTATCAAATTGGTCGCCCCTCTTGTTATCATTGATTGGCCAAATTAATTCTATTAAAATGAATATCTTGCCTATATTCATTTATCTTTTTCAGGCCTTACCCATTTTTATTCCTGAGACCTTTTTTGACTCTCTTGATTCTACTCTGTCTCCTTATATATGGAAAAACAAACATTCTCAACTAAATAAAGTTCACCTTCAAAAAGCTAAAAAGAATGGAGGTTTAGCTTCACCGAATTTTAGGTTTTATTATACGTCAACATTTAGTGCCGAGATCCTCTCTTTGGAATGAGAGGAGATGGGATATAGTCAGAGAAAAGAGGTGAGGGGTGGGGATGGGGCAAGAGCTGGGGAGTGAGAGGTGGATCCAGGTGCGGGGGAGGTGGGAAGGTGGAAACAGTGACAGGGGTGGGAGGTGAGTGTTTGGGGCAACACAGGGCTGCAGAAGATGGAAATTAATTCCATAGAGGATTAACAAAGAGGTTAGAGAGTATTTGCTGTAGAGAGTGCAATGAAGATTCACCAGACTGATCCCTGGAATGGTGGGGTCATCATATGAAGAACGATCAAATATGATAACCCTTTCATTTAGAGCAGGGGTCCCCAACCTTTTTAGCAACGCAGACCGGCAGACCGGTTTATTATTGGCAATATTCTTGTGGACCGGCCAACCCGGGGTGGGGGGGTGTAGGGTTGCCAACGGACAAGATTAGCAGTCAAATACATGGTGTTTACCCTGTGAAGGACTACAATGACCATGAAGCCTTGAGCGGGCACCAGTGTGCATGCGTGACCTGCACATTTTTTTCTACAAATCGTTTTTGGCAATTCTGCTCGGGGGAGGGGTGTTAATCACGACTGGAATATAGGTGATAAGTGGCTAATACACTCAATTTCATTTCTAAAAGGGTTTATCTAACGAATTTAATATTAAACACACAGTGCATATTTTCCTCGCATGAATATAGTGATAAGTCAATTATCAGGGGAGGACAGGGGAGCTTGAAGTAAGTGTTGAACAAACTTCCAGTAGAAGTGGTAGAGGCAGGTTTGATAATTATCATTTAAAGAAAAATTGGATAGGTATATGGACAGGAAAGGAATGGAGGGTTATGGGCTGAGTGCAGGTCAGTGGGACTAGGTGAGAGTAGCATTCGGCATGGACTAGAAGGGCAGAGATGGCCTCTTTCTGTGCTGTAATTGTTATATGGTTATATGGTTATATAAATCACTTAGAACTCAATAGCATCATAACATTTTAAGTAACATTTCGATATTAAGCACACAGCGCATATTAGTCATAGTCATACTTTAATCCCGGGGGAAATTGGTTTTCGTTACAGTTGCTCCATAAATAATAAATAGTAATAGAACCATAAATAGTTAAACAGTAATATGTAAATTATGCCAGTAAATTATGAAATAAGTCCAGGACCAGCCTATCGGCTCAGGGTGTCTGACCCTCCAAGGGAGGAGTTGTAAAGTTTGATGGCCACAGGCAGGAATGACTTCCTATGACGCTCTGTGCTGCATCTCGGTGGAATGAGTCTCTGGCTGAATGTACTCCTGTGCCCACCCAGTACATTATGTAGTGGATGGGAGACATGGACCAAGATGGCATGCAACTTAGACAGCATCCTCTTTTCAGACACCACCATCAGAGAGTCCAGTTCCATTCCTACAACACCACTGGCCTTACGAATGAGTTTGTTGATTCTGTTGGTGTCTGCTACCCTCAGCCTGCTGCCCCAGCACACAACAGCAAACATGATAGCACTGGCCACCACAGACTTGTAGAACATACTCAGTATCGTCCAGCAGATGTTAAAGGACCTCAGTCTCCTCAGGAAATAGAGACGGCTCTGACCCTTCTTGTAGACAGCCTCCGTGTTCTTTGACCAGTCCAGTTTATTGTTAGTTCGTATCCCCAGGTATTTGTAATCCTCCACCATGTCCACACTGACCCCCTGGATGGAAACAGGGGTCACTGGTACCTTAGCTCTCCTCAGGTTTACCACCAGCTCCTTAATCTTTTTCACATTAAGCTGCAGATAATTCTGCTCACACCATGTGACAAAGTTTCCTACCGTAGCCCTGTACTCAGCCTCTTCTCCCTTGCTGATGCATCCAACTATGGCAGAGTCATCCGAAAACTTCTGAAGATGACAAGACTCTGTGCAGTAGTTGAAGTCTGAGATGTAAGTTTTGAAGAGAAAAGGAGACAAGACAGTCCCCCGTGGAGCCCCAGTGCTGCTGATCACTCTGTCGGACACACAGTGTTGCAAGCACACGTACTGTGTTCTGCCAGTCAGGTAATCAAGAATCCATGACACCAGGGAAGCATCCACCTGCATCGCTGTCAGCTTCTCCCCCAGCAGAGCAGGGCAGATGCTGTTGTATGCACTGGAGAAGTCAAAAAACATGACCCTCACAGTGCTCGCTGGCTTGTCCAGGTGGGCGCAGACATGGTTCAGCAGGAAGACGATGGTATCCTCAACTCCTGATCGGGGCTGGTAGGCGAACTGGAGGGGGTCTAAGTGTGGCCTGACCATAGGCCGGAGCAGCTCCAGAACAAGTCTCTCCAGGGTCTTCATGATGTGGGAGGTCAATGCCACCGGTCTGTAGTCATTGAGGCCGCTGGGGCGTGGCGTCTTTGGCACAGGGACGAGGCAGGACGTCCTCCACAGTACAGGAACCCCCCGGAGCCTCAGGCTCATGTTGAATACATGGCGAAGTACTCCACATAGCTGAGGGGCACAGGCTTTGAGCACCCTGGTACTGACACCATCCGGTTCTGCAGCCTTGCTTGGGTTGAGATGTTTCAGCTGTCTTCTCACCTGTTCAGCTGTGAAGCCCACCATGGTGGTTTTGTGTGGGGAAGGGGTATAGTCATGAGAGCAGGGTGGGGGACTGTGAGGAGGGGTAGGAGGGGAAAGTGGAATATGTGTTGGTTGGGGGCCGACAACAGATGGCTCATGTTGGGGATGGGCAGGGATCACAATGTCAAATCTGTTAAAGAAGAGTTTAAGTTCATTGGCCCTGTCCACACTGCCTTCCACTCCTCTGTTGCTAGTTTGCCGGAACCCAGTGATGGTCCTCATCCCCCTCCAGACCTCTCTCATGTTGTTCCTCTTATGAACATATAAAATCATTGCAACACACCAATATCACTGAATCAGTGGGAGCCCTGGGCTTGTTTCCCTGCAACAAGACGGTGCCATTGAGGGGTGATGGGAGACAGTGATACTCGAAGGGAGTTCCTTATGTCCAGTCTATTCTGCAATTTAGTTTTCATTACATTCATTGCAGAGATATGTTGCAAATGGAATCAATGTTTTCAGTGCTTTCTTGGCTATCAGGATATTCAGCCTTGACTTTGATCCAGAATGCTGGCAGAGGTGTTATGTCAAACATACTTTTCAGCTCGCCGTCCTTTGCAAGCTCGAAGAGTTGATCTCCTTCCCGCGCTGACATGGTTGACGTGAGGGTAATAACCTCGCGTGCGTTCAAGTTCAACAGCGGGCGTGACAGGGAATGCAGCTGACTCATATTGCCAAATCATGTTGTTTCCTCGCGGCCCGGTAGCACATGCTTTGCAGCCCAGTACTGGTCCCCGGCCCGGTGGTTGGGGACTGCTGATTTAGAGAATGGAGGACTGAGAGGTGAACACATTGAAATGCACAGCATCATCACAGACGTCCCACCTCTGCTGGAAGTTCCGGGAGTCTCCCGCATATTGATAGTGGCTCTCTGATGCCCAGAAATTATATACAATATCCTGGAAATTAATTTTATTGAGAGGGAGAGCGAGCATCCTGATTGGTCTCTCTTCATGCTAAGAGTGGTGGAAACAATATGATATGGCGATATGAGCCCGCTGCACCTTTCCTCATTCCCTGTCACGCCCACTGTTGAACTCGAACGCATGCGAGGTCATTACCCGCGCGTCATCCATGTCAGCGCGGGAAGATCAACTCCTCGAGCTTGCAAATGACGGCGGGCTGAAAAGTATGTTTGACGTAACATCTTTGCTGGCATTCTGGATCAAAGTCAAGGCTGAATATCCTGAGATAGCCACGAAAGCACTGAAAACATTGCTTCCATTTCCAACATATCTCTGTGAAGCAGGGTTTTCTGCAATGAAAACAAAATTGCAGAATAGACTGGACATAAGGAACTCCCTTCGAGTATCACGCTCTTCCATCACCCCTCGATGGGACCGTCTTGTTGCAGGGAAACAAGCCCAGGGCTCCCACTGATTCAGTGATATTGGTGTGTTGCAATGATTTTATATGTTCACACGAGGAAAATATGCGCTGTTTAATATCCAAACGTTACTTAAAATGTTATGATGCTATTGACTTATAATTGATTTATCACTCTATTAATGTGAGGAAAATATGCGCTGTGTATTTAATATTAAATTCGTTAGATAACCCCTTTTAGAAACGAAATTGAGTGTATTAGCCACTTATAAGTGACTTATGGTTGACTTATCACCAATATTCCGGTCGTGATTAACACCACATCCCCTCCCCAGTCGGCCGGTCCACAAGAATATTGTCAATATTAAACCAGTCTGCGGTACAGAAAAGGTTGGGGACCCCTGTTAAGTAGACCTATCAGTTTTCTCTGTGGATGGGCTTTACAGTCGACCTCAAAAATAATGACAATGTTGCTCACTGCACTGTTTGCAACAGTGACTTTTCTATTGCCCATGGTGGGCCAAAATGTGAAAGACATGTTGAGGTGAGTTTAACAGGTGTCATTTGTTCATTAGCATAGCCAACGTTATTTAAACTACACAAACATGAGGAAATCTGCAGATGCTGGAATTTCAAGCAACACACACAGGCTGGCTGCTGAGGAGCTACGCTATTGATGTCCTACGTGATGAGGCCGAACTCCTTGTAGACTTGCTTAAAGTTGTAATAGAATAAACATAATAATATAATATAAGTACATATTTTAATGTCACATTTTCTGCATATACCCAACTTGGTTTACAGATTAGACGAGATGATTAAACACAGTAGTACATAAACCCTTGGAGATCGACGGGGGGCGGGGGGGGGGGACGGAGTAGATATGGGGTTGCAGGGGGCGGGGATGCTACCTCCCTGAAATGAGTTTTGCAGGGTGGGATGTCTGCCATTATCGGTTGAACCAGGGATCCCAGTCTCTGAGAAAGGGGGTGGACTGTCTGGGACTGAGATGAGGGGAAATGTCTCCACTCCGAGGGTGGTGAATGTCTGTAAATCCCCACCACAGAGGGCGGTGAAGACTCAGTGATCGTCCTCACATAAAACAGAGGCTGGCAGATGTGTGGAGACCGGAGGGATTGAGGAAATGAAGATCGGGCAGAAACATGTGGCTGAGAGGGGAGAGCAGTCGCCATCTTGTTGATAGTTAGAGGGGCTGAATGAGCTGTTTCTCACTTGGTGTTTCAGTGTTCCAGTCCAGTGAGGCCGGAGGAATGTAAATAGAAATGAGTGTTTATAAACACAGACTGATTTGAATGAAACCTGCACATTTCCTGTTTGGGTCTGAATTGAGTGATTTGATCAGACTAGACGCAACTTCATTGTCATTGTGGCGACTACAGATACAAAGCCAATGAAACGCAGCTGGCGTCTGTACTGGGGTCAGGACTATCACGTGACGGTTCTGCCCATTTACCTGGTCGGAAGGCGCGTCACCTGCCAATCAAGGTTTGACCCCACCCCGCCCATCAATGCGCACCTCACCATTGGCCCCTTTAATTAGCCTTGTACTTGGCCTCGGGCAATTGGCCTTTGTAATCAGCTTAACTCTGCTGGCACCGAGCCATTGGCTTCCCTGTGAATCACCTGGGCTGGACCTTCCAGTCCTATAAAGGAGCCCACGTGTGCGTGACCCTCTCTCTTTTTTGCTGCCTCCGAGGGACCACCCTGCTGTTTGTGAGTTGTGCTTTGAATAGGGTTGGGAGTGTGGATATTGTCCCTAAGCAGAAGAGATGTGCCTGCACAGAGTCAAGGGTGGTTGTGTGTGTGTGTACTTTGTCCCCACGCGATTTAATGTGATTTATTGCTGATCCGACTACTGTAAATTGTGCGCGTGTTGCTTCTGTTGCCATTTTCCCCCGTTTGCCTTCTGTAAATAAAATCCTTCACTACCCAGACTGTGAGCCCAGAACCCTTGACTTTGAGACCTGCAGAATCTGTTTCCTGACTTACAACAATTGACGCTGCGTGGGGAAAGTGTTCTGGAACGGGCAAAAAAGCCAGTACAGGCACCGAGCATAGGATTCCCGGGTGGACCGACGAGAGAGGGATTTGAGCGCTGGCGGACCACTGTAAACCGGTTGACTGGTCCGAGCAGTGGGACCCACGTCGCGAGCACCTGCCCGCTGGGCTGCTCCGGCTGTGGGATGAGGGGGTGGGGGGGGAGGCAACATGAACCTCTCTCTTCGAGACGCGAGCGCCCTGGGGAGCCTCTCTGACCAAGAACGCATCAACAACGCCCTATGGGTGCCGAAGCCGGAGATCAGGGAAGGCTGTACCCTGTGGGATCGGTTGGTGACCGCTGTGAGGGTCCGGTACCCCACCCTCCTGGAGTGGGATCTACACCGGCGCCCGCAATGGGGTACGGTCAGTGAGGGTACCCGGGCTGTTAAAGAGTGTGCGCTGGTCAACGGCATCTACCAGGGAGCCTGCGACTGTAATTTTTTAGCAAACACCCGGGTGACCGGTGCCCTAACAGGATACTGGTCACCACCGCGCACCCCGATTTAAATCAGTGATACTGCCCCTCATGGCACCAGCTAACGGGAGGACCGTGCGGGATGCCATCACCGTCCTGGAAGGGCTTGAATAGATGCAGCGGGGGGCACCCACCCTGGTCCGTAGGGCAGAGGCAAGGGCTGGAGATACAACCCCTCCCCGTTTTACGCGCAGGCAGCTGTACATGGACATGGATCCCCAACCCTGACCTCTACACCCTGTGGAAGGAGCTTTGTGGCGGTAGGGTGGTGGGCAACTGGTCGATTGCACCCATTCTCGTTATCATCGCTGTGTGTATATTATGTTGTGTCTGCCCAATTATTAAGAGCACGTCTGCCTATCTTTAGTCACAAAAAGCGTTAACCTTAGAAATAGTTAGTGTAAGACTTCCATTAAGATATATTCCTTTCCTTTTCACTGTGGTAACGCTTGGTGAGTGGCGTGGCTACCGAGGGGTGGACTGTACTGGAGGGGTCGTGACTGTCACGTGACAGCACTGCCCACTCCTGGTCAGAAGACACGCCCCCTGCCAATCAAGGATTGACCCCTCCTCGCCCATCACTGCGCACCTAACCACTGGCCTCTTTAGTTAGCCTTGGATATGGCCTCGGGTAATTGGCTTTTGTAATCAGCTTTAGGGTACGTCCACACTACGCCAGATAATTTTGAAAACGAAGCTTTTTCTCTTCGTTTTGCCCTCCCGTCCACACTGAGCCGGCGTTTTCAGCCCCCGAAAACGGAAATTTTCGAAAACACTCTCCAGAGTGAATAAATCTGAAAACGCTTAATATCTGGCGTAGTGTGTACGGGGTAAACGGAGAGATTTAAAAACGTTGTCGTGACAACACCACAATAACAATGCTTTTTTCTGCTTCTGCTTGGTACTGCGCAAGCTGTTATAACGCGCAGTCGGTGTGAACGGCGTGAGAGCTAAATTGTAAAGTGAGGTTTTTTGACTATTTAAAAACGCTGTCATGACGTGCTGGAACAGATGTTCGTTGTTTTCTTGAACGCCACCACCTGACAACTTCAGAACAGACGGACGAGACTGAAGCCATAAGGGTTAGAAATGTACTCACCAAATACTTTGACCCATAACTTACTGAATAAATACGTATTCTCACTTCGCCCTGTTTTCTGTCCTTGCTTGTATGAAGGTAGTTTACCTATTTATGCAAGTACTTCTCTGACAATAAATGTGTAACAGTCTAATGTAACATTGTATGGAAATAACGCTGATGCAGACGTTTTATACATTTAACAAGGTGCTTTATTAATGCAACAGCGTTAGTCAGTTTTTCAATGTTCGTCGTCAGCTGGGTCATACTGTCCGTGAACTCCCTGCTGATTGCCTCCATTCGCTCCAGTATTTGTTTTTTTTAATAAGTTTTAAGTCCTGCGCGAGAGCCAAGAGCAATTCCTTTCAAGTTTCTCTAGTCTGTAACTGGACAAACACGCACTAAGTACACCGTTTCCTCTTCGCTTGTTTTCTGTGTGTCCTGTGCATGCCCAGTAGGAGGAGATTCGCCCAAATATCCGTCTAATGTGGAAGGAGATATTTTCAAAAACGCTTAGTGTGGACGCCTGTCGTTTTTACTCGAAACCGGCGTTTTCAAAATTATCCGGCGTAGTGTGGACGTAGCCTAACTCTGCCGGCACCGAGCCGTTAGCGTTCCTGTGAATTACCTGGGCCGGGCACTTCAGCCTTCCTGCATTAAAAGGGCGCCCCGTGTGCTGGACGCTCTCTTTGCCATTTCTGAGGGACCACTCTGCTTCATTTTAGGCTGAGAACCTTGGAACAGCGCTGGAGAAAATTGTTGGTAGGCTGTGCATTGAATAGGGTCGGTGATTGTCCCTGATAGCATTGAGCCGTGCCTGTACAGTGAAGGGGCATCGTATTGACTTTTCCCTTGCATATGTATGTACTTTATTCCCAGGTTCGTTTTTTTAATTCTCTGCGTGTGTCTCTGCCGATCCGACTTTATCCACGACTGCTGTAAATTGTGTGCGTGTTGCTCCTGTTGCCTTTGAGACCTGAAGAATCCGTTTCCTCGCTTGTATTTCTTTCTTCCATGTGGTGGTCCAAGAGGCTCCTAAATATTCTGTAAATAAACTGCTTTACCCACTCAAGCCTACGTGTGTCCTCATTTAAAAACAAACATAGCCTGCAAGAAGTACGAGGCAGAAAGAAGAAATATACCCCACAGCCTGCCTGCGAGTAACGGAATTCTATTCTTTATTTGTTGTTAGTCTCCCCAAAGGGAGGTGCACCGTTCCCAGAGGCACTGCAATACCGGGTCGATGCTCGGAGTGGACGGAGCAAGCCCCTATTCCATCTCCCTGTTCCAAAAATCAATTTAATATATGGTCCCCAGATAAGGGACGTATCAGATATTAAACTGATAAGAACAGATTTTTTTTTATTTCACAATATACTTTATTCAAAAATAAATATGTACAATAAACCATTCAATAACTTTTCATCCTTTACATACGTTTCCATTATACTCAGTAAAATACCTGTGTTTATAGCCACCCGCGTGGCACTACAGTAGTTCAGCTTAGCATCTCATTGTTGAGGGGTATACTCCCCACCCACCGACCCCTCCCACTCCCACGGGTGGAGAAACCTATACTGTGGTCCTTCCCCACCGGGCCCTTGCGGTGGCTGCACCAAGTTTCAGTGCGTCCCTCAGCACGTACTCCTGCAGCCGAGAGTGTGCCAGTCGGCAGCATTCTCCCACGGACATCTCCATGTGCTGGTAGATCATCAAGTTTCGGGCCGACCAAAGAGCGTCTTTCACCGAGTTGATGATCTGCCAGCAGCATCGGATGTTGGTCTCCGTGTGCGTCCCCGGGAACAGCCCGTAGATCAGAGAGTCCTCTGTCACGCAGCTGCTGGGGATGAAACGTGACACTAGCCCGTCCATCCTCCTCCACACCCTCTTTGCGAACTGGCGGTGTGCAAAGAGGTGGGTCACAGACTCCTCCTCACTGCAGTCCTCCCGTGGGCAGTGGGGTGCGGAGATGATGTTCCGGGCGTACAGGAGGGCTCTGACTGGGAGGGCCCCTCTCACCGCCAGCCAGGCGAGGTCTTGGTGCCTGTTGGTGAGATCTGGCGATGAGGCATTTTGCCAGATGAACTGGACAGTCTGCTCAGGGAACCACCCCACTGTGACCATCACGTCCTTCTCCTGCAGTGCCTGCAGGACACTTCGTGCCGACCACTGCCTGATGGCCTTGTGGTCAAAGGCGTTCTCCTGGAAGAACTTTGCTACGTGGGACAGGTATGCCGGCAACGACCAGCTGACTGGGGCGTTGCGCGGGAGTGGGGCCAGACCCATCCTTCGTAGCCAGGGCGACAAGTGGAACCTGGGCACATAGTGGTACTTGGTGCCCACATACCTGGGCTCTACACACAACCTGATGCAGCCACATACGAAGCTGGCCATCAGGGTGAGGGCGACATTGGGGACGTTCTTGCCCCCGTTGTCCAGGGACTTGTGCATAGCGGTCCGTCTCACCCGCTCCATCTTGGATCCCCAGACGAATCTGAAGACAGCTCGGGTGATTTCCGAGCTGTAGGAGCGGGGGACGGGCCAGACCTGCGCCAAGTACAGCAGCCCTGAGAGCACCTCACACCTGATGACCAGGTTCTTGCCCGTTATCGACAGGGAGCGCCCTCCCCACAGTCCCAGTTTCTGTTTCACCTTGGCAGTCCGCTCCTGCCAGTTCTTGTTGCACGCCTCAGCCCCTCCGAACCAGATCCCCAACACCTTCACGTGGTCAGACCTGATGGTGAAGGGGACGCTGGATCGGTCGGGCCAGTTGCCAAAGAGCATGGCTTCGCTCTTTGTGCGGTTGACCCTGGCTCCCGACGCTAGCTCGAACTGTTCGCAGGTGCCAATCAACCTGCGAACTGACCTCGGATCAGAGCAGAAGACGGTGACGTCGTCCATGTACAGGGAGGTTTTCACTTGGGTCCCTCCACTGCCTGGCAGCGTCACCCCTCTTATGCCCCGATCCCTCCTGATGGCTTCCACAAAGGGTTCTATGCAGCAGACAAACAAGACAGGGGAGAGGGGGCAGCCTTGCCTGACTCCAGACCTGATGGGGAAGCTGTCCGTTTCCCACCTGTTGACCTGGACTGCACTACGGATGTCTGTGTAGAGCAGTCTGATCCAATTCCGGATTCCCTCCCCAAATCCCATTTTGGAGAGCACGTCCGCCATGTACGTGTGCGATATCCTGTCGAAGGCTTTCTCCTGGTCCAAGCTGACCAGGCAGGCGTCCACCCCCCTGTCCTGCACGTAGGCGATGGTGTCCCTCAGCAGCGCGAGGCTGTCTGAGATCTTCCTGCCCGGTACAGCACAGGTTTGGTCCGGGTGGATCACCTGTCCCAGAGCAGACTTGACCCTGTTGGCGATAGCCTTGGACAGGATCTTGTAGTCCACATTCAGGAGAGAGATGGGTCTCCAATTCCTAATGTCCTCCCTTTCCCCCTTCTGCTTGTAGATGAGGGTGATGATGCCCTTCCTCATGGACATACTGCCGGCCAGAAGCATAGCATTGTACACTTCCAGCAGGTCTGGGCCCATCTAGTTCCACAGCGCCGAGTACAACTCAGCTGGTAAGCCGTCGCTTCCGGGAGTCTTACCCGACCCAAAGGAACGGATGGAGCCTGTCAGCTCGTCCAGGGTCAGTGGCTGATCCAGACTCTCCCGCTTGCCGTCGTCTAAGACCTGCGTGATAGACGACAGGAAGTTGCGGGAGGCTGTGGATTCTGTGGCCTTTTCCTCGTACAGACCGGCATAGAAGGACTTGCAGATCCTCAGTATGTCGGTCTGCGAGGACGCGACTGAGCCGTCCTCTTCCTTAAGGTTGTGGATCACAGAGCTCCCCCTGTGCACCTTTTGGAAGAAGAAGCGTGAGCACGTCTCGTCCTGCTCCACGGTTTGGACCCTTGATCGGAAGATGATCTTGGAGGATTCAGCGGCGAGGTGCTGGGCTTGCTGGCCCTTCACCTCTCGCAGTTCCTCCCTGACATCCACCCCCTTCGACTGCAGAAGGAGAAGTTGCTGCAACTCTGTCTGGAGTTTACGCAGTTCCCTCTGCTCCTGCCTTGCCTTCTGAATACCCTTGCGGATGAAGAACCTCTTAATGTTCTCCTTGGTGGCTTCCCACCAGTGAACCGGGGAATCAAAGAAGGCTTTCAAGGTTCTCCAACCTGTGTACTCCCTCTCTAGTTCCTCGATGTTCTCTGGGGTCAGCAGCTTTACGTTCAGCTTCCACGTCCCCCTGCCTGCCTTCTGGTCCTCCCGTAAGTGACAGGTGGCTCTCAGAAGGCAGTGGTCAGAGAAGAACACCGGCGTGACGTCGGTGGACCTGACCGTGAGGGACTCAGACAGGAAGAGGAAGTCGATCCGGGAGCGGGCTGAGCCGTCCGATCGTGTCCAGGTGGCTTGCGGCTGTGCTCCACCTGTGGGGGTGCCAAAGGCGTCGCGCAGCTTGGCTGTCTTCACCATTTCCCTCAGGAGTCTAGAGGTACTGTCTAGCCTGCCGTCGGCACTGCCGGGTCCTCCAGCCGCATCAATGGTGCAATTGAAGTCTCCGGCCAGAGCGACTGGCTGGGTCGTCACCAGCAGCTGTGGGAGCTGCTCGAAGACGGCCAGCCGCTTGCTCCGCACGGGGGAGGCGTACATGTTGATCAGCCTGAGCAGAGTGCCCCGGTATTTGACGTCTGCTACCAGGAGGCGCCCCGCAACCACCTCTTTAACTTGGGTGATTGAGAAGTTGCCTCCCCGCAGCAGAATCCCCAGGCCGGAAGCGCGACAATCGTTGCCCCCCGACCACACCATCCTGAGCCTTCATCCCCACCGCCTTTGTGAAGTTTTCCACCTCCTGTGGGCTCAGGTACTGCTGGTAGTACTCCTCCGTGTGTGGCCGTTCTGGTTCTGGGTCTGGGCCCGGGGGGTTGCTGACTTCCTGGGCTGCTTCCCCTTCCGGCTGCTGGGTGCCAGCCGTGGCTCTGCTCCCGGGTTCCCGGAGCTCTGTGCGTCTGCTGCTCTCCGCCTCCTGTACTTGGGGGGTGGCCAGCAGACTTTCTCCCCTCTCTCTCCTCCTCTCCATCTGTTCTGCCAGCCGCTTCTTCCGCCGGGGCTGCTGGCCTCCCCCAACTCCTTCCTCCTCTGAAGAGGACAGGGTACCAGGGGCTGTGTGGTTCCCTGCCCTTTTCTGGTGTTGCTCTGCCTTCTGTCGCTTGGCCGCCGCCTTTTGGGTCTTTTTTCGTTTCACGACCTTCCATTCGGTTTCCGCCTCAGCTCTCCCCTCCTCCATGGACTCCTGCTCGTCGTTTGCCTGGTCCTGGAGGGTCTGCAGTGGGGTGGCAGGTCTTGGGGTGCTTGCACCTTCCTCCCTGGTCTCGTCATCCGTCCTGTCGGGTGCCTCATCTGCAGCGCTGGCGGGTACGTCCGCATCAGCCTGGGCCCTTTCAGGGCCAGCACCTCCCCTGGTCGCCTGTGCGTAGGTGCCCCCACGCTTCGGGCAGGCTCTGTACAGGTGGCCAGCCTGTCCGCAGAGGTTGCAGGCCTTGGCCTGCGTGCAGTCTTTGGTCAGGTGGCCTTCCATTTTACAGTTCTTGCACATCACCACCCTGCACTGGGCTGCGATGTGCCCTTCCTTGCTGCAGTTTCGGCACACCCTGGGTTGTCCCGCGTACACCATGTACCCTCGGTTCCCTCCGATGGCGAAGACGGAGGGGGGGGTGGATGATGCCGCCGTTGGAATCCAACCTCAGCTTCACCTTCACCTGCCGTTTGCTGGTCCAGATTCCCAGTCCGTCCTTCACGTCGGCTGGTGCTCCTATGCTCTCCACATACCGAGCGAGGAACGTAAGGACATCTACCACTGGCACGTGCGGGTTGAACATGTGCACCGTGATTGTCCTTTCCTGTTGCGTAGCCGTTGCAAAGAGGGGCTGTGCTTTCAGCAGCGACAGCGGCGCCTCTGTCCCCTTCAGCTGAAGCTGCTGGTACAGCTTCTGCCACCCTGCAGCCTGCCGGAAAGTGACATCGAAGAAGCCTGCGAAGTCCTGGACGCAGTAGATGTCATCGGGCATAAATCCGCAGCAATCCAGCAAGACCTTCCGGATGAAGGTCTCTCGGGTGAAGCCGGTGCCCCCGTTCCGGTCTCGCACTGTCAGCTTGACAGTGTTCTTGATACCCTGGCCTCGAGCTGATGTACTGCTCGCTGCTGCCATCTTCTTCTTCACTGCTGTCGTCGCTGGTATGGGGTGTTAGATTGGAGGCCAATCAGCATTAGGATCCACCCCTGTGTCAGCGCGAACTCTCCTCCGCCTTCTGGTCTGATAAGAACAGATACTAAACTTGATCTTAGCCAAGAGGCCGAGAAGCGATACCCACAACTGTCCGGACCTTTTCGGATCCTGCTAGTCTTCCCTCTATTAAGTTGGACCGACTGTCTACAGGGCACCGATTTATCCTACTTCTCTCCAACGTTTGAAGTAGATTTGGTGTAATTTCTCTCAATCTTTGACATAAGTTGTATTTTTCTCTCTTGTCGCGAAATCTCTCTCGGAATACAGCTGATCGTGTAAAATAGCTGATATTGCACCAACCAAATGAGAGAGGCGGCCCTGGTTTGTATGAATACTCTTCCTCTCAGCTGATAGTCCTGTCGAACTGTTCCACCCGCCCTCTCTAGCGTCTGATGTCAGTGCAAGCGTGATGACGTTTACGGAAGGCGTTGCAGCGAGAGAAGCAAAGTTTGGGCCGGGTCGTTCGGCGGGCCCGGTGGGGCAGGTGACTGGGGAGGGGGGACCTCCGGAAACGGGAGGAGTGTGGATAGGAACATCGGATGGAAGCGATGGCTGGGGTTGTAAATGGGGGAAGTGAGGCCGTTTGATGACGGACGATGGGTAGTTGGGGGGAGAGGGACGGGGTAGAGTCGGACGAAAGGGAGGGGGTAGTGTTGCAACTTTGACAATATTTAAATGTGAGCTGGCATGTGGCAAATAACGGCATAGCAGTCAATGGATTATTTCCACAGGGAAAAAAAATCTAACCGTCCAGCTGGACTTCAGCTTTTTGACCAGAGCTGGTTCCGTTAAGAAATTGGTGATAATCGGGAGAATGTGGGTACACTGCTTTCCTGATATCCCAAGGTCTTTCTGCCATATGCCACAAGCCAAATACTGGAGATATTTATGAATATTCCGCATTTGCCTAAATTAGTGCAGCTCCATCCAGCATTTAACAACGTTCTCCAACCTATGGCTTACTACATCTCCAAGGAGAGAAAAAGGTGGAAATCTGAGGAAAAGAGGCATAAAATACCGAAAAGGATTCGGTGGTAATGCAGCATTCTGTAGAGAATGATTCAGATGTGATGTGATTCTTAATCATGGCAGAGATCTTTCATCAGTTCTAAGGAAGAGCCATTAACCTGACACATTTGCTCTGTTTCTCTGCAGAATGCTGAATGAAGTGACAAGTATCCCCAGCACTTATTTTCATTGAAAAGATATTGCCGTTCCGTCATTGTGGTGGCTGGATCGAAATCCTGGAACGCCAATGCTTTCCCCCTCAGGAGTACAGAGATCCTTAACCAGAAGAAGTGCGGTTGTTCCAGATGCATTCACTGTCACTTCCTTTGGGCAATGATGGATGTGCAGTGAAATCTCACATTGGCAATGAAGTGTGGATTCTGAACAGCCAATAACTAAAAATAGCCTTATAGAACACTACAGCACAGTGCAGATCGTTCGGGCTAACCACTCCCTCCTAAATCACCCTCTACTTTTCTAAAATCCCTTTCATGTCCAGAATATATCAGCCTCTACCAACACTCTGGTAGTCAGTGTGTTCCACACACCACTCTCTGTGCTTTATATATAAAAAAAATCTTACACCTGATATCCCCCTGTACTTTTCTCCGGTCACCTTAAAATGATGCCCTCTGGTATCAGCCACTTCTGCACTGGGAGGAAAGGTCTCTGGCTGTCCTTCAAGTGTACCTGAAGATGACTTCAGCTTGTGATCATGCGTTCCCCTTTTCAGCATCATTCGTGATTGTGCAGGACGATGGCAGTTCCGTTTGTGCAAGATTGGGATCTGCTGCAGACTTTGGGTGAAGGAGCATATGGTGAGTAAGTCATGCAGTTCAAAAAATAATTCTTAAAAACTGGTTTGGTAGATTAGCAATAGCACTCATTTAAGGAGGTATTTCTTAACTTGCAGCAAAAGTCTGGAGAAAGAAACGCCCCACGAGAAGGGTGCACCATCTGTCGAGAATTCCCAAGGAAGTAAGGGTGATAATAACATGTGTTATAATGAGGATTAATTAATTGACGGTAGGCAAGAGGACTGGGAAAGTTTAAAACTACAAGGTATGCCACAAAAATTGTAAAGAATGTGGAACATATAAGAAAATTATTAAAAATATTGATGGGGTTTTTACAGAAATACAAGCAAAAAGCCAAAAGTAATGTTGGTTTTTGAGGCTCATTGTAAAATTGGGAATGAGAAGGTACAGATTCTAAATAATGAAAATAATAACAGATTGCAAAGGTCTGTAGGGAGAGAGAAATTTTTATTTTTATCAGTGAAAAAGTACAGGACAAATTTGTGTCTTTACAAATAAGTGGCATCAGAGATAGTGGATGCATTGCTTGTAATCTGAGGAGACCGGATGTGTGTTCTTTATATTTTCAACAAATTTGAGATAAGTGGCTTATCCGGTGATGCAGAGTACACAAGCCTGCGACGTGATGAGCACAGGTTAAGTGAACGAGCAGAAAAGTGGCCTTTGAAATATAATGTAGAACAAAATATGAAGTTGCCTGCCTGCCCTGGAAGGAAGAATGAAAAACTTGATGGTTAAATAGAGAGGTGATTAGAGAATGTTGCAGTGCAAACTCAATCTCTAGCACACAAGAGTGGTGTGTAGGTTATTGTAAGGATTATGGAAAACAAAGGTAAGGATGTTTTGTAGCAAATTTATTGGGAGCTCGTGAGACAACACCTGGTGATCTGTGTACAGTTTAGATCTCGTCTTTAAGGAAGGATATATTTGAATCGGGATTCACGTATGGGGGCGAGTAGGGAAGAAAGAGAGGTGATCTTACTGAAGCAAGATTCTGAGGGTGTTGTCAGACAAGATGCTGAGACGATGTTTCTCCAAGTGAGGATATCGAGAAAATGGGATATAGTTTGAGTAACTGGTTTCCCATTGATCAGGAGATGAAGAAGAATTTCTTCTGCAGGTTGTGATCCTTTGGAATTCTCCAATTTAAGAGTTGTGGTAGAGCCACAGAATATACAATATATTGCAGGCATATGAACTACATGGAAATCTACAGGTGCAGAGGGAGAGTTGGAAAGTGGTGTTGAGGCCAAAACCAGATCAATAATGATCTTATTGCATGGGGTAGCGGGGATGAAGAGCCATTTGGCTCATGCTCTGTTTCTGATGCATTTAACTCAATGGAGCATTGAGAAGTTTTGCAATGTAGACAACGGTTTTGTATTTGATCATAGGGTACAACTGGCAATTAGTCGATGAACAGAGGAAGCAGTGACAGTGAAGAAAGTGGTCACCACACATGCTCGTGACTACCCTGATAACATCAAGAGAGAAATCTGTATCAATAAGATGTTGAACCATGAAAAGACTGTCGGCTTTTATGGGCATCGTCGAGGCCCATATCCAATACTTGTTTTTGGAGTATTGCAATGGAGGAGAACTCTTTGATAGAGTAGGTAGGATTTGTGCTTAAACTTAGGGTTTAAAATAGAGAAGTTTGGGCTGAGGGGGGAAAGGGTTAAAGATGTTTTGTATACGGATTGGCTAATTTTAATTATTTGGTCACTTTTACAGATATACTTGTGTGGGTTCTTTAGTAACTGCACCTTTGTGTCCTGAGCTGGAAAAAGCTGGCATCCACTCCCAGACATTCTCCCTACAGAACACCCAGAAAACTAAATTATGGGAGAAATGGAACATCTGAAGTTGTACATAATACATTTCCAGATGTTACGGGGACAAAGCAGGACAGGCTTTAAAGTTCAGTATGTAAGCTGCTTCAGCTGTCCTAGGTTTTTTTTGTCTGTGGTCTAAATAGGGCATGTTGGAGAATCCATCTACTTGGGCACCTGAGTGAAATGAGGCCTGGGATTTGGGATTAAATTTAAGCGTGATGTAAAATGACATAATTTCAGACAATATTAATGATTTGCGAACTGATCCCAAGTTCAGCCTTTGATTAATGTGATCTGCCTTCCCACAGAGCCTGACGTGGGGATGCCCGAGGCAGATGCTGATGGGTTTTTCCAGCAGCTGATAGCAGGAGTGGTAAGTGCTCCTCATCATTTATCCCTTTGTTTTAAGTGAGTGTTTATGACGTGCAGCAGCAGTTTTCTCTATTTCGACGTACATTACTGAGCATGATCATAGATGGATTGACCTGCCCATGTTTGCTCTCGAAGAGCTTTGTCTGCCAGAATTGAACTAGCACTATAACCAGCAGTAAGGAGGTTAACAGTGCTTTGTCCCAATTTTCAAATGAGATCAATTTTGGAGCTCACCATAGTTCCCTTTGACAGTAAAATGCTGTTCATGGATGGGTGACCTCCCAAAGCATCTTCAGAAGTTTCATCATTCTTCCAGGCCAGCCTTCATACTCAACTTTCATATCGGCACTGGAAGTCTAGTGTGCACCCAGATTAAGTCACAAAATATTCTCTGAACCGATTGTCCAGCAATTGTATCTGACTAATTCTGCCAGAAACCTGTTCCATTTGTACAATTGATATTTTGTGGGCAATTGTATCTGACTTATTAGTGTCACTAATTCTGCCAGAAATCTGTTCCATTTCTACGATTGATATTTTGTGGGCTTGGAGAATTAGAAAAAGATGTAAATTCAGAATACCTGATTTATATTTGTCTTTGCCTACTTTCAGGAATATCTTCACAACAATGGAATTACACACAGGGACATCAAGCCAGAGACTCTGTTACTTGGTGACCAAGGTATAAGGATGCAAATCTCTTCACTTTTATTGTGTAATAGAACAAAAATTGGGTATTGTTATGCCTTATTCACAGCATTTCAGACATTTAGACAACAGGTGCAGGAGTAGGCCATTCGGCCCTTCGAGCCAGCACCGCCATTCACTGTGATCATGGCTGATCATCCACTATCATTACCCAGTTCCTGCCTTATCCCCATAACCTTTGATTCCACCATCTTTAAGAGCTCTATCCATCTCTTTTTTGAAAGCATCCAGAGACTTGGCCTCCACAGCCTTCTGGGGCAGAGCATTCCATATATCCACCACTCTCTGGGTGGAAAAAGTTTTTCCTCAACTCCGTTCTAAATGGCCTACCCCTAATTCTTAAACTGTGGCCTCTGGTTCTGGACTCACCCATCAGTGGGAACATGCTTCCTGTCTCCAGTGTGTCCAATCCCTTAATAATCTTATATGTTTCAATAAGATCCACTCTCAGCCTTCTAAATTCCAGAGTATACAAGCCCAGTTGCTCCAATCTTTCAACATATGACAGTCCCGCCATCCCAGGAATTAACCTTGTGAGCCTACGCTGCACTCCCTCAATATAGCAAGAATGTCCTTCCTCAAACTTGGAGACCAAAACTGCACACAGTACTCCAGGTGTGGTCTCACCAGGGCCCTGTAGAGCTGCAGAAGAACCTCTTTGCTCTTATACTCAATTCTCCTTGTTATGAAGGCCAGCATGCTATTAGCTTTTTTTCACTGCCTGCTGTACGTGCATGCTTGCTTTCAGTGACTGATGTACAAGAACACCTAGATCTCATTGTGTTTCCCCTTTTCCTAACTTGACTCCATTTCGATAATAATCTGCCTTCTGCCAGCTGGTCATTGCCGGCATACCTGTCCTACGTAGAAAAGTTCTTCCAGGCGAACGCCTTTGACCACAGGGCCACCAGGCAGTGGTTGGCATGTAGTGTCCTGCAGGCCCCGCGGGAGAAGGACGTGATGGACACAGTGGGGTGGTTCCCTGAGCAGACCGTCCAGTTCATCTGGCAAAATGCCTCATCGCCAACAGGCACCAGGACCTCGCCTGGCTGGCGGTGAGAGGGGCCCTCCCAGTCAGATCCCTCCTGTACGCCCGGAGCGTCGTCTCCGCACCCTGCTGCTCACGGGAGGACTGCAATGAGGAGGAGTCTGTGAACCACATCTTGTACACTGAGTTCGCAGAGAGGGTGTGGAGCAGGATGGACAGGACGGTATCGAGACTCATGTCCAACAGCTGAGTAACCAAGGATCCCTGATTTATGGGCTGCTCTTGGGGACGCAGAGAGAGACCAACATCCGGTGCTGCTGGAAGATCATCAACTCGGTGAAAGACGCTCTTTGGTCAGCCCGAAACTTGATGATCTACCAGCACATGGAGATGTCCGTGGGAGAATGCTGCCGACTGACACATTCTCGGCTGCAGGAGTACGTGCTGAGGGACACACTGAAACTCGGTGCAGCTACCGCAAGGGCCCGGTGGGGAAGGGCCACAGTTTAAGGTTCGTCACCCGTGGGAGTGGGAGGGTCGGGTGGGCAGTGTACACCTCATCAGCAGTATGGATAGTTGAATCAACATCGTGTCACAGGAGTGGCTAGAAATGGAGAAAGGTATAGACTGTAATGGAACTTCGATAAAGGAATGAGAGTCAACGCCTGGCTTTTTATTGTAAATAAGTTTTATTCTTGACTAAGGTTTGAGAGTCAACAAATGATTTATTGTAAACGTCTTTATTTTGAACAAGGACTGAGAGTCAATGCATGATTTATTGTAAATAACTATTGACTAAGGACTCAGTCAAAACATTTTTTTTGTAAATAACTTTATTTTGTAGTATTTCTGAATAAAGTACATTTTTGGAGAAGGTTAGTGAAGTGTCTCCTGCGGCCGGAGTCTGATGTATCGCTGAGAGGTAGGAGGAGACCGCTCGGCCCATCGGTTTGATGCCGGTTCCCCGGGGAGGGAGAGGGGGATTTTATTGAAAGGATGAAGACGGTGAGAAGGGGGGCGGACAGGATGTTTGTCCCGGTGGGGACAGGAGGGGCTCATCTGTGGAAATGTCTGAGCCCACGGTGGTGGCGATTCACCACATTGGGGGCAAACACCGGCAGACTGTTGCCCTGCAAGCGGGGCCAATGGTCCGGGCAAAGTGACAATTATTTGTGTTTTGTTGAGATTGTACCGGGAATATGGTGTAAAATCCCGCTCCCCACACTAACACGGGTTATACAGACCAAAGAACAAACTGCCGGAGGAACTTAGTGGGTCGGGCAGCATCTGTGGAGGGAAATGGACCGTCAACATTTCGGGCCGAGACCCTCCCTCTGGACTGAGAGTGGACGGGAAATAGTCAGAGAAAAGAGGTGAGGGGTGGGGATGGGGCAAGAGCTGGGGAGTGAGAGGTGGATCCAGGTGAGGGGGAGGTGGGAAGGTGGAAACAGTGACAGGGGTGGGAGATGACTGGTTGGGGCAACACGGGGCTGCAGAAGATGGAAATTAATTCCATGATGGAAATCCGGCAGAAACATGCGGTTGAGAGGGGAGAGTTGTGAATGTGAAATAATGAGGGAAATGTGGCCGTTGGGTCAGGCAGTCACCGGGTCACATGGGAGACCCTGTGCCGTCACGTGATCCTGTTTTATCGCAGATCGGCAGCATCTGCAGGTTTGTATCTGAGGCCCCGCCCCCTCTCTGATGACGCAATAAACACATTGCGCATGCTCGCAGTCCCGGGACTGGTGGCGATGTTTTTTCCCGTCTTTGTCCGGAGCGGCTGATCGTCTGTGGAATCCGGATCGGGTGAGGGTCCTCGCCCCCTCGGGCGGGCAGCCGGATGGACGGATCATTTTCTGCGGAGCGAGAGCGACAAGATCCATGCGGTGAGTATTGAGTCGGTCCCGAGCGATGTTCGGCAGTGAGTCCCGTTATCTTTCCCGAACTCGCGGTCTCACCCCACTTCCTGGACAAAACCTGCCGGGGTGGGTCCGGGTTGTGAGACCTTCACACCGAACCTTGGAATACTTTCCATGCTGTGTTGATAAAAGTTGGTTAGGGGAGAAGGGTAAATGCCAAAGTTGCTGTTGTTCTGTTTTTGTCATTTTCATTCATGGTAGTATGTAGTGTTAATTCAGTATCTGTGTATTGCTGGAGGACTATCAGTGATCGTCCTTGATCTCTTCTCCCATTTGGTTCTATCTGCTCATCCCCTGGCCATGTTCAACCTCTGTCCAGCCTGTATCCCACCACCTCAATGATATATTTCAATCATCTTGTTCAAACTCTGTCCAGCCTGTATCCCACCACCTCAATGATATATTTCAATCATCTTGTTCAAACTCTGTCCAGCCTGTATCCCACCTCCTCAATGATATACCTGTATATCAATCATCTTGTTCAGCCTCTGTCCAGCCTGTATCCTACCAATGATTATAAATCAACAATCTCTCTTCTACTGTTGCCTTCACTGTGAAGTGTTTTGCCTCACTGAGTGATTTGTGTTTGTTACCTGTAATGACCAGGGGATTTATTTAATGCAGAATGGGGAAGGATAAAGACAGTCACCACAATTTTAGTTTCAAAGTTACCAAATGGTCGCTATGTTAATCTTTGATAACAGAAGACTCTCCACATTTAAAGTTGAGTCTGTTATTTCCTGTTTTGGTCTTTTTTGGAGAGGCAATTTCCCGGTTGCCAGGAGCAGCCACAGGATCTGCAGGGAGTGGTGCACATTTTTACAGCACTCTGGTCACTTCCCCTCATTGAGAGTTAGTGGCCTTGGGAGCAAATGGAACAGATTGATAGAGGGGTGGGGAGGATGTTGTGAGCATTGACTGTGTTAACCCTGTGTTGGAATGAAGAGAAAATTAATGAATGTGGTCATTATATTTGTTCAACATTATTCAGGCCATCACAAACATCTTGTGATCAGTCAATAGTTGTGCGTCATTTAAAGTGAAAAGAGAAAATGCTGGAAGTGTTCTGCAGATCGTGCAACATCAGTTCTGATACTCAGTTTTCCACATTTACTCTTTCCACACCCCCAATCTGATGTACCGAGTTTCCAGCACTTAATTTCAATTTGAAATGAAAAGCCTGTTAATCCTGTTAGCCTACAGAAAATGTAATGGCCAATTGTGCTGGGCAAAATCTCATTTAATAATAAGATAATGATAAAATGTGTTCATTTTAGCTGCTGGAGACCCACACCCAGGTTTTCCAGCCCAATATCTGGCCCAGTCAGACGATTATCAGGTTCCCGTTCTACCACAGGTTGATGCAGGAGTGTTAGTTTTTCAACTCTGAATGGCCAACACACTGCAGCATGTTACCGGCATCAAGGGAGTCCTGGGAAAATTGGTGCTTGGGCTGTAATCCTGGGATGCAGACTCCAGGCATATGGAACTGTTAGTATTTGGGATTTGACCCAAGTCAGTACTTCTGTAGATGGGGCTGAATGTTCCTCCTTCCACAATGATTCGGAAGTCTCAGGTTGCTGGACATTGGTTGTGGGGAAATTCCTAATGTGGGGACGATGTGCGAGGATTCTGGGGTTGGTAAGTGGCATGTTCAGCTGTGTGACCCTATCACAGATTTTCACCAAGGTAAAATGGATTTGGGGATCAAGCTGCTTGGATTTATGAGTGAGTATTTCTGGTTTGGGATCAGATATTTGTTTCTGGAGATCCTTTGGAAGCAATGATTGCTAATCTGAGGAGAGAGTAAGGTCACATTCCATCCCTCACAGGGAGAGGGTGTGATTAAATGTTTGGAAAGGTAGAATTGGATCCAGGGGTTCAGAGTTCAAACCATGTTTGGAAATTCCCCCTCACTGTCACCTGTCTGTTAGTCAGTGGTTCTGGGCCTGTGCTGAATGGAGTTCAGAGAGACGGTGGGGGTGGGGGTGGGGGTGGGGGTGGTGCTTGTTTAAGTAAACCTACCAAATGTTGAAAAGCCTGGATACAGTGGACATGGAGTTGATGTTTCCATTAGACGGAGAGCCTGGGATCTGACAGCACAGTCTCAGAATAAAGAAGCTTGCCCATAAAGTTGATGTGAGGAGAATATCTGAAGTGAAGGGTGGCTGATCTGTGGAATTTGTTGCCACAGAGTGTGGTTGAGGCTGTCATTTGTGTATATTTGTGGCAGAGGTTAACATATCTGTGATTGCTAGGCAGCTTCAGGGTTACAGGAGGAAGGCAAGAATATGGTGTTGGAATAAAAATCAGCCATGGTTGAATGGTGGAGCAGACTCGATGGATCGAATCACCTAATTCTGCTCCTACATCTCATGTCTTACCATGACTGAACGATGACTCCTTCCTATCCCTTATCAGGTTTTATGACGTGTCAGCGATATTTACAGATTTGTTCACTGACAGCATTACATTTGTCTTCAATGCTTAAATTTCGGTGAGTTTTATTTTTAGGAACATTGAACAGAATTGTTTTGTTCTCCTTTGTATTGTTAACGTGCTTCATTATCTTTCATGTTAAAGTTAGACCTGCGGTGAGAGGTTTATTGGAGGAAAAACCCATAACTGTAAGCGAACCACAGATGAAGATGAGGGAACAGCAACAAGTGAACCTGCCAAAGGACTGAGAGCGTCAGCTGAAGAGAACCCAATGTTGCCTTGGGCTTGAGTGTGTATTGCAGGAGGGATGGGAGAGTCTGTCCTTCTTTCACGGTGATCCGGACAGCGGGGCAGTGGTACGGCCGACTTCATGGCTTCAAATTGCCCAGAGATGGGGAACAACATCTTGGGTTCGGTCAATATTAAAAGAATGTCTTACCAGATGTCCCGTCTTCAGCTCAGACTCCTTCCAGTATTGGAGTTGGCCCACCACCAAGTCTTGCCAGTCTCCCTCTGTGTTGGAGGCTTGTTTCATCAAGGTGTAGGCAAGGAACCCTAGGCTCTTTGGCTTGAATCCAGGGCAAACCCTAACGGTGGTATGGGGAACCACCAGTCCTGTCTGTCGCCAAAGGAAATCTGGAACTTTGGCCAGAAATGCACTGCCCTCTCTTCCTTTCACCTCTCCAATCACCGTGACTGGGAACTTCTGTCCCTCGAGGAGTGTATAATATTGGCTTTCCTCAGCTGAGCACCCCGTAGGCTCATAGCACAGAGTCACAGGAGAGTCAACAGCTGGCAGAAGGGGTTCAAACGCAGTGGAGTCCAGGTTAAGTGCCCACCACTGGGGGTCGGTAACTGGGGAAACTGCCGGTTGTTCACTGGTCCCAGGGTCATACCCTTGTCTGAGCATAGAATCTCGACTTCCAAGGTACTTAGCAAGTCTCCCCCTGCGAGATTACACCCCAGTCTGGTGGTGGCTGTAAATGAAACATCACACTGGTTCCCCTGGAATTCCACCTGCACGTGAGTACATGCGTTGCGTGCTTTGGTTCCCATTTCTGATCCCCAGATATAGCCTGCTTGTGTCGTTCTTCCCGCTGAACATATTCACCTTTGATATTACTTCCCTTCAGGGTTCGTCGGGATTCAAAAGCCGGGTCCCAGTAATATGTCAAAGCTCGTCGCATTCGATTTTGTTCATAGTCAGGCCAATCCATATTACTTGTTTTAATCATGTTGGCTAACTTAGTTGGTAAGCATTGGAGCAGTAAGGCATTAAACTGGGGGGGACAAATTCCCATCATTAAAGGCTTGGTCTCCTGAGAAAGTGCCATAGCAGCCCACAATTTGCTCCCAATACTCTGGTCCCAATTCTCCAGGCTTAGGTTTGCATTCAAGTACTTTAATGATGTTTACAGGTTGCTGGAGAGTCCTTCCAAGGCTTGAATAATCTGGTCTGTCTGTTCATTCCCATTATGATGTTCCGTCTGTAACTCCTGATAGGTGTGGTATCTCACTTTGGCCTTCCATTTCCACCCCTCATCAGCTGAGAGAATCATGCAGCAGAGACTGAATAAATCTTGCAGGGTTGCATTAAACATTTGTTTAGTACTGTGGACATACTGAGCAAACTGTGCTGGTTTTTCTTTTCTATCTGGGGCCTGATTCATGATCATTATCATTTCTTGAGGCTTCCAGGGTGCGTACACAGGAATCACTGAGGGCTGTCCCTCCTCCTGCTCGTGGATTGGGCAGCATTCAGGTGGGCAATGGTCTTTGTGGAGCCATTAACTGCGGTTTTATTGGATTCTTCCCTCCCTGTCTCGGAATAATCCTCGGTATTCCCTTTCTGGATCTCAGGGTATAGAGTGCCTCCCCTCCCCTGCCGCCACTGTTTTACCTGAGTGGCCACCGTACCTGAGTACTGGGAGGATTGGGGTTCAGGGGCACTGGGTGCACTTAGCCCCTGGTAAGCTGGGGGGGGTGGTATGGTGGGTGCCCACTCCTCATCACAGTTATTGTCCTTTCACAGGTTCGGTATGCCAGACATGGGTTCGGTATCCCTTGTTTCCTTATCAGTTTGAACTTTAGACTTGCGTTCCTGCCCTTCTCTCCTATCTACAAGATGTGTATCCAGCTACAGCTTGTAACCCTGCACTTGAAGGAACTGGAACTTGAAATGGATGAATTCTGGATCATCCAGAAGATGGAGGGGTTGATAGACATGACATGAAGAAAGGTGAGTTACACCTAAGGTGCAGGACACAGGAAACTGGTTGAGAGTCAGGAAGGAGAATGAGGTTAAATAGCCATGGCAGAGTACTCTTGTGGCCAACCCCCACAACAACAAGTGGGCCTCTTCACAAATTGTTGGGGGGATTATCTAGTTAGGGCAACAGAACAAGAGGGGACTAATATCCTAGTGGTAAGGCTTGCTAGTGCCAGTGTGTGGGGGAGGGCTGATGTGGTTAAAATAGGTTGCAGGGAGAATGGGAGCCAGGATGACAGAACAGAGAGTGGAGATGGTGAATTGAATTGAATTGACTTTATCACATACATCCTTCATATACACGAGGAGTAGAAATCTTTACATTACATCTCCATCTAAATGTGCAATGTGTAATTTATAGTAATTTATAATAGATAGTTTATACATCTGTCAGTCAATATAACATAGAAATGCATTTGTATCAGCATGTATTAATCAGTCTGATGGCCTGGTAGAAGATGATGCCCCAGAGCCTGTTGGTCCTTTGCTGTGGTACCGTTTCCTGGATGGTAGCAGCAGGAACAGTTTGTGGTTGTGGTGAATGGGGTCGCCAATATCCTTTGGGCCCTTTTTACACACCTGTCGCTGTAAATGTCCTGAATAGTGGGAGGTTCACATCTACAGGTGCTCTGGGCTGTCCGCACCACTCTCTGCAGGTTCCTGCGATTAAGGGAAGTACAGTTCCCATACCAGGCAGGATGCTCTCAATTGTGTCCCTGTAGAAAGTTCTTAGGATTTGGGGCCCCATCCCAGACTTCTTCAACCGACTGATATGAAAGAGCTGCTGCTGTGCTCTTTTCACAACACAGCCGGTAAGTACAGACCATGTGAGATCCTCGGTGATGTTTATGCTGAGGAACTGTAAGCTGTTCACCCTTTCAACCCCAGATCCATTGATGTCAGTAGGGGTTAGACTGTCTCCATTCCTCCTGTTGTCCACAATCAGCTCCTTTGTTTTTGTGACAATCAGAGAGAATTTGTTTTCTTGACACCAGTCAGATGTTGTTCAGGACACACAGAGAGTCAGCAATCAAATGGCTGAGCATGGTGCGATGAATGTGCTGAGCTGTATATATCACATCGTAGGAAAGCCAGATGAGCTGAGGACAGGGAATTATGATATTGTCGCCATTATTAAGACTTGGTTGCACCCAACATTCAGAAAGGTTTAGAGGAACAAATTTGTGAAGAGTTTGCAGACCATGCCATGAAACAAAGCTTAATTCATTAAGTGATTTTAAGTTTCCATATATTGACTGAGACTCCCGTACTGTTAAAGGACTAGATGGGGTAGAGTTTGACAAATGTGCCCTTAATTAGTACGTAGAATTCCTGACGTAAAAGAGTGCAATAAGCTGTTAGGAAATGATCCAGGGCTGGTGACAGAAATTAGTGATCATAATTCCATAAGATTCAAAGTAAAAAAAAATGAAAAAAGTGAGGTCTGGACCATGGGTTGAGATTCTAAATTGGAGAAAGGTCAATTTTGATGGTACCAGAAAGGATCTGACAAGTGTGGCTTGGGACAGGCTGTTTTCTGGCAAAGGAGTACTTAGTAAGTGGGAGGCCTTCAGAGGTGAAATTTTGAGTGTGTAGAGTTTGTATGTGCCTCCAAAAATAAAAGTTGAAAGGTAACTGGTGCAGGGAACTTTGGTTTTCAAGAGATGTTGAGGCCTGGGATATTTTGTTCCTCTAAATGCCTCAGAATTTTGAGTGCTACCAAGACTTATTAATGACTACAATATCATAATTACACCCCCGAGCTCATCTGACTTTTTTTTTAGTCGTCTGCTGTTGGTTTCTAAAAGCTTCTCAATAGTTTTTGCTCTATATTTTGCCCTCTGTTTGGCCTTTATATTGGCTTTGGCTTCTCATTTCAGCCACAGTTGTCTCCTCCTGCCCATCCAATGCTTTCACTTCTTTGGGATGTATCTATCACTTAGCTCCCGAATTGCTCCCAGAAACTCCAGCCGTTGCTGCTCCATTGTTACTCCTACCTTTTCCCTTCTGAACAAGTTTGGCCAGCTTCTCTGTCACAGAAACATAGAAACATGGTTCAGTATGGAAACAGGCTATCTGGCCCATCTAGTCAATGCTGAAAATACATTTAAGCTGTCTAATGCAACTACCTGCACCGGGACCATTGCCCTCCATACCCCTACCATCCAGGTACCTATCAAACTTCTTTTAAATTGTGAAACCAAGCTTATATTCACCACTTGTGCTGGCATCTCATTCCTCACTCCAACGCCCATTTTAGTAAAGAACTTTTCCACTTGTTCCTGTTAAGTTTCTCCTTCCCTACTTACCCAGGACATCTGGTTGTCGTCCCACCCAACCTCAGTGGAAAAAGCTGCTTGCATTTACCCTATCTATACCCTCATAATTTTGTATACTTCTAACAAATCCTCAAAGCAATGTATAATTTCTTTGTTTATGTTTAGAACCTTTTTTAGGTGTATAGGATGATGAGGGGCATTGACCGTGTGGATAGCCAGAGGTTTTTTTCCCAGGGCTGAAATAATGAACACGAGGGGCATAGTTTTAAGGTGCCTGAAATAGATACCGAGGGAGATCGATGACCTGCGGATCATTCGGGAGAATGAGTATATTATAGATCGTAGCTACAGGGAGGTAGTTACGCCAAAGGAGCAGAGGACAGGAAATTGGGTCACTGTCAGGCGAGGGAAGGGGAAAGGGCAGGCAGAGCAGGGTTCCCCTGTGGCCATTCCCCTCAACAACAAGTATACCGCATTGGATACTGTTGGGGGGGCTGACTTACCTGGGACTAGCTGCAGTAGCTGGATCTCTGGCACTGAGTCTGGCTCTGCAGTGCAGAAGGGAGGGGGGGAAAGAGGAGAGCGGTAGTGATAGGGGACTCGATAGTTAGAGGTGCAGATAGGAGGTTCTGTGGTCGTGACAGAGAATCCAGGATGGTTTGTTGCCTCCCAGGTGCCAGGGTCAAGGATGTCTCTGATCGATTGCATGACATTCTGAAGTGGGAGAGTGATCAGCCAGATGTCGTGATGCACATTGGTACCAATGACATAGCAAGAAAGAGTGAGGAGGTCCTGGAGAGTGAGTATAGAGAGCTTGGTAGGAAGTTGAAAAGCAGGACCTCAAGGGTGGTAATCTCAGGATTGCTACCTGTGCCAGGTGCCAGTGAGGGTAGGAATAAGATGCTCTGGAGGAGGAACAAGTGGCTGAGGAACTGGTGTAGGGGGCAGGGTTTCAGATTGCAGGATCATTGGGACCTCTTCTGGGGCAGGTGGGACCTGTACAAGAGAGACGGGTTACACTTGAACTACAGGGGGACCAGTATCGTTTCAGGGAGGTTTGTTAGTGCTATTGGGGAGGCTTTAAACTAGATTTGCAGGGGGGATGGGAACCAGAGTGCCAGAGCTGACAGTGTGGATGGGGTGAAAATAAATGATGTTGAAAGTTTAAGCAAATCCGCTGATAGAAAGGTTGTGAGTGGTTGTAAAAATCTTCTGAGGTGCATATATTTCAATGCTAGGAGTATTGCGGGGAAGGCGGTTGAGTTGAGGATGTGGATTGACACATGGAATTATGATGTTGTAGCAATTAGTGAAACTTGGCTACAGGAGGGGCAGGACTGGCAGCTTAATATTCCAGGGTTCCAATGTTTCAGATGTGATTGAGGCAGAGGAATGAAAGGTGGGGGAGTAGCATTGCTTGTTAGGGAAAATATTACAGCAGTGCTCAGGCAGGACAGATTAGAGGGCTTGTCTACTGAGTCCTTATGGGTGGAGCTGAGAAACAGGAAAGGTATGGCCACATTAGTGGGATTGTAATACAGACCACCCAATAGTCAACGAGACTTGGAAGAGCAAATCTGCAGACAGATAGCAGGCAACTGCAGGAAACATAAAGTTGTGGTGGTAGGGGACTTTAATTTTCCATACATTGATTGGGACTGCCATACTGTTAGGGGTCTAGATGGTTTGGAGTTTGTAAAATATGTTCAGGAAAGTTTTCTAAATCAATATATAGAGGGACCAACTAGAGGGGATGCAATATTGGATCTCCTGTTAGGAAATGAGTTAGGACAAGTGACGGAGGTCTGTGTAGGGGAGCACTTTGGTTCCAGTGATCATAACACCATTAGTTTCAATTTGATCATGGACAAGGATAGATCTGGTCCTAGGGTTGAGGTTCTGAACTGGAAGAAGGCCAAATTTGAAGAAATGAGAAAGGATCTAAAAAGCATGGATTGGGACAGGTTGTTCTCTGGCAAAGATGTGATTGGGAGGTGGGAAGCCTTCAAAGGGGAAATTTTAAGAGTGCAGAGCTTGTATGTTCCTGTCAGGATTAAAGGCAAAGTGAATAGGAATAAGGAACCTTGGTTCTCAAGGGATATTGCAACTCTGATAAAGAAGAAGAAGGAGTTGTTTGACATGTATAGGAAATAGGGAGTAAATAAGGTGCTTGAGGATCATAAGTGCAAGAAAATACTTAAGAAAGAAACCAGGAGGGCTAAAAGAAGACATGAGGTTGCCTTGGCAGTGAAAGTGAAGGATAATCCAAAGAGCTTTTACAGGTATATTAAGAGTAAAAGGATTGTTAGGGATAAAATTGGTCCTCTTGAAGATCAGAGTGGTTGGCTATGTGCAGAACCAAAGGAAATGGGGGAGATCTTAAATAGCTTTTTTTTTTACGTCTGTATTTACTAAGGAAACGGGCATGAAGTCTCTGGAACTAAGGGAAACAAGGAGTGACATCATGGAAACTGTACAGATTGAAAAGGGGGAGGTGCTTGTTGTCTTAAGGAAAATTAAAATGGATAAATCCCCAGGACCTGACAGGGTGTTCCCTCAGACCTTGAAGGAGACTAGTGTTGAAATTGCAGGGTCCCTGGCAGAAATATTTAAAATGTCGCTGTCTACAGGTGAGGTGCCGGAGGATTGGGGAGTCGCTCATGTTCTTCTGTTGTTTTAAAAAGGATCAAAAAGTAATCCGCGAAATTATAGGTGGGTAAGTTTAACATCGGTAGTAGGTAAGTTATCGGAGGGAGTACTAAGAGACAGAATCTACAAGCATTTGGATAGACAGGGACTTATTAGGGAGCGTCAACATGGCTTTGTGCTTGGTAGTCATGTTTGACCAATCTATTGGAGTTTTTCAGGAGATTACCAGGAAAGTGGATGAAGGGAAGGCAGTGGATATTGTCTACATGGACCTCAGTAAGGCCTTTGTCAAGGTCCCGCATGGGAGATTAGTTAGGAAAATGCGGTCGCTAGGTATACATGAAGAGCTGGTAAATTGGATTAGACATTGGCCCAACAGAAGAAGCCTCAGAGTGGTAGTAGAGAATTGCTTCTCCGAGTGGAGGCCTGTGACTAGTGGTGTGCCACAGGGATCAGTGCTGGGTCCATTGTTATTTGTTATCTATATCAATGATCTGGATGGTAATGTGGTAAATTGGATCAGCAAATTTGCCGATGATACAAAGATTGGAGGTGTAGTAGACAGTGAGGAAGGTTTTTCAGAACGTGCAGAAGGACTTGGACCAGCTGGAAACATGGGCTGAAAAATGGCAGATGGAGTTTAAAACAAACAAGTGTGAGGTATTGCACGTTGGAAGGACAAACAAAGGTAGAATATACAGGGTTAATGGTAAGGCACTGAGGAGTGCAGTGGAACAGAGGGATCGGGGAATACAGATACAAAATTCCCTAAAAGTGGCGTCACAGGTAGATAGGGTCGTAAAGAGAGCTTTTGGTACATTGGCCTTTATTAATCAAAGTATTGAGTATAAGAGCTGAAATGTTATGATGAGGTGGTATAAGGCATTGGTGAGGCCGAATCTGGAATATCGTGTTCAGTTTTGGTCACCAAATTACAGGAAGGATATAAATAAGGTTGAAAGAGTGCAGAGAAGGTTTACAAGGATGTTGCCGGGACTTGAGAAACTCAGTTGCAGAGAAAGATTGAATAGGTTAGGACTTTATTCCCTGGAAGGTAGAAGAATGAGGGGAGATTTGATAGAAGTATATAAAATTATGATGGGTATAGATAGAGTGAATGCAAGCAGGCTTTTTCCACTGAGGCAAGGGGAGAAAAAAAACGGAGGACATGGGTTAAGTGTGAGGGGGGGGAGTTTAAAGGGAGCATTGGGGGGGCATCTTCACACAGAGAGTGGTGGGAGTATGGAATGAGCTGCCAGACGAGGTGGTAAATGCGGGTTCTTTCTTAACATTTAAGAATAAATTGGACAGATACATGGATGGGAGGTGCATGAAAGGATATGGTCCGTGTGCAGGTCAGTGGGACTAGGCAGAAAATGGTTCGGCATAGCCAATAAGGGCCAAAAGGCCTGACCCTGTGCTGTAGTTTTTCTATGGTTCTGAAAGAAAGAAGGTTGTGCAGTGTCTATTCTCCAGAGGAAAAGGTCAGTTCCTTGAACCCGTTTTATTTCTGTCGTCGTGAATCCTATGGACAAGGCAGGTTCCTACTGCGACCAGCAGTAACGTCAGGTCTTCGAGGAGATCTTTACTTCAGGAAAGTCTCTCCTAATTGACTGTGTAAACTCTTGGACTTTCGAATTTTCAATTTTAAGACCGTGTTCGCATTTACCACTTTAAGAAGTATTCCAGAGTTTGACGGTTGGTTAAATTGCCGTATAGCTGCTGACTTCCGTTTAAGTTAGTCGTTTGTTTATTTTTCACTATCGCTGAGCAGTGTTTAATAAATGTTATATGTTTGTTTGTATAATACTGACTAAAATTCTATATTCCTTGCTGCCTAACACCATAGCACTTCACATACCTGTAGAATTGCTTGGCGTCTTCCTTAATCCTGCCCGCCAAGTTCAGTATTCTCCAGTCAGACGGACATTTGTGAGGAGAGCGTTAAACGGGCCGATGTACGACAACATATCGAGGTTAAAAGAGAGGATGCACTGGAACTTCTGAAAAATAAAAACTTTATGATAGATAAGTCAGTTTGTGTGGTAGGGAGAAACCCTGGGAGACTGCGGGAAGCGGTGAGTCCTACATCAGTGATGGGCAGATTATCGGAGAACATTCTTAGAAACAGGATTTATGAGAATTTGGAGAAGCATTACTTGATTTTGGAGAATTAGTATGGCTTTGAGAGTGGCAGATAATGTCTCACAGGCCTGCTTTAATTCTGTGATGCAGAGGATAGTTGGGATGGACCGTTTTCTCTCTGGATTCTGGTGCCAGTCGAGTCCTGCAGAGATTTGCTCTGAGCCCCCGGATTTTTGTGCTTTAAGATGATGTGAACAAGGAAGTGAAACGGTGGGTTATTGTATTTGCATTGATGTGGAAGTTTGTGGAATTATGGATAGTAGAGAATGTAGCCACAGATTAAAACAGGACGCAGAGCAGCGCTGCGAAGTTACAGAGGGAGTTCAAACCGGAACTTTACGGAGTGAGTCACTTTGGAAGGATGAACTTGAAGGCAGAGGTGACACTCTCGAGTCAACCGAGGGCGGCACATTTGTTAGAGTTCCACAATGGAAAGAGAGTAATGAGACTCTCTCCAGTAAGCGGAGGGCCGCTCATCGGTATGAGAACCACAATAGGGACGGAGTGTTGCACTGCAGGAGCAGGAAGAAGTGTGATTGAAACGTGAGCTGGAACCCATCCGCTGTTCTGCACATATTTATAGTGACGCTCAAAAGGCAATATACTTGAAAGTAAATCAGGAGAAAAAAAAGAAAACTTAATAGCAAATAATAGAACAGCCTGGGATAGTTCACAGATTTCCCTTCCTACTTTTGTTCAAACAGAGAATGGATGGAGAAATAGCGGTAGAATTGTGGCAGTTTTGAGAATAACTTTAAAGTTAAATAGACTGCATCGCACGTCAAGGATATGGGGTGGTCAAGCCATTGACTGGAAGTGGTCAGGTTCCTGCCAAACGGCCCATGTGTGCGCTGGAAAACATTGCTCTTCAAACCGACTACAGCCCTCGCTAATCTCCCGAGGACGCATTCCCTTTTTGATCACAGATCTCTGGAATATCGCTGTGGATCTTTTAAAGTGTTTGGAGGAATATGTGCAGTGTATTTTATTGTAACGTATGTCAGCTGTCACTATGATTTCCAACAATCAAAGCGCCCGGAATGAATGGAACGAATGAAAGAGAAGAATGAACGAATGTTCCCCTTTAATAAAGAAGTGTTCTCCAGTTCACCTGCCAGAACAAACTTCTTCCCTCAATTTCAGAAGCGAATGTTCTTCATGAAGTGTTACAAAATAAATCGACTTCAATATAAATGCCTACTTTAAAAGCAGCACAGATATGAACATATACTATTTAAATAGCTGAAGCCAGGTATAATGGAAAGTAACATGGAAAATTTGCATCATATTTTGTTTTAAAGTAAATAGATTGCAATATCCCTTGAGGAGTCAAATTCAAGACACGGGAACAGTGCGTAAAAGTAGTTTAACGTAAGTGTTTATGCAGTTGTTTTTCACTAATGTCTCTGACGCTAATTGCCTCAGTGGAATTGCTCTCACCGCAATAAAAGTCTGCTAAACCGATCAGCAGTCCATCTGAGCAGCTGAAACGTTCCGTACAACTGAACGCTGCTTCTGACGGAATATGGGATATTCGACGATTTACTACCTCACAGCCGTTTACTATCCCACACTTGTAGCGGTTGGTGTCCCCGGTAAGATGCCGGAGCTGGTTACTTTACGCACGGTACCGTAGTCTTGCTGTCACTCTGCTGCGGTATCCACACTGTTACTGAGCACAAATGCTGCCATCGGCTGTAACGTGTTTCAGGAAAGGAGGAAACAGGCATCTAATGGTTTTACTTCTATCTTCCATACTTCCATCACAGTGTTTCTTCTTTTGTCAATTAAGTTGATGCCAATATTGTCACTGTTTCATAATTTCACCTCGTTTGGCTTTCTGAAGTGACGTTGGGCTCTGCTTTTCTTGGTCCGAGTCTCTATCAGTGCAGACACTTCGACCTTATAACAACTTGGCAGCTTATTTAAATGACGGTCCAGTCTATTTTCGACATGTAGGGCTCTTCTTCTGTAAGTCAGTAAATGGGAACTCGTGCTTTATATCTCCTTGAATCCACTTTGTCACCGCTACAAACAATCCCTTCAGCTATTTCACCTGTACTAATGGAAATGGTGTTGCTTACAGGAGTGATCAACTGCTCGCCAGTACTTGAGTGGTGGAACTCGGATGCCTCGCTCTAAGCCGTGGGAAGGTCGCCAATCCACGGACACTCGCATCCGTCATTGTCCTCCAGCCGGAGCGCAGCGACGGAGACCGCACACACTGGGTTTTCGCTTTCCACTTCCAAACAGACCATACCCTCCATAGCATCGGTAGAATCGGGGCATTCAGGGAGCTGACCATATTTCTATTTTGTTTCCAAATTTCTTGCAGTTAACCTAACGACGATTGTGAACCTTTCTCGGGGTAAATGTGGAATCTCCAAATGCATCACCCGTTACCTGGTTGGAATGGCAACAGCGGATCTGATGGTAGATGTCGTTGTTGCTTTAGTGGAACAGACCAACAATATCTACATTTATTCCAGATCCCTTCTCATCACTCCTGTATGCGCTCTGACACTTATATTTCGGGTTGTAAAGACCGACTGTTCTGTTTGGTTTACGGTCAGTTTTACCTTCGATCGCTTCATCGCAGAATGTTGCCAAAAGCTGCGGGAACGATACTGCACGGAGTGAAGAGCAACGGTGGTTATCGTGACCGTGGTTATACTGAGCTGCAGAAAATGTGTCCCGATTTACTTTGCGCTTGAACCTTACGTCATCATTGACAACACGCCGTGGCGGTGCACCCGCACACACGAATACGCTACTTCACCCGTGTGGAGAGGATACACATTACTGGGGAGTATTTTAAAACCATTGCTACCAAGCGGCGTAATCCTGGTGTTTAACGGGTTAACCGTAAGACATATCGTTGTGGCAAATAGAGTCCGCAGAAGGCTTCGGCACAGCAGCGACAATCAGAAAGATGCCGAGGAGGAAAAACGCAGAAAATCGATGATTTTGTTGTTTTCTATATCAGCTAATTTCATATTATTTTGGATGCCCTATGTAGCTCGTTCCCTGAAATAGCAAGCACAAAACTATTTAATCAAGACAGATATTTGTGTTCCCCGGTATACATCCTACAGCAATTTGGGTTCATTTTGCAAACACTCAGCATGTGCACCAATACTTGCATCTATACAGTGACAACGAGGAAATTCAGAGAAGAGCTGAGGAATGTAATGACATATGTGTTTACATTAAATGGCCATCTGTATAGATAACACCCGTGTCTAATGACACATTCAGCGGAGTTTTCAAATAAAGCCTTTTTACAATGACAAATATGTCATAAATTCAAATAATCATATGCCTGGTTATCCAGAAATTGCAGAATTGGCGGAAGATTGCTGACTTCATACAGTTCTGAAAAGTAGCAATACAAACATTCAATGCTGCTGGCGTGATTCTTACGTTGGTTGAAGTATCTTCCAAACTATCACAGACACTCGACTGTCACAAGGGCAGGAATGGCTTCAGGACTTTCCGTGTTTCAGGCAGGGTCCCGTAAAAGTGTGTAAAGGGAGTACGATGGCAAATCAGGGATAGTATAGCAGCTACAGAAAGGGAGAACAACATAAAGCTTTCATTTGTTAATAGACTGTGAGACTAACACAGAAACTTGAAGGGAGAGATCGCCTCATTTGGAGTATTCTATACAGCCGCCCACCAGATTAACAAAACCAAACGCAACGGAAACAATCTGGAACCGATCCGGAAGCGGAGCTTGGACATTTTCCATATGTCGACACGGGCAGCGGAAACTTCCCTAATATACTTCGGCACCTCCCCAGGGTAAAAGGTTTAGGTATGGCATAATTTCCCAGTTGTGTCCAGGAAGGATTCATGTCACTATAAGAAAAGAGGCAGACTAGTGAACAGTCCAGACCGGATCTAATATTTAAAAAGGAAACAGATCAGGTGACAGATCTCTCCGTGAGTCAGCATTTCAGAGCGATATGGCAGAACTCCCCGATATTTGTCTTGCACCGGAATAGGACCACGGAGCATAGGATGTATTTAACTGGGGGGTCTGCGATGAATGGTGCTACCTGGCAGGAACTTGAGAACGTACATTGGGAAATGATGTGCGCAGGCAAATGCGCAATAGATATGTGGAGATTGTTTAGGGAGCAGTGACATGGGGTTCAGTATAGGCTTGTCTCACTGATGCAGGGAAAGGATGACAGAGTAAAGTAACCCTGGACGAGAAGAAAATTGGAACAAATCGTCAAGAAGAAGAAAGAAAAGTACTTAATGTTTAGGAACAAAGGATAAGTTAGGGCTTTGGGGAGTTACAATGTAGACAGGAAAGAACTTAACAATGGAATTAGAAGAGGTAGAAAGGGACTTGAGAATGCCTTGGCGAGTTGCACTCAGGTAAGTGAAGAACGGGAGGATGACTAGAGAGATTGTGGGTAAATGAGAGATGAAAGAGGAAAACTTGTGTCTGTAGTTCAAGGAGGCAGTGAAGCTCCTCACTGAATACATTCATGAATGTGAACATAGGGTGAACAGGCAGCTATGCTAAGCAAGAGGATGCGCTGGAAATTTGGAAAATATTATGATAGGTGATTACCCAGTTCCCAGAAGGGATATAGTCCAGGTAATTTGGGAAAGCGAGCAAAGGTATTGCTAAGCTTCTGGACAGGATATTTGAGTCTTCGGTGGGCACGGAAGTAGAACAAGAAAATTGAAAGATGGGAAATGTTATTTTTTTTGTTGACGAAAGTTAATAAGGACACTGCTTGGAATTACAGACCAGTGAGTCAAACTATTGGAGAAGATGATTGCAGACGGCATTTATGAGCATTTGGAGAAACGTACTCTGGCTAAGGAGAGTCAACAAGGCTTTCTGAGGAGCATGCTGTCCTTTATTAGACAGATTTAATTATCTGAAAAAGTGAAAACAAAACCAACAGATGAATCAGGACAGTGGATCTAGGTGTATTAATTTTGGTCAGGCGCTTGATCAGTTCCCCACAGTAGACTCATTCAGAAAGTCAAGAGGCATGGGATCTGGGGAAATCTGGCTGCATTGATTCAGAATTGGTTTCCTAACAGAAGGCAGATTATATAGTTGGTAGAGTGAATTCTGGCTGGAAGACAGCGGGCAGCCCTGTTCCGCACGGAGGGTTGAAATTCTGGTACACTTTACAACTCTATTTGGACTCTGCAGTTACAATGCTTCAAGAAATAGGGCTGAGGGAAATGACCGATTTAACCCAACCACCCAGCAGCAGCTGAATAACTTATATGATTAGGGCTAAGGATCTAAGCAAATCGCTGAGCTATTGACTGCACCGCCACGTTATCTAAACTGACCTGCCATTTACATATAACGGGGAAGATGCTACAACGACCTCAAAACAATCTTTTCCAATGGAACCCTACAACTTAAAAACAGCATTTCAAAGTGTTCAGCAGCAGCTTTTTCTGCTCATTAAAATAAGCAACCTTCCAAAATGCCAATTCCAAATTCCCAGTTCAAGTACGCGCCAATTTATCTCTGAAATGTTGTTTATTCGTATCGGGTGTAGATACGCTAATATTTCGATCCATGTAACCCTGAATCCACATGACCGGTGTGGAGTCCGTGTCTCCCTCTGAAATCAATAATAAATGAAACATACAAAACGACACAAACTGAAAACGCAGCGCGAGCAAAGCAACCTCCGGGCTCAGACTTGTCGTCCTTCCGAACCATCGCAGGCAATTGGAGAATACAGAATAAACAACTGCCAAAGCAAAAGGCCTCAGCACGTATTCTAAAGAACTTAGGAGAGTGAGATATGGGGAGCTGAGGCTCACATACACTAACACTTTATAGAATTTCAGAAAGATACGCAGCCTCCGAATTTCGCATCAGTTCCTGGAAATCACTTCTCGCAAGGAGACACAATATTTCTGCCACATGTACAGTGAAAAAGATGATTAATTCAAACATCCCCGCAACACGAACTAAAGAAACACACGACTCCCATAAAGTTATTCATGGCCGTAATTTTCCTCTTTCTCTTTCAATTGAACACGCTTATCTCCACACCTTGTGCAATGTATTAAATGTGCAATGCATTCATATATTTAAAATATCGCAGAAAACAGCATGCTCTTCTTTGTTCAACCGTTAACAAACATCTGTAATTGCAATAATACATTTAATAAAGCCCTTCGACTCCAAGACAAAGAGACGCAAAAAGTAATGTATAGTGCACGAATTAATATTCAACACAAGATATGACATCTCCACAACTCCAAGCATCCAACGACTGCCAGGATTTCTCACCTCCAATTTCTGACCAAGTTTAGGATTCGTATTAAATGACCGCTTTGCTGTATACTATTGGGGCCAGTCATCCCCATTACCACCGCTGAAGCATCAGATTTGTTCACCGTACTGGAGCCAATGTCACACCCATCTCCAGCCGAGAACTATTGTCTTTATAGCCTTACCGAAGGAGTGAAGGTATTTTCCTGTATACTCTATTAGCTCACACCTGCACTTCCATCTTCTAATGCTATAACCATCCATTTTACTCAGTCTTCAAGCTTCAGTGTGTGCAAGGACAGAAGGATTGAAAGGTATCAACGATTGGTCGGTGCTTTGAGATACTAAAGTTCTAACCTAGACTTACAGTCAGACAGCCACAGGAAACCACTGCACAGAAACAGGGTCTCCAGCCCGTCAGGAGAGTGTGAAAATATTTAAACCACCTACTTCCATCGAACTGTACCCGGACCGTTGCCATCCATCTCTCTCTCTCATCTCTGTACTTATCCAATCACCTCTTAAACGTTGACATCGAAATTTCAATTACCATTTGCGTTGGCAGCACTGTCTACACTCTGACGACCCTCTGGGTCAAGTAGTTTCCCATCATGTTTCCCTTAAACATTTCACATTTCACCCTTCACCCATGATCTATAGTTGTATTCTCGCCCGACATCAGTGGAGAAAGCCCGCTTGCATTTACACTCCCCATACGCCTCATCATGTTGTATACCTCAATCAAATCGTTATGCAATAGTTCAGCAAAACTGTTCACATTTTATTTTCCAAATTAGGCCGCAATAAAGTCTTAAAACAACATCAACATAACATCCCAACTCATGTACACAATATTTTGGTCTGTGAAGGCCAATGTGCGAAAAACCGTTTTTTAATGACACTGTCTAACTGTGCAGCGACTTTCATTGAATAACGGATCTGCATTCCCAGATTCGTTTGTCCTATCGTACTCCTCAGTGCCCTATGTCTCATTGTGTCAGACCAACCCTGGTTGGTCCTCCCAAAATGCAACAACTAACAGTTGTCTGCTTTAAATCCGTTTCTCCATTTTCAGCCGATGTCTTCAACTGGACCAGACCCCGTTGCATGCTTCGGTATTTTTCCTCGATGTCCTCCACATCGGTATTGTCGTCGTCATCGGCAAATCCAGCTACCGACATTATTATCCAGATCGTTGCTATAGATCACAAACAATGGACACAACAACGATCCGTGCGGCACTCCACTCGTCACAGGTCCCCAGTCAGAGAGACAACCATCTATTACCACACTCTACTGTCCTCAACATAGCCAATGGCGAATCCAATTTACTACTTCATTGTGAAAGCCAAGCGACTAAACCATCTCGAGCATCCTCCCATACGGAACCTTGACAAATTCTTGATTTACTCCCAGTAGACGGCCACCGCTGCCTTGCCTTCAACGCCATTTCTGGTAACTACCTCGTAAAGCTCTGTAAGATTAGACAGACATGACTTACAATGCACTGGCCCAGACTGACTATCGTTAATGCTCCTGTTTGTCCAGATACATCCCTTCACACCCCATGATTAGCTTAGTCTGAACATCGAGGGCAACTCCTCATTAGGTAGCACTTGAGGGGTCCCTTCCAAACAAAGCTATAGGTATCATCCAGCAGCTATCACTGATATTTATGGCCTATTGTTGTTAAATTCTCCTGCAGTATTATCACGGAGATTGAGAGTAGTCTGGAAAAACAAGGCGTTGTTGCTTTAAATAATTAATCGACTGGACTTAAATAGTAAGATATGGTGCACTAGTAGAGAGCATTACAGCAAGTGTCCTTCGTCTCACAGGGGTCCGATAGCCTTTCAACTAATTTTAAGTTCAATCAAACAGATCAACACCCCCTCCCACACATCTGAATAAGAACCAGAACCAGATTTAATATCACACGCATACATCATGAAATTTGTTAACTTCATGGCAGCAGTACTGTACACCGAAATACAGGATAAATAAATGTAGAGAAAATATACTGAGTTCCAGGTGGCGGAGGGAAAGAAGCTGTTTCTGCATCGCTGAGCCTGAGCTTCCAGGCTTCTGTATCTCCCACCCGATGGTAACGCTGTGTCGAGGGCCTGTCCTGTTGGTGGGAAACTTTAATGATGGACGCCACTGTTACAAGAATCGCCACTTGTAATAATGATCAGTGAGGCACAGGGAATCGTTTTTTACCAACAAGTAACTTTTGTTATTTCAACTAAAAACTCGTAGGTTCACATGCGATCTAACTGTATGCACCCCACTAAAACCCCTGACACTCCCTGAACAGTCAATGAAGAGAAAAGTTATTAGCCGGGAAAGGAGTCGATGCTGGCCAGAGAGACGGGAGAGGCAGACTGGGGAGAAAGAAACGGGGGCAGAGACTGGTGAGGTAGCGAGAGAAAGTGGAGGGTAGAGAAAGACCACGGGGAGAGACGCCCGGGAAGTTGAGGGATCTGGCATGTGTAAAGAGATCTGGGATTGGGGTAAAGTTTCAGATGGGGAGAGAGATCGGAGTCGAGAATTTGGTGTCGGTTAAAAGCGGGAGGGGGATAGCCGGGAAAATGAGTGAGAAACGCGGAGGGAGAGGGAGATGGGAAAGAGATATTATGCAGAGAGACAGGAGGCCTAAGGAGTGACTGGATGAGAAACAGAATGGCGGAGAGAACGTACGGAGGAGGGAGAGGGTTTGGCGTGTGTAGACAGAGAGAGAGAGAGAAAACCGGGATTTTGGAGAGACGGGGTGGAGAAACTGAGAGAGATGCGTGGGAGGAGAAACAGACTGGGGAATGTAGAGAGACGGCGGCGAGAGTCTGAGAAGAGAAGGACGAGAGAGAGAGACACACACACAGAGCAGAGAATCTCGGAGAGTGGAGAGAGTAGAGGGAGAGGGAACCGGAGGGAGACAGAGTGGGATCGGGGTAGGGGGAGAATTTTATGATTGATCTAAGGTAGAAAGATGGAGGAGAAACTTGGGAGAGAAAGCGGTAAAGTAGAGAGAGACCAAGAGGTTAGAGTAACACCAGGGAGAGGGAGGGTGGGGATGGGGAAAGATCAGTGTCAGGAGGGAGATTGGAAGTGAATTTGGAAGGGGAGAGCCTGAGACGTGGTGGGAGTGGGGGGTAGGGGAGCAGTAACGGCGGAAAGGGAGAACAATTTATGGGAGGGAGACACAGGGATTGGGGAGTGAATCTGGGAAGAGAGAGGTAGGGTTAGGTAACGGTGACCGGGGGTTTGGAGAGACTGGTGGATACACAGACGGGAGGTTCAAAGACTTGCGGAGGGAAATAGACACTGGGGGTTGAGAGGCAGAGAGAGACTGGGATGAGGTAGGGAAGAGTGAGTCAGAGGACACTGTTCCTGAATGCACTGAGCGATGAGACGACTTTCCTTCCTGCAGGGCATTCTGGGATTACAGCGGTTTCATTCCGAAACAAGCAACCTGTGCAATCTCGCTGACGTTTCCGGGAACTCCCTTTCCTCAACTGGTCTTGGCGATCTTCAACCCCGTCTCTATGACCACATCACACTGCTCCTGTAACGAGCGCACGGAGTAGTATAATGAACCCCTTATTCTGAGTCATGTTATGTACTGGGACACTCTGGGCAATTTAGCGTGGGAGCTACGAACCCACCCGAGACGAAAAATACGGATATTGTAAAGCCCGCGCGGAGACAGCGCTTGTTACGCGCAAGAGGCACACCTGCCACTTTGTCGCAATCGATCTGATAGACAGGTTCACATCCTTCCGCTGCACTTTTTTCTATCTTCGCGACACCATATCTGCCCTCCGACCTGACCCTCGCTCCCTCTCTACACAGGAATCACCCTTGCTGCATCCGAACCCAGCTCTTTTCAGACGGTACTGTCTCCCTGCCTATCGGCGGGAGGCGAAAGTTCCCCAGGAGGATCAAGCCGGGGACATGGTCAGCATCCTGTCCATCCGAAATCGCAGATGGTGTTCAGTGCACCCTGGAGCCGGCACGGAATGGAGCTCGGGGACGGTTCTTTATCGAGGTTCTGACCTGGGTCGTGGTCGATCATCCCCTGGAGCACCCCAACCTCTTCCGTTCCCATCTACCTCTCTTCGACAGGGAGATCCGCCGGTGCTTAGTCTCATTTCCAGGCCCAAAACTTCCCAGTCTCCTGTGTGGCCTTTCGGAGCTACCGCAGGCTTCTTTCTCAGGCGCTGAGGGAGCGGGAGGAGGGGGGCACCTAACGAGACGGTGTACGGAGAGGCTTCGCAACCCTTTCGGACCCATGAGGGGTAGGCGGCGAGTTTCGCGTATTTATCTCGGCTTCAGTTTCCCGGGAGGAGGCGGAGTCTTTTACCGGACGGCGTGCGACCATCCAGACGGCCGGAAGGTTCATGGCAGGCTCTTCCTCCCGCTGCCCCGGCGAGGGGTAGCAGCTGATAGGTTGACATGGTCCTGAGGCTGGCGAACGAAGGGGATGGAAGGTTGGAGATTTATCTGACCACAATGGGGATGATGCAGGGAGCCAGCAGCGGCAGAGAAAGTGGGGGGGGGGGGGGTTGGGAGGGGAGCCCCGGATTCCTGGCACTTGCGGGGTGGGCGGTGCTCCTGGGCTCTGTAGTCCGTGGTCTTGAGCTCAAAGGAAGTGTGGAGTGACAGTGCGGTAATGCGGCGCTGGGTCGTGAGGGGGAGCCCCTCGATGGAAAGGAAGGAGTTCCCTGCATGGTCTTAAATTAGCTCAACAGATCACTTTAAATACTTATGGAATAACACAAACAGAGGACTTGTGTAGAATATAATAATATTAATATTGTATTGTGATTCACTCTGTTCCAGCAGCCTCCATTCATGAACAGGGAACACACATTAATCCCACAACCCTGCGTCAGTCCTCAAAATAATCCGCTATAAACGCGTCAGACCCGAAGTATTCCCAATGCACCACGATTGTCCCACAGCCTCGTGTCAGTCTCCAAACTAAAACTACTGCCCTGCTCATTACCCACAGGCTTGTGTCAGCCCCCAAATTAATCGCACTATCCCACTCTCTCCCCACACACCCGTATCAGTCCTCGAACTAATCGCACCGTCCCACTCTCTCCCAGGGCCCGAGTCAATCCCCAAACTAATCACACTTTCCCACTCTCTCTCTCTCCACAGCCAGTGTCAGTCCCAAAATTAATCACTCTGTACCACTCTTTCCCCACAGCCCGTGTCAGTTCCCGAACTAATCACACTATCGAACTCTATCGCCATAGCTCGGGGCAGTCTCTAAGCTAATCACAGTGTCACACTGTCTCCCCAGAGTCCGTGTCTGCCTCCGAACCAATCACACTGTCACACTCTCTCCGCACAGTCCACGTCAGTCCCTAGACTAATGACACTGTCACACTCTCTCCCCACAGCCCGTGGCAATGCCCAGATTAATGCCACGGCCCAGTTCTCTTCCCACAAGCCCACATCAGTCCCCAAACTAATTCCATTGCTACAGTCCCTCAACTCATCCCGCCTTGTCAATCTCCAAATTAATCACACTGCCCCATGACCTCCCCACAGCCCCTGTCAGTCCTCAGATCATGCGGACCCACTATCTCCCCGCTGCTCTGTTTCAATTCCTAAAATAATTAGTTGTGGAAAGTGAAATTACGATGCTATATTATGATGCTTTAAATCGGGAACGGTTGTGCTCTGGGAAATGCACAACAGAAATGGGGAGTTATTTTAGGCAGCACTTGCATGGGGTTCTGGATAGTTTGTCTGATTGAAGCAGGGGAAGGATGGTCGGGTGAAAGAACCATGGTTGCCATGAGAAACATGCGCCTGGAGACGGGGGCGGTAGGGTAAATCCTTAATGAAGACTTTACTTCAGTATTCACCAGTGAGAGAGATCTTAATGTTTGTGAGGGCGTTAACTGGGCTGAAGTGCTGGAACTTATCCAGCTGAAGAGAGAGAATGTGCTGGAAATTACACGAGCCTGCTTGAAGTCTCTGATGTGACAAAGCATATGATAAAAATAGAGAGTTTGATCTGGTGATATTTAATAAGATATTTGATAAGGTTTACCATGGTTGTGTCCTTCAGAAAGTAAGTAGGCGTGGTCTTCTGGGAATGATAGCTGCAGGATTCAGAATAAGTTTTGACCATAGAAGACAAGGGATGATTACACACAGAGGTGGTGTTCTGAAGAGATCTGGTCTCGGACCACACCCACCCCCTCCACTTTTGTGATATTTATAAATGATTTGAATCAGGAAGTGGAAGGGAGGAATTAGTAAATTGGCGGATGATATGCCAGGTTGGTAGAGTTGTGGACAGTGTTACAGATTGTCATAGGTTACAACAGGACATGGACAGAATGCAGAGCAGAGCTGAGAAGTGATTCACCATGGAAGGACAAATTTGAAAGCAGAGCACAGTGTTAATGACAGGAATGTTAGCCGTGTGGTGGAACAGAACAATGATAGGGTCCAGATCCAATGATCACTCAAAGCTTCTTAGCAAGTTGATAGGGTGATTAAGCAGGGATATTGGGAGTTGCCTTCATTTGTCAGGGGCTTGAGTTTAAGAGCCGCAATCTACTGTTGTAACTCTGAAATCCTGGTTAGATCACACTTGGATTATTGTCTTCAGTTCTGAACGCCTCGTTATAGAAAGGATACGGAATCTTTATACAGGTTGCATGGGATGTTTACCATGACGCTGCCTGGATAAGACATTCTGTACATTCTCTTTGGAGCAAAGGAGGTTGAGAGTTGACTCGATAGATTTGTACAAGATGCGTCTCTACCGAATCAGGGCCATGTGAAGCTGTGGAAGAATGTGGTGGATGGTAGCATGAGCAATCAACGCAGGTCTCACGTTGTGTTTATGTGATCACTGACACTGGGCGGACAACATCTGAAGAACATTGATCATGGCTGGAGTCATTTGCCTTGTAAAGATAATCTCTGGGAGAAGGCAATAGAAAAGCGCTCCTGTCGAAAAAAAATTGCCAAACAATGAGCGTCATGGAAAGACCATGATCACCGATATCACAGCAAAGAAAGGAAGGTAAGCTGGGACATTGTTAGTACAAGTGGTTTAGAGGCGGCATCCAGGTGGGTTTATCAAATTAGTATGTATATTGTCCAACAGGAGCAGAAGCTGTACTGGATCTGACGTTGGGTAATGAACCTGGCCATTTCAGACCAAACAGCTACCACATCTCCTTAAATTGTACGATAGCAACAGATAAGGATAAACATGGAGTTTGTGAAAGGATGTTAAAATGGAGCAAGTTACATTACGAGAGCTCCGTGCAGTACCAAGGGAGAGTTAATTGGGAACAGCTGCATTTGAGCAAGTCCACAACCAAATGTGGAAGGTAATTAATGTCTAACTACACAGACTACAGGACAGGTATGTTCCAGTCAGAAGGAAGGACATGGATGGCAGGGTAAGAGAACCGTGGATGTCGAGGGAGGTCACGCGTGTAGTCCAGAATAAAAATGAAAAATAGGTAAAGCTGAGGAAGCTAGAATCAAACGGTGTCTTGGAGGATTATAAAGAAGCCAGAAAATAACTTAGGAGGGGAGTTGGGAAAGCTAGGATGGACAATGAAATGCCCTTGGTATGCTCTATATACATCAGGGGCAAGAGATAACAAGGGAGAGGGTTGGAAACACACAACGATAAAGTGAGAGGGTGGGGGGAGCATTTGCTTGAGTTCAAAGGATGTGGGTGAGGTCCAGAATGAGTATTTTACATCAATATTTACCAAAAAGAAGGACGTGGAGGATGCGGAGATCATTGCTAAGAGTACTATTATGCTGGGGCTTTTTGAAGTATAGGAGGAGACAGTGCTCGGTATCTTAAATAGCAATAAGTTGGATAGGTTCCGAGTGCCTGATGGGATATACCTCAGGTAATTGAGAGGAAAATGAAGAGATTGCTGGGGCCTTGACAAAATATACTTCTGTCCTCCGTAGCCACAGGCCAGGTCCTGGAGGACTGATGAGAATTTCATGTTGCTCCATTATTCAAGAAGGACATCAGGGATAATCATGGAAACTATAGACCGGCAAGTCTCACCTCAGTGGCAGGGAAGGTACGGGAGTATTGTGACAGATAGGATTCATGAGTATTTGGAAAACCTGATTAGGGAGAGTTAGCATGACCTTTCGTTTGGCAAATTGTGTCTTACTACCTTGATTGATTTTGTTGATAAGTTGACGAGGATGATTGATAAAGGTAGAACTATGGTTGCTATTTCACCTCATTTCAGAAAGGCGTTTCACAAGGTCCCACATGGGAGGCTCATCCAGAAGATTAAGATGCATGGCATCAGTGGTGATTTGGCCATTATTGAATTCAGAATTAGTTTGCCCTTTGAAGACAGAAGGTGGTGAATGAATGGACCTATTCTAGCTGGAGCTCTATGATTACTGGTGTTCCGCAGGGATCGGTACTGTGACCTCTGCAGTTTATGATGTATATAACCGACCTGGCTGAAAATGTACAGGGGTATGGATAGCACAGATGACTGGCAAAGAATGGAGTGGGATGTACTGCACATCAGTTGCAGACATGGACAGAGAAATGGCAGATGGGGCATAACCCAGGCAAATATGAGTTCTTGCACCTCGACATGTCAAATGTAAACATACAATACACTGTTAAGTACAAGACGCTGACTAGGTGTTAATGAACAGAACGATCTGGGATTGAAATTCAAACCTCCCTGAAATTGGCTATGCAGGTTGATTATTTGGTTAAGAAGGCATTTGTCATACTTGACTTTCTTACTCGAGACACTGAGTCCAAAAGTCAGGAAGTTATGTGCACCTGATAAAACTCTAGTCAGGCCATACCTGGAGTATTGCGAACCATTGCGGTTGCCTCACTCTTGGAAAGATTCTGAGGCCTTGGAGAGAGTGCAGAAGAGGTTTACCAGGCTATTAGCCCGATTACAGGGCATGTGGTTGGACAAACGTATTGTTTTCTCTGGAGCGGTGGAGTGTGAGGAGCAGTATGATAGAGGTTTATAAGATTATGAGAGGTATATATATATAGTAGGTCGACTCGCTTCACCTGTGAGTCGGCTGGGGTGATATTCTGCGTCCGGTGCTCCCGATGCGGCCTTCTATATATTGGCGAGACCCGGCGCAGACCCGGAGCCCGTTTCGCTGAACACCTACGCTCTGTCCGCCAGAGAAAGCAGGATCTCCCAGTGGCCAGACATTTTAATTCCACGTCCCGTTTCCATTCTGATATGTCTATCCACGGCCTCCTCTACTGTCTGGATTAAATATATATATATACTTTCTCACTCTCTCCTTTTTCTCCCTCTGTCCCTCTGACTATACCCCTTGCCCATCCTCTGGGCTCCCCTCCTCCCCCTTTTTCTTCTCCCTGGGCCACCTGTCCCATGATCCTCTCATAACCTTTTTGCCAATCACCATCCAGCCCTTGGCTCCATCCTTCCCGCTCCTGTCCTCTCCTATCATTTTGGATCTCCCCCTCCCCCTACCACTTTCAAATCTCTTACTAGCTCTTCCTTCAGTTAGTCCTGGCGAAGGGTCTCGGCCTGAAACGTCGACTATACCTCTTCCTAGAGATGCTGCCTGGCCTGCTGTGTTCACCAGCAACATTTATGTGAGTTGCTTGAAATTCCAACATCTGCAGATTTCCTCGTGTGAGACGGTATCTTTGTTGAGATGTTGAAATGTCTAATACCAAAGGATCTGCATTTAATGTGAGAGGTCGTACGTTCAAAGAAGAAAGGAAACCCTTGCGTGAAAGGCAAGATCGTTTACACAGTTTCGGAGTGCCGAGGATGAGAGCCGAGTGTTTTGGTGGAACCATATACAGTAGAGACTTTAAAGAGACTCTTAGATCGGAACATGACTGTGAGGAAAATGGAAGGAGATGGATTTTTTGAAAGAATAATGGATTAGTATCCATAGCCGTTGGATTACAGATTTACTTGGCCACTTCCAGGGAACTATAAACATTGTGGGCCGAAGGGCCTGTTTCTGTGCTATACTGTTCTATGTTCTATGTCTATGTTCTATAACATTGTTCAGTCTACAATGTTTCAATGCAATTTTCATTTCAGTGTGTTACACACCGAGCTCGAGAACTTCTTTAATCATTTTGTCCATCTTTACCAAGGCATTCCTCATTTCCACAAAAAATTCCCACATCACTCCCTGGGACTGGGAAACTTTCTCCATTACCAGACTGAGAAAGTGTGGGGAAACCCTCCCTGTGGGTTCCTTTCTCTGTCAGTTCTGTGACTTGCTGTAGGCAATGAACTTGTTCCGTTACAGACTGAGAGAAAACGACTGGAGAAGACAATATCTTTACCGTGAAGAGTCGTCCCAATAACATTGAACACAGGACTAGTCACTGAGCAACCTCTTCACCCATTCTGACATTTCTGGGTTCAGTCATCAGCAGTAAAGCACTGACTGTGGAAATTACAAATCAGAATACTATTAGGTTAACAGAGCCCAGCAGCACTGAAACAGGCCCTTCAGCCCTTCTAGTCCATGCTGACCTGTTTTTATCTTGCTGTTTCGATCCGCTGCATCATCTCCTCCACAAATCTCCCATCCTGTACTGATCAAATTTCTGCTAAATATTGAAATCCAGCCCCAATCAATCACTTCTGCTGGCAGCTCGTTCCCAAATGTCACCATCCTCTGAGTGAATCGCCCCTCAGGTTCCCTTAAACATTTCACCGTTCACCCCAAATCTGAGAACTCTGAAGGACAGAGAGGGACAGATGGAGTGGAGAGAGAAGACAGGTGGTATGTGGGGTGGAGACAGAAGGCGGGAGGGGAAGGGGGAGGCTAAATGGGGAGAAGGGAACGGAAGGGAGTGTTTATACTTATTAGCTTTCAAAAAAAGTAATTGTTGGAACTTACTTGCTGCAAACTCACTACTCATACCCTGTACATTCACAACCAAGTTATTGATATAGTTGACAAGTTGCAATTGGCGTAACAGTGGGGACCAGCACTAGGCACTGGCCTCGAGTCCAATAAAGATCCTGCCGCCATCACTCTCTGCTTGCTACCATCAAGTCAAATGAGCATCCTGTTAGTCAGCTTTCCCTGGATCCATTGTGATCTAACTCTCCGCGGGAAATTACCATGCTGAACCTTATCAAAAGCCTCACTGATGCACATATAGGCCATGTTCCTGGAACAGGTGGGTCAAAGATCATATGGCACAGATTTAAGCAGAGCAAGAAGAGGTATTGAGGGATCTGAAGAAGAGATTTTTCACTCAGAGGGTGGCTGAAATCTGGAACACGCTGTCCGAGGTGGTGGTGGAGGCAGGTCCCTTCACAACATTATGAAGTGGATGAGCATTGAAACTGCCGAGATACAGTCGGCTATGAACCGAGTGCTGATAAATGGGACCAGTGTAGACAGTGAGTGGATGGTCAGAACAGGTATGGCCGGCCAAAGGCCTGTTTCCGTGCTGTGTGATCCACCACTCCGGACATGCTTGATTGACGATGGTGGCACCGCAAAGCATTGATTTCACAAGCCCTCACCCCTCTCCAACCTGAAATAAACCAGATGGCATCCCTTTGTCGCCATTGCGAATATCTGTTTTGTCAAGATAACGTACAGGTTGATCATTTCTGCTAAACAACTGTTAATTGATGACGCTTCCGTGTCTTCTTCCATTAACATCGCTTCCTTACAGCAAATCAACACCCTCTCACTGTGTCAGAATCAGTGATTAAACCGGGCCCAAAACACTGTGCTTTCATTCCTGTACATTGTAACTTGAAGCATCTCACTGGGGGTCTGATGGAGACGTACTGCCTACACACGCAATTACATCTACCCTGCTTCTGACATATCAACCACCCTCGGATTTTTTTTTCTGATTCAGTCTGAAGGTGACGGATTATTCAGCTCGTTATAACAGCAACTCACATCATTGTCGCACTCAACGTTCAGAGTTCAAATTAATGTGTCATCGCCACACACCAACCTGAGATTCTTTTTTTTTTACTTGCGTGCTTACTCAATAAATCTATTATAGAATAATTTATCAATGAAAAAACACGCCATCGAGGGCGTACAACCAATGTAGAAAAGTCAACAAACTGTGTAATAATAATAATAATAATAATGATAAATATTCAGAACATAAGCTGAGGGACTCCTGAAAGTGAGTCCATTGGTTGTAGGAAATTTTCAATGATGAGGCAAGAGAAGTTAAGTGAAGTTTCTGCATTTGGTTCAAAAGCCTGATGTTTGAGGAGTAATAACTGTTCCTGAATCTGCTAGTTTGAGACCTGAGGCTTGTATACTTTCCTCCTGATGCTATAGCAAGTGGAGAGCGTGGACTGTATGGTGGAGTTCTCTGATGATGGATGATGCTTTTCATGTAGATCTGCCCAGTGGTGAGAACGACTTTATTCCTGATGGATGGGGCCGTATCCAGTTCTTTTCATGTGACTTTCCGTTCAATGGCAATGGTGTTTCTATAACAGGTTGTGTTGTATCCAGCCAATGTGCTATCCACTACACATCTATAAAAGTTTGTCAGTTTTAGATGTCATGCCAAATCTCCGCAAACTACTCAGGAAGTAGAGGCACTGGCATGCGTCCTAGGTAACTGCATTTACATTCTGGGCCCAGTCCAGGCCTTCCAAATAATAACGTTAAGGAGCTCATGGACCTCTGGTTTCCTCCTCTTGAATTTATAAGCAGCTCCTTGGTCTTGCTACTTGGTCAATCTCCTTCCCGTATGCTGATTCGTTACCACTTTGGATATAATAAGCCTATTTAGTGCAATGTTAATTTTCTCTTCAACCTACGAACAATTGGCATGTGTCATTGATTTCCTTCTGCACATACTAATGCGCATAGGCCACTCACGCTACTCCTGGCGGTAAACTGATTTAAACTTTGCTTGTCAGATTCCCACATCCAGCACGCCCGCTCCATAGAGCTCTTCACCCCCACGTTTATCGATCATCTGGCCCTTGAATGTAATCGAAAACTTTGCTTCCATTGGCCATTGTGAGATATTACAAACGCTCACAATCTACCCAGAATATATATTCATGTACTCATCTGAAATGAGATGTTTTCAAAATCTAGCGGGCGTTGGCTATTGCCCAAGAATATTCTGACATTGTCGATGTTTTCAAGTCGTGGATTTCAACTCGCCCGGCTCACTGCCCCACAGGAGTCCTATCGGGGTTATTTTGCAACCACGGCAATACACAGTATACTGTAAGAATTCAGTAGGTCAGGCAGCATCCATGCATGCAAGTGAACAGTCGATGTTTCAATCCGATAGCTTTCACGAGGACTGGAAATGAAGAGGGAAGAAGGAGAATTGACTGATTTTTCAGGTGCAGGTTGTTGTTCTGTAAGACTCGGAGTTCAGGTTCTCTCGTAAGCAGCTGCGTGTTGTAGCACATTTCTGAGAACAGGGTGCGGCTTTCTGACTGAAATCATGTCTCATCCGTTCCTCAAGACACTCACCTTCAGATGTGAGCAAAGTCGCTTTAATATTGTAATTAACCATTTCTGCTGCAGGGACTAACACTTCATACTCTAACATGCATTTTGTTTAAAACGAGTCTTTAATTGATGTTAGACTCCAATTTTCTCAACAAAATATTCTTCACGATTCTTTTTGGTTAATCAGCCCATTGCGTCTCAACAACAACATTCTTTAATATAAAAAAAACAACAACATTATCTGGAGAATGGAACAGTTAAAATTTCCACTTACATTTTCAATGCTCTATATGTAAGTGTGAGGGTGGGTGTGAGGAAAAGGGAGAGAGTGAGGGTGAGCATTGGGCTACAGTTTATGATGAGGCGAGAGCAAAGTTCGGGGTGAGTGTGGGGGGCGGTGGTAGTGAGAGTAAGAGTGAGTGTGGGGGGAGGGTGAGCGAGTTTGAGGATGAGGTTTAAGGTGAGGTTTAGAGTTAGCGGTGAGAGAGGGAGAGGGCGATGGGGAGTGTAAGCGGAGGGTGAGGGGGAAGGAGTGGAAAAGTGAATCTAAGAACCGTCTCTAGGGGCAACGGAGGGACGAGGAGAAAGTTGACGGGATGGGTATGTGGAAAGTTGATGCGGTTGATGACATTATGGTGAGAGGGAGAGTGCGGAAAAGAGGGAGAGTGAGGGTGGGAGTGGGTGGTGAATGTGAGTGTTTGAGGAAGCGAGGAGAAAGGAATGGTGAAGATCGGTAGAGAGGAGGGATGGATGAAAGGGATGTGAGGAGTGGAGGAACGGTGACAGATTTGGTAGGGCAATGAGGCAGTCGGTGTGAGGGAGACGAGCGTGAGGCAGAAGGAGTGAAGGAGTGGGGTAAGGACGAAGGGCTGAGCATGCGCGATCGGTGAGTGAGAAGAGCAGGTAGAGGAAGGAAGGAAACTTGGGCGAGATAGGAGGGGTGAGTTGAGAGGAATTGAGAAGAGGGATGGGTGGGAAGGGGCAGTGAGGAGAGATGGCTGGGAGAGAGAGGCAGCAAACAAGGAGGGATGAATATAGCGAGGAAGGGGAGGTGATGGCAAAGGGCAGGTGAAGGGAGGTCTGGCCAGTATTGTTAGACTAACTATTTATTCATTCCACAGCGAGAATGAAGTTATTCCTGGTTGTTCAGAAGTCACCGAACAAGTTCACAGTGAGATTATGTTTCCTTGTCTCTGTATCGCAAACCCGGGGGTTTGCCACGCACTGTTCCCTTTCTCCATGTCCCACATCGATAGTTTTACCTCACACGATTACCAGTCTCTATATCCCACCGCACACCATTTCCAGTCTCCGCATGCTACATGGGAGTTTTACTGCGCATAATTCCCAATCTGCCACCCTGAGAGGTTTAATGTGCACGGTTGCAGATCTCCGTGCAGAACCGTTAAACTACCGAGACCCATTACTTGGTCTCCCTACTCCTCCCATCCCACTACATATCCAAATTTCTCAAACAGATGTTAATATCTCTGACATGTCGGGAATGGAAAGATTAAGTTTGGTACGACTAATATTCTGAGCTGCGTGCATTCCATTCCAAGAAGTATTGCATAAAAGGGTATGGGGAGAAAGGGACGTAGAAAGAGTGGGTGGAGGAGAGGGGGGAGGGAGAATGAGAAGGTTAGAGGAGTGGTATGAGGCAGATGGAGAGGTGGGGAGGTGGAGGGAGGAGAAAGGGCGAGCGGTTTAACAGAGAGAATATGAAAGGAAAGAAAAAGGAAGGAGAGAGGCGAGAAAAAAGGAAGGGGAGAGACGATCTACAGATGAGAGAGCAAGGATTATCTCGAAGGCATAGACCGAGGGTGCTGAGAGAGAGATAGAGAGAGTGGCATTGAGCGGTACGGCGAGGGAGAGAGGGAAGACACAGAGCTTGAAGGACGGTTTATTATCTTCTTTACCTCTCTCCTCCCTTTTGTTGGCAAAATCCCTCACTTATCTCTGAACACTACCACTCTCTCCCCACACCTGTGTCCCTACAAAAGATAATGGGGCTCCATGCTGTCCAGCTCGCAATCGACACCTCGTCTCTATTTGTCCAGCAATTCTGAATCCCACTACCGCCTTTGCTGGCCAATTTGACAACACCCTTCCCGCTCCACAGCCTGGAGCTGTCCGGGCCTATCCTCTGAGAGGGCGGGAAATCTCGGGACGGGGTTTGGAGACGAGATAGGGAGGGGGCAGCTCCTCCTCATAGCAAACTTCTTCCACGCGCGTTCCACAATTTGAGTACACCATGGCGTGAGTCGCACACAACCTCACCATCCCGTCAGTTATCACTTCCTCCCTCGGTAAAACTTCGGTCCAATTGGAATAGGCGACTTTTAGCAGCGACAGACACCACAAATGTTTTTGGCGGGATGTGGATCAGCAACCATTGCTCGTGAAATGAAACTCGTTTTTCACCATGGGCGAGAGGATTCAGGTGGCAACAGCTGCCCGGGTGGAAAAGCAAAAATCTCTGAATGTTAGTGTTAACAAAATAATATTAATAAATTGTCCTAAATCGAGAAGCTCACTGAAAATCTATGACAGAAGCTGTTCAGATTTCCTCGGGGGGCAAATTGTCGAATGTGTTTGGTTTTGATTTCAGCAGAAAGGCGACTCCCTGTACCGGGGTAGGTGAGGGATGTTCGAGCTGAAACTCGTCCTGCACTGGGAAGCTCTGTTCTCACATAGGGTGGAGTTCAGAACCTTCCAGAACCCAGGATGGATCAAATCCACAGCCTGTGATTCGCTGAATTAAATAAAGAATCTCCGTCCCTTTGGTTGTGATTGAAGAGCAAGGAGGGAAGTCGTGAGATTTACACGGAAATCCAGACGGGACCATAAGGCAGCCTTTGATATTCCTGTCTGTGTTTGCTCCACTTGCCGCAGTCCTCTCTCCTCCCGCGGTCGGACATGTCCCGGGCCGCCGAGGGTGTGCAGACCAGAACTGCGGCCGTGTGCGCGTATACCAGCTCAATCAGATCAGTGTATCTGTAATGAACGACGGAGACTATATAACCGAATAAGCTCGGGGGTAGCAGCTTGGACTGAAATCTCTGTGCATGGTGAGCACACCCCTCACCCGGGACGGCACTGAACTCCGTCCGGTTTCAACATCACAGTAAGTGTTGTCCGACTCCTCAGAGTTAGGGGGCGTTTACAGAGGGGCTCGGCTGTTTTCCGGACCGGAAAGGAATTCAGTGGGAGAAAGAAGCTCTGAAATGCTTAAGTTAACGAATGAATTATTTACCAAATGGGTTAGGGGAAACGATGTCGTTACCTTCAATCACAAACATAGACCAGTCGGTTTCTACTGAGTCAGTGCAGAAGAAACTTTCACACCGATAGTGATATCCGAAATGTACCATAGGGCAGGGTGCCGTCTCCGATCTCCGATCTCTCTCTCTTTCTCTCTCTCTCTCTCTCTCTCTCTCTCTCTCTCTCTCTCTCTCTCACACACACACACACACACATACACACACACACACACACACACAGTAAAACTAACTACTCAAAATAACAGAGATCCGTGAAATTTTACTGTGCGAATTGTCTCATTTCAGAATGCCGCAGATCGCTTTATGAAATTACATTAAAAATAATAATACTAAAGCCACAGATGATCGGATGTTGAGGTAAATTAAAATACTGGAAACTCACAAAGTCTGATAGCAATTGTAACAAGGAAACCTGCAGACTGCAGACACTAGGGAACTTTTTTATATATTATCCTGCACCAATAGTTTTTTCTTCTGTAACAAAAATATTTAAATACAGCTTTAAATTAGCTTTGTTCACAGTTGTATGTGAGGGCGGAATGTCGAACTGGCTTGCTTGTCTTCAGCCGTGAGGCCGCTCCCTGTTCTGAGGAATGTCTGCGTGTCGGAGTCCGCCCGGTTGACAGGCAGCCGCTTGCACACAGAAAATCGCGCTGTGAGTCTCACAGAACAGCAACACCGGCCCCTCCCCACAGCTACTAACTGAACTTCACCTGATTGTCTGCTATGCATTTGGAAGAAAACGACTTGTAAATATATCCACACGGAAACTGAACATTCCATATAACCATATAACAATTCCAGCTCGGAAACAGGCCATCTCGGCCCTTCTAGTCCGTGCCGAACTCTTACTCTCACCTAGTCCCACCGACCTGCACTCAGCCAATAACCCTCCATTCCTTTCCTGTCCATATAGCTGTCCAATTTAACTTTAAACAAAGACATCGAACCTGGCTCAACCACTTCTGCTGGAAGCTCTTTCCACACAGCTACCACTCCCGGAGTAAAGAAGTTCCCCCTCAAGCTACCCCTAAACTTTTCCGCTTTAACTCTCAACTCATGTCCTCTTGTTTGAAGCTCCCCCAATCGCAATGGGGGAAAAAAAAAAAACTATCCACGTCAACTCTATCTATCCCCCTCATAATTTTAAATACCGCCCTCAAGTCCACCCTCAACCTTCTACCTTCCAAAGAATAAAGACCTAACTGGTTCAACCTTTCTCTGTAACTTAGGTGATGAAACCCAGGTAACATTCTAGTAAATCTTCTCTGTACTCTCTCTATTTTGTTGACAGCTTTCCTACAATTCGGTGACCAAAACTGTACACAATCCTCCAAATTTGGCCTCACCAATGCCTTGTACAATTTCAACATTACATGCCAACTCCTATACTCAATGCTCTGATTTATAAAGGCCAACGTGCCAAAAGCTTTCTTCACCACTCTATCCACATGAGATTCCACCGTCGGGTAACTATGCACCATTATTCCTAGATCCCTCTGTTCGACTGCATTCTTCAATGCCCTACCATTTACTATGCATGTCCTATTTTGATTACTGCTACGAAAATGTAGCACCTCACATTTATCAGCATTAAGCTCCATCTGCCATCTTTCAACCAACTCTTCTAAATGGCCCAAATCTCTCTGCAAGCTTTGAAAACCTACTTCATTATCCACAACTCCACCTATCTTAGTATCATCTGCATGCTTACTCATCCAATTTACCACCCTATCATCCAGATCATTAAAGTATATGACAAATAATATTGGACCCAGAACAGATCCCTGAGGCACACCTCTAGTCACCGTCCTCCAATCTGACACACAGTTATCCACCACTACTCTCTGGCGTCTCCTATCTAGCCACTACTGAATCTATTTTACTACTTCGATATTAATACCTAACGATTGAACCTTCCTAAGCAACCTTCCATGTGGGACCTTGTCAAAGGCCTTACTGAAATCCATGTAGACAGCATCCATCGCTTTACCCTCGTCAACGTTCCTAGTAACCACTTCAAGAAATTCAATAAGATTTGTCAAACATGACCTTCCACGCACCTAATCCATGTTGACTGTTCCTGATCAGAACCTGACTATCCGGATAATTATATATACCATCTCTAAGAATACTTTTCACCAATTTACCCACCACTGACGTCAAACTCACGGGCCGATAATTGCTATGTTTACTCTTAGTGAATTAGGAGTAAACCTGGCAATTATCTTGGTGAATTAAGTTGAGAATAATTCAGTTTCTGATATTTATTTCCGATCTTTGTTTCAATTTATTACGGCTGTAAGATGACCGGGTGGGTGCTCATTGTTACAGATCACAAGAATGCTGTGTGTGAACAGCAGCTCAAAAGCAAAGAGGCGACGTCGACGTTAAGTGAGGATTCCGAATGTTTTTTTTCAATTTTGATATAAGTTACAAGTAATGCAAAGAGGGTGCGATTGTAAATCAATGTTAGCAGGGAAATCGTGCTACGAAAATAATGAACACCAGAGAGTCTGAAAGAGATGGATGAGATTAGGAACAGTTCTCTAACCAGGTGTTACAATTGCAAAGCAAGCGTGCGAAGAGCTGTTCAGGCAACATGAGTTCCCCTTTAGCGAAATTTGCCGTTTCAGATGAATGATGTTGGTTTCTGTTTGAGACTGTGTTTATTGTGGGTGTTTCTGAGCTGATGTCCTGAAAGTCCTGTCGAAGCAAAGACTTTGTCTGTTCAAGGCCTCGATACATAGCAAACAGTGGGGGGTGACCAGTTACAGAAAGCGGCGGGCGGCATTCCGAAGGGTCTCGGCCTGAAACGTCGACTGTACCTCTTCCTACCGATGCTGCCTGGTCTGCTGCGTTCACCAGCAACTTTGATGTGTGTTGCGGAACGAAAGCTTGGGGCAGAAGGCTCAGTGGGCTGGTGGCAAATTTAATCCTGTTATTTTACAAGAAAAGCTCTGACTACAGAGTGATTGCAAACCAATTTAATGAGGTCGGACCAAGACTCGCGGGTATCCTTCTAGAAGCCTCAATAGTTTTCTTTACTATTCAGAAAGCGTCATCTCTGAGTCCGGCCAAATAGCGCTTACAGATGACTGGGTCTGGGTGCTCATTATTACAAATTGCAGGATGCTGTGAAAGAACAGAAGCTCAAAGGGCAGCGCAGATGTTAAGGAAGGAATCCGAATATTCTTCAGTCTTGATATAGATGTAGCGGTAATTCAGAATGGGCGTGATTTTAAAATCAGACTATCGAAATAGTAAACACAAGAGAGTCTGCAGGTTCTGGAAATTTAGAATAACACATGCTATTTGCCGGAAAAATCCAGAAGTTCAGACACCATCTATGGGAAGGAATTTCTCGACCCGAAACATCGACTGTTTATACTTCTCCGTAGATGCTGCCTGCCCTGCTAATTTCCTCCGGCATTTTGTGGTTGTTATGGGAACAGTGTCAGAGAACCCAAACTCAGATCTCTCAATTGGACGAACGTAAATTGAATTTGAGGGTATACATTTTATATTGACAAACGAGCAATTGCCAAAGCTTTCACTGCTTATAGAGTCTGGCTTATCGTTTCTCAGTGTGTATGTTGCTAACCTACCAGGAAAAAGTTTGTTTGCGTTTGCTTCGCCCTGTGAAACAAATAAGAAATATTGTGAATGTCTATATGCTGCTGGGTGAGGGATCAGGCTCCTCCCAGTGTGGCTGAGTCAACAGGCCTCCAGCGATCTGCAGCCCGTCACGGCATTAGCTGGATCTGGAGCGACAGTATGTTTGTGAAACAGGACTGGCGGGGATGTTGTGCGCAGATTTCGGAGTGTCCTGACATGGGCTTTAATACCAGAGTAATGAGGGATTAGACACTGTGTTACTGGGAAGGACGGGCACCTGTAGAACGGGTAATATGCGACTTGGCTCAATTAGCTTTTTCGCCGTCTGTAAGTTTGTCTGTATCTATCTCTTCCTCAGTAACGACTTATCCCCGCTCCTCCTGTCACGTTACCTTTCCAAACAGCTGCACCTGTCAGGAAGCAGGACTGGGACCGTTCAGTTCCTCTCTCTATGCTTTGCACTCTCGGGTAGGAGCGGAATGACTCAGTCCATGCCTGGGTACAAATCCCCCTGCTCCATATCCAGGGGGAGGCCACCGAGCGGGGTTTATCTCACCTTCCCATTGGCGCCGGGCTTCCTGGGGCATCAGGAAGGACGGGAGGATCCTCAGCTGAGTTAGATACTTCCAGCCTGTGAACACAAAAGGGGAAGAGACCGTTATCAAGCTCCACACCAGAGATCCACCGCCATTCTTCTCAGAGAGGGGATTGTGTCACTGGGGCAGTGGCCAGCGGCCGGTGGTCGAGGAATTCCCAGGACGGGGGAAGGCGTGATGTGCGGATGTGGTTCGACGAGTTCATCCTGGTTCACTTCCCATTTGCTCTCAGAAGTTGCACTGATGGTCAAGTCCTGAGCTTTGCCTTCTGTCACAACATTAATCTGCGAGTAGTTTGTTAACAGCTTAAGTTAAATGCAAATACATTAAAAATAAAACAACAGACCACCAACAGCGATTTTACTTTCACTGCTCTGGGGAGAAACTAAGCACGGAAGTTATGAAATGGGGGAAGAAATTGTGTAGTCGTGCTGTCGCCCAGTTTCCAGTGTCTGAGTCCATGAGCTGATATTCCCGGGGCTGCGACAGCACCGTCCGCACTACAAGTGCCATCTCAGGTTGGTGGGAGCGCGTCTGCTTCAAAAAACCTCGGATGTCCCTGTGAGCACAGCTCCAAATCGGCAGCGACCAGAGTCCAGCTTTCCGGAAAGTGAAACAAAAAAGGTGGGTTTCCACCATTAACGAGCGGGACAGCGGCATGACTGGCCCACGACGGCCTCCGTCTGTTATTGGGTTCGTCTGTCCCTCTCTGTCCGTCAGTTTGTCATTGGGGAACAAGGAAGACCACAGGAAGTGGCCCTCAACCCGATGGATAAATCGGATTCAATCCCGGAAAAGCTATCAGAACTAGATGTCATATTGCAGGCATATATCGTAAACATTTTTGTCTTGGCGGCAGCAGTGTAATGCGACGATAAGATATAGGATATAGGGTATGATCCTGCATGATTCCCAGTTACTGTTCCCACTAAACCTTTCAATACTGTTGATGTAAGGGCGAATGTTGGGTGGGGGGGAGGTGACTGTGAGAGTAAGGAGGAGCGTGATGGGGAGAGCAGGTTAGGGGGAACGGCAGGGTGAGTGTGTAGAAGGTGGAGACGGTGAAGCTGAAATTGTGTGGGGGCAGGTAGAGAGTGTGGGGGGAGACTGCGGGAGTGAAGGATGGGGAGAGTGAGGGCAGAGGGCGATAGAGAGAGGAGGAAGAGCGATGGACGGAGAGAAGGGAAGAAAGAGTGAGACGTGGGAAGGGAAAGGAGGAGGGACAGAGAGGAGAAGGTTTGTGGAGAGAGGGATAGCAGAGTGAGAGAGATCTAGAAAGAGGAGTGAGAGAAGGACGGAGAGAGTGGGACAGATACGGAGACGGAAAGAAGGGGAAGAGAGAGGGAGGGACAAAGACGGGGGAAAAAGCTGGTAGAGTGATGGAGTGACTGAGAGACAAGAAGTGAGAAGGTAATGGGAGGCATAGAGTGAGGGGCGTGGGATAGGACAGAAGACGAAGGAAAGGGGAGAGAGAGGAGCGAGAGCGTTGAAGGAGTAAATGTTAGGGAGAGTGAATGACTTGAGTAGTGAGGGAGTGACAGAGGGAATTAGGGAGAGTGGAGGGGAATGTGTTATAAATGGTGTGGAGGACAGGATGAGTGAATGGGATGTGGAAGAAGGGGAGTGCATGAGGCGTCGAGGAGGACTAGGTGAGCGAGGGGTGCAGCGAGGAAGGAGTGCATCTAGAATGGTAAGGAGAGAGGGATGAACGAGGAGGAAGGTGAGGAGGGAGGGGTGGTGGCCTGTACAGTGAGGAGGATGTGTGACCGAGTTGGGCGACGAGAAAAGACGGGAGACTGAGAATAACATCAATGACGGAACAGTGTGGGAGCCGGGATTGGGGCAGAAGAAGTGAAGGTGTGGTTTGCGGACTGGTAGGAGGGTGAGCGCTAATCCGATGATGAGAAAGGAGGGTGAGGTTGACGGGTGGCGAGTAGAGCGGAGTGATTTCGGAGGGGTGAGGGAGAAGGTTGGTGAAGAGAGCAGGCTGAAGAGCGGCGGTCAGGCGGTATGGACAAGTGAAAGAGGCCAGAATTATTGGACTAAATATTTATTCTTTCACAGTGGCAAGATGTTCGTCATGGCTTATCACTAGTCACTGAACTAATCCTGCGTGAGACTGCGGTTCCCGGTCTTGGTATCCCACAGTCGGGGATTTTACCACGCACGTTTCCCGGTCGCCAATCTCACATGGGTATTTTTCCGCAAACGATGCACGGTCTCTGGATCCTATCACGCCGGCTTTTTTACGGTGCATGATTGTCATTCCCCCTTTCCCACGCCCGGAGTTTTACTGTGCACGGTTTCCGGTCTCCATATCGAACTGTTAATCCGTCGAGTCCCATTGACCTGACCTCCATCCCCTCCCATCCATGTACCTATCCAACTTTCTCAAACAGATGTTGTTAAGATCTCAGACAAAGTCAGGAATCGAAAGGTAACCAATTTGTGACTAATGTTCTGAGCTGCGTATATTTCAGTGCAAGAAGTATTGAAGGAAAGGCAGATGAGCTCAGGTCGTGGATCAACAGATGGAATTATAATATCGATGCCATTATTGACTTGCAGAGCAGTAGCAGATCAATATTCTGAAGTTTCGTTGTTTCGACGTGACATAGCATGAGGGATAAACCACCCAAGAGTCCGCGGGATTTAGAGGAACAAGTTAGTAGAAGTCGCAGAATATTGCAAGAAACATTATATGTTATCATTAGATTTTATCCTTCCACATATGGATTGGAACTCTCATACTGCATATCGAGCAGATATACTGATGACTTTGATTCATATGTTCAGGAAAGCTTCCTTAATCAGTACATTGAATTCCCAAAGAGAGAGTGTGTGATACTTGTTGTCCTAGTAGGGAATGAGACAGGACACAAGTTACAGAAGTCTGTGTGGGAGAACCCTTTGCATTTGGTAATCACAGTGCCATCAGATTCAAAGGAAGTACGGACAACGATACCTCTGCTCCATGGGTTGAAATTCCAAATTGGAGAAATATCAATTTTGATGGTATCAGAAAGGATCTGACTCGTGTGGATTGGGTCAGGCTGTATTCTGGCAAATGCGAACTTGGTGAGTGGAAGACCTTGAAAGATAGAATTTTTAGAGTTCAAAGTATTTATGAGTCTATCAGATTCATAAATACCAGTTCTTGGGAACCTTGGTTTTCAACAGATATTGAGGACCTGGAAAAGAAAAGAAAATAGGAGGTGCATAGCTGGTGTAAGCACGTAGGAAAAAAGTGAGGTGCTAATGGAGTCGAGGAAATGCAAAATGACACAGGAAAATGAAACCAGGAAGGCTATCGGGTGGCATAAGGTTCTCCTGGCAGACAGGGTGAGGGATTATAGAGGTATTTTAAAAGCAAAAGGATTGCAGTGGACAAAAGTGATCGTCTGGATTATCAGAACGGTAATGCATGCATAGAGCAAAAATGCTAGAGGAGTTCTTAAGTGGATGTTTGCAGCTGTGTTCACTCGGGAGAAAGACACAGAATCTCTAGAAGTGAGGCCATAAATGTTATATTACGGATGAGTAAGTGTTCAGTAATTTGGACAAATTCGATTTGATAAATCCCAGCGACTGACAAGTTCATCCTTCGGACCCTGAGGGAGGCGAGTGTGGAAATTGTAGGAGTGTAACCGATACGTTGAAAATGTTCAGCGATAGGAGAGGTACCAGAGGATTGAAGGATAGCTAATTTTGTTCCGCTGTTTTAAAAAAAAGTCTCCAATATTAAACCAGAAAATTGTAGGCCGGTGCGTCCGACATCAGAAGTGGAAATGCATTGGAAGGACGGGAATAATGAGTATTTGAATCAACAGGACTGAATAGGGATATTCAACATGACTTTGTGTATTTTGGACAACTGTGTAGAGTTTTTCGAAGAAGTTACAAGAAATGTTACGAAGAAAGTTGATGAAAGCAAAACACTGTATATCGTCTACATTGACTTTAGCAAGGTATTTGACAAGGTCCCGCATAATATGTTGGTCATTCTCTTAGCATTCAAGACGAGGTAGTAAATGGGAGTAGACATTGACGTTGTGGGGGAAGGCAGATAGTGGTAGCAGATGGTTGCCTCTCTGATTGGAGACCTGTGACTGGAGGAATATACCGTTTTGGATACTGTTGGTGGGGATGACCTACCAGGAACAAGTTGCAGTGGTACTGTCTCTGGCACTGAGGTTGGACCCTCGACTCAGAAGGGGAGGAGGGAAGAGAGGACAGCGGTAGTGATAGGGGATTCTATAGTCAGGAGTGCAGATAGGAGATTCTGTGGGGGAGATCGGGAGTCTCGGATGGTATGTTACCTCCCTGGTGCCGGGGTCCTGGACATCTCACATCGGGTGCAGGTTATTCTCGAGAGGGAGGGCAAGAATCCAGATGTTGTGATCCATGTAGGGACCAACGACGTGGGTAGGAAGAGTGAGGAGGTCCTGCGTAGTGAGTTCAGGGAGGTAGGTGCGAGGCTGAAGGGCAGGACCTCCAGGGTAACAGTCTCAGGATTGCTACCTGTGCCACGTGCGAGTGAGGCGATTAACAGAAGGATTATACAGATCAATACGTGGCTGAGAGGATGGTGCAGGAGGGAGGGCTTCAGGTTTTTAGATATTTGGGCTTTGTTCCAGGGAAGGTGGGATCTGTTCCGACGGGACCGTTTACACCTGAACTGGAGGCGTACTAACATTCTTGCAGAAAAGTTTGCTAGTGCTGCTTGGGGGGGTTTAAACTAAATTTGCAGGGGGCAGGGATCCAGAATGTGAGAGAGGATAGCGAGATGAAGTATAAAGGACAGGTGAGGACCACACGGTTCCGGACTATTAAGTGTGAAGTAGAGAAAGGTGAGGCGGAACGAGTGATAAGGAGGATACATGTGCAGAGGGATGGTCTGACGGAGCATGGAGTTAAATGTGCAGAGAGAGTAAGTAAATTTAAGAAGGACAGCAAAATTCAAGGGGCGTATAGCCCGTTGAAAGTTTGGGGAGCTGGGTTATGCACAATAGGTAGCGATTTAAACAGAGAGAGGAACAAAGGGTTAAGCATTCTATATCTGAATGCGCGAAGTGTCAGAAATAAGGCGGGTGAGCTTGAAGCTCAGGTGCAAATGGGTAACTATGATGTTGTTGGGATAACGGAGACATGGCTGCAGGGGGATCAGACCTGGGAATTGAATGTACAAGGGTATACGTGCTATCGAAGGGACAGAAAGGTGGGCAGAGGGGGTGGGGTGGCCCTGTTGAGATTCAGTCCCTTGCAAGGGGGGACATAGAATCAGGAGAAGTAGAGTCAGTGCGGATAGAACTGAGGAACAGTAAGGGGGAAAAAAAGACCCTAATAGGTGTTATCTACAGGCCTCAAACAGTAGCATGGATATTGGGTGCAAATTGATCAGGGAGTTAACAATGTCATGTGGCAAAGGAAATGTTGCAGTAGTTATGGGGGATTTCAACATGCAGGTGAACTGGTAAAATCAGGTTGGTACTGGACCCCAGGATAGGGAGTTTGTAGAGTGCCTACGGGATGCATTTTTGGAGCAGCTTGTACGAGAGCTGACCAGGGATAAGGCTATTCTGGATTTAGTGTTGTGCAATGAACAGGATTTGATAAGTGATCTTGAAGTAAAGGAGCCATTAAGAGGTAGTGACCATAATATGATAAGTTTTTATCTGCAAGTTGAGAGGGATAAGGGCAGATCAGAAGTGTCAGTATTGCAGTCGAACAAAGGAGACTATGGAGCCATGAGGGAGGAGCTGGCCAAAGTTGCCTGGTCGGATATCCTAGCAGAAAAGACAGTGGAACAGCAATGGCAGGTATTCTTAGGAATAATGCACAAGGTGCAAAATCAGTTCATCCCCCGGAAAAGGAAGGATTCAAAGGGGGGGGGGGAAGAGACCACAGTGGTTGACAAAGGAAGTAAGAGGTAGCGTAGTATTAAAAAATAAGAAGTATAACAGTGCTAAGCTGAGTGGGAAGACGGATGATTGGGAAATTTTTAAGGAGCAACAGAACTTAACTAAAAAGGCAATACGGGGAGAAAAAAAATGAGGTATGACTGCAAGCTAGCTAGGAATATAAAGGAGGATAGCAAAAGTTTTTTTTTTAGGTATGTGAAGAGAAGGAAAATAGTTAGAAACAATGTTAGGCCCTTGAAGAATGAATTGGGAGAAATTGTTATGGGAAACAGAGAAATGGCAGACGAATTTAAAAAGTACTTTGGATCTGTCTTCACTAGGGAAGACACAAGCAATCTCCCAGATGTATGGATGGGCCAAAGACATAAGGTAACAGAGAAACTGAAACAGATTGACATTAGGAAGGAAACTGTGATGCGTAGACTGATGGGACTGAAGGCTAACAAATCTCCAGCTCCAGATGGTCTGCATCCTAGGGTACTAAAGGACGTGGCTCTGGAAATTGCGGATGCATTGGTGACCATTTTCCAATGTTCCTTAGATTCAGGATCAGTTCCTGAGGATTAGCGAATGGCTAATGTTATCCTACTTTTTAAGAAAGGAGGGAGGGAAAAAACAGAGAACTATCGCCCTGTTAGCCTGACATCAGTAGTGGGGAAGATGCTAGAGTCCATTATTAAAGATGAAATAGCGGCATATCTTGATAGCAGTGATAGGATTGGGCCGAGCCAGCATGGATTTACCAAGGGCAAATCATGCTTGACTAATCTATTGGAGTTTTTCGAGGATGTAACTAGGAAGATAGACGCGGGAGATACAGTGGATGTGGTGTACCTTCACTTTTTGAAGGCATTTGATAAGGTACCACATAGGAGATTGGTGGGTAAAATCAGAGCTCATGGCATTGCGGGGAGGATATTGATATAGATAGAAATCTGGTTGGCAGATAGAAAGCAAAGGGTAGCAGTGAATGGGTGTTTCTCGGAATGGCAGGTGGTGACTAGTGGGGTGCCACAGGGCTCGGTATTGGGACCACAGCTGTTTACGATTTACGTCAATAATTTGGAGGAAGGCATTGTGAATAACATCAGCAAGTTTGCTGATGATACTAAGCTGGGTGGCAGTGTGACATGTGATGAGTATGTTAGGAGATTTCAAGGTGACTTGGATCGGCTGGGTGAGTGGGCAGTAACTTGGCAGATGGCGTTTAATGTGAATAAATGTGAGGTTATTCACTTTGAGAGCAAGAACAGGAAGGCAGATTATTATCTGAACGGTGTGGAGTTAGGTAAGGGAGAAATACAAAGAGATCTAGGAGTACTTGTTCATCAGTCTCTGAAGGTGAATGAGCAAGTGCAGCAGGCAGTGAAGAAGGCTAACGGAATGTTAACCTTTATTACAAAGGGAATTGAGTACAAGAGCAAGGAAATCCTTTTGCGTTTGTACAGGGCCCTGGTGAGACCATACCTGGAGTATTGTGTGCAGTTTTGGTCTCCAGGGTTAAGGAAGGACATCCTGGCTGTGGAGGAGGTGCAGCGTAGGTTCACTAGGTTAATTCCTGGGATGTCCGGACTGTCTTACGCAGAGAGGTTAGAGAGACTGGGCTTGTACACGCTGGAATTAAGGAGATTGAGGGGGGATCTGATTGAGACATATAAGATTATAAAGGGATTGGACAAGATAGAGACAGAAAATATGTTCCAGATGCTGGGGGAGTCCAGTACCAGAGGGCATGGATTAAGAATAAGGGGTGGGTCATTTAGGACAGAGTTGAGGAGGAACTTCTTCTCCCAGAGAGTTGCGAAGGTGTGGAATGCACTGCCTCAGAAGGCAGTGGAGGCCAATTCTCTGGATGCTTTCAAGAGGGAGCTAGATAGGTATCTTATGGATAGGGGAATCAAGGGTTATGGGGACAAGGCAGGAACCGGGTATTGATAGTAGATGATCAGCCATGATCTCAGAATGGCGGTTCAAGCTCGAAAGGCCGAATGGTCTATTCTGCACCTATCGTCTATTGTCTATTGTCTATAAATCTGTTCCATCATTCAATCACTGTTGATCCTTTTTCTTGATCTTCTTCTCAACCACAGTTCCTGGTCATTTCCATTGATATCATGTCCAATCAAGAAGCTATTAATCCATGCCTTAGATACGCCCAGCGACCTGGTCTCCACAGCTGCATGTGGCAACAAATTCCACAAATTCATCACCCTTTAGCTAAAGAATTGTCTCCGCATCTCTGTTAAAAAGGGCGACCCTGTGTCCTGTCGCTATACTCTCTTGTCCTAGACTCTCCCGCCATGGGAAACAACGTTTCCACATCTACTCTGTCTAGGCCTTTCAGCCTTCGAAAGGTTTCAACGAGATTCCCCACTTCATCCTTCAGAACTTTAGCGAGTCCAGACCGAGAGCTGTCAAACGTTCCACGTATGATAAGCATTTAATTCCTGCAATCATCCTTGCGAAACTGTTCTGGACTCTCTTTAATGCCAGAAAATATTTTCTAAGATGGCCACCCAAACTATTAACAACGCTGAGGGTGAGGCCTCACCAGTGCCTTATAATCCCTCACAATCGCATCCTTCCACTTATATTAAAGTTTTCTTGAAATGAATGCTAACATCGCATTTGCCTTCCTCACCACTGACTCAACCTGCAAGTTAACCTTCAGGATGTACTGAACAAGGGCTCCTAGGTCCCTCTGCATCTCAGATTCCGGGATTTTCTCCACGTTAAGAAAGTAGTCGAAAGAATGAATCTGATAAGAGTGCACAGTGGAGTAAGGGGATGAGACAGGAACCAGAGGGGGTGATGGGTAATTACGAGGACGGGGAGGAGAAGAGAAGGATGGTAGTAGCTATCTTCTGCTTCTGTACTCTTCCACTCCAGTTCTGATGAAGGGTCTGAGGTCAAAATATCCGGCGTTTATTCTTCTCCACAGATGCTGCATTTATTATCTGCATTTACACCGTTTATTTACAGTTTACAGTCCTGATGTTGACAGTTTACAGATCCTGTGGACCACAGCCCATAAGACATAGCAGCAGAATTTGGCCATCTTGCCCATCGAGTCTGCTCCGCCATTCAATCATGGCTGATCCTTTTTTTTCTCCTCTTCAGCCCCATTTCCTGGCCTTCTCCCCGTAACATTTGATGCAAATCCAATCAAGAACCTATCAATCTCATGCTTAAATGCACCCAACGACCTGGTTTCCACAGCTGCATGTGCGAACAAATTGAGCAAATTCAGCACCCTTTGACTAAAGAAATGTCTCCGCATCTCCGTTTTGAAAGAGCTCCCCTCTATCTTGAGGCTGTACCCTGTTGTCCTCGACTCTCTCACAATGGGAAACATCCTTTCCACATCGACTTTCCATCTCCAATACCAACACAGATAAATAAATAGATAGATAGATAGATAGATATTCATATCTTCACGACTATGATCTCGGTATTTCATTTATCAGCTCTGTCAGAGCAGTTTGTTCTACTCTCAGCCCGTCTGGGTTATTTTTGAAGAAGAGTGATGGTGTAGAATGTGTGCCATGTGAGAAACGACGCTGGGGAACGTTTCATGGTGGGGGTATCGTCCGGGATCGGTTTCGTTGGATGCCGTGTGATTAGCCTGTATATTGATCAAGTGGGTTTTGTGCTTATGTCTCTCTTAAACTATTAATCGTAAGAGTGACTGCGATATGTGGTTATGGATGATGCAGGGGTGGAACGGAAGTTTGATAAAATGGTGGGCAGAGACTTTGTTCTAGTTTAGAGTCAGGGTCTCGGCCCGAACGTCGACCATACTTCTTCCTATTGATGCTGACTGGCTTACGGCGTTCCACCAGCATTTTGAGTGTGTTACATGGTGATGAAATTAAGTGTCTGCACAAATACGTTTATTTATGGGGTAACTTAGCCCAAGTTCAGAGCGCCGTTCATGAGCGAAGTGAAATACCTGCTCATGTCAATTCTTCAAATAATTACTAAAAAATATCTATGCTCTTCACACTGCAGTCACGGTGTTTACTACCTTGACACTACAGAACTGGCGGTCATTGGAGAACGTGGCAGCGGCGAGAATAAATCTAGTGTAGAACACGAACGAGTCACGGTACTGAACAGACCGCGACCTACAACTGCTACCAATTATTAAACTCATCGCAACTTTTATATTTAATTTTTCAGCATATCCGCGCTCTCGTCACCGCTAAACAACGTGACAATGAATCCGATAACACAGTGTAAATGCACATCCGTCAAAAGCCTTTGCTTCTCGGTGACAGAGAGGAAACGGATCTTCCAGCGAAGTGTTGCCATCACAAGGTGAACGGGCGCAATTCACACTGAGCCTCTTGCGATCATATCGGGCCTGGTGCAGATTGGGAGAGATTAGGCGGTGCTATACATGGATTTAGCTGATTGCATCGAACAGGCGATGAACAAACAAATCCAAGAGTACAGATGTGCGAACTTCAACTGTAAGTGTACCTGTGGCCAGTGACCTGGTATCAAATTAGTAATGTGTTTACCTGCCCAGGGACTGTCTGCCCAAGCTCCAGTTATCATCTGCAAAATTCTACTTCTAATTATGACGATCGAATGAGCAGGGATAAGATCATCGTTAAATAAACAGCTAAAACTTTTGGATAAGAATTCTACGAAAAAGAAAGTCAACAGCCTTCAGAAGTTAGAGTAAACATTGCACTTGTCCTTCGTATTAGATAAACCAGCTGTGCAGACATGCTGAACGCCACAGAACTCAATCATTCTATTCATAATTTCTATAGAAAATCCAAATTGCCCTATCTCTGCTAAGGGTCAGTCGCAGTGTAATTTGTGGGACTCTAAATCTGAATCAGTATTGTATTCATAGTAATGTATAGGATCTTTCATGCGTTTCTATTTTAAAGCATGATTTTGGTGATTGATGATTGCCACTTTATTATACCTGTGTAAGTAATCAGATTGAAATAAACTGTCGCAGGATCCTGGAACATCCTTCTCTTCGCATTTACCGCTTTTATCGCCGTCAATCTATTGGCCTTTTATTGTGTATCGTTTTTGTGTGTTAAACAACCGGTCTTGTATTGCCACAGAGGGGAATTCGGTTCTTGTGAAAAGGACTCCAATCCTGAGCCAAGCGATCGACGCTTCCTTAGAGTGTACTGAGAAAGAAAATGGAGAGAGGGAGAGTCTGGGGAGAAAGAGACGGGGGAGATAAAGAATAGGATGGAGAGAGACTGGGGGAAGTGTAGGAGAGAATGACCGATGGAGTTCACAGAGAATGGCGTGACAGAGAGGGAGTGAGAGACATAAAGAGGGAGAGGGAGGGAAATAGAGGGAGGGAGAGAGAGAGAGGAAAAGAGAGGGAGAGGGAGAGGGAGGGGGGAGAGAGAGAGAGAGAGAGAGAGAAAGAGAGAGAGAGAGAGAGAGAGAGAAGGATAGGGAGAGAGAGAGAGAGAGAGAAGGATAGGGAGAGAGACTAATTAACATTTCCCCCCTCGGCAATTCTCGGAGGGGACGGTTTCGTAACTGCCAGCAGGAGGCAAGGGGGCAGAGTCCCCGGGGAGGACGCGGACGGCGACGCAGCGGATTTTATATCTCCTCTGTAGTCAGAGCTGCAGTCACAGCCGGAACTCAGTGCAGCCTGCAACCCGGCCGGACGAGAGTTCGGGGAAGGTTAGGGAGAAAATATCTCCCTCACCGCCCCTGAGCGAATAGTTGGCCCGGTCTGTGGTCGCCTACCGATACACCGCGCATGCGGACCTGCAATATTGTCGCAATGAATGTGATACGTACACACCCTTGCCCTGCAATTTTTTCAATCTGCACGATTGCCTCCCACCCCTCCGCCAACCTGACCCTCACTCCCTCACACCGCGATGATTAACCTCCCCGTCCTCTGCGATTCTAGGAAGGCTACCAGCAGGGGACGGAGAGTCACGGGGAGGACGCGAACAGGGACACAGCCATCTTCCGATCTCGTCTGGAGTCGGAGCTAGGGTCACAGGCGGAACTCAGTGCAACCTGGAGCCCAGCCGGACTGGAGATCGGGAAGATTCGGGAGAAAACATCCCCTCCCTGAAAGAAAAGCTGGCCTGCCCCATGATCGCCTTTGTTTTGAAGCAAACTCCTACACTCTGCGTCTCTTTATACTCCCTATTAAAGAAGGAGACCTGCCAGTGCCTAGCATCCCGTCCCGGAACAAAATAAAAACACATCAATCTCCTGCCTCGCCTTTCAGACCAACCGCTGGCTACTGACCCCCATGTTAAAGAAGCTGAGAGGACGCAAGGAGGGGGAAGACCCTGGTTCTTTATAGAGGTTAGCAACACACATCAAAGTTGCTGGTGAACGCAGCAGGCCAGGCAGCATCACTAGGAAGAAGTACAGTCGACGTTTCGGGCCGTGACCCTTCGTCAAGACTTTGCCTGGCCTGCTGCGTTCACCAGCAACTTTGATGTGCGTTTCTTTAATTTCCACCTTCTGCAGATTTCCTCGTGTTTGTGTCTGTATAGAGGGTCATCGTTCCCTTTTGGGATCCCGGTGAGCTCCCCATCCCCATTCCCATTAGAGAGGCATATGCTGATACCCCTTGTGAGGATTTCCGGGTCGACTGTGTCCTGAAGACGAAGGGGCTGTTGGGAAAGTATGAAAGGGTCATGTTCCTCCCCTCAGTGGAGTGATCCTACAGCCGGTGTCGAACAGGAAAGGTACAAAATGATTCACTTTAGAAAGACGAGTGTGATGGCAGAATGCAGGGTTAATGGTGGAGTTGTTAATTAGAAACAGCTGGTTTTGGGTAAATCCACCTCCGACCTGCAGACGGTGCTGAAAAACCATCTGCACAGAGTCTGGGACAGGTATGTTCCATTCCGAAGCACAAGGACGGCAAGCTCAAAGAACCCTATATGTCGAGTGAGGTCATAATTGTGGTCAAGAAGAAAGAAGAATGTATGGAAATATTGAGGAGCTCAAATCAGAGTGTTGGAGGATTATAAAGAAGCCAGGAAAGTACTGAAGAACGGGGTTTGGAAAGATAGAAATTTCTTGGCAAATCTGGTTAAAGAGAATCCCAAGGCATTTTATGCGTTCATCTGGAGCTGGACGATAATTGGAGAGAGGGTGGAACCACACAAAGATAAAGATTAGTGGAAGAGTTTGCTGGGATGCTAAGGACGTGATAGAGGTGTTTAATGAAGACCTTACGTCAGTATTTACTAAGAAGGACATGGAGAAATGAGACATCAATGTTGAGAGTATTCTCTGCTAGGGTATTTGGAAGTATCGGTAGTGCTGCGTCTCTTATACAGCATTAAGTTGGATAGGTCCCACGGTCTCACGGGATATAACCTAGGTTATTGAGGAAAGCAAGAGAAGAGATTGCTGGAGACTTGCTGAAAAGCTATGTACCCCGCCCCCCCACCCCCCATAGTCATATTCATAGTCATGTCCTGGAGGACAGACGAAAACGTAGTGTTGATCGATCATTCAAAAAGGGAACCACGGATAACCCTGGAAGCTGTAGAGCAGTGAGCTTGGCTTCAATAGTAGGGAGTTACTAGACAGAATTTTCAGAGATAGGAGTTATGAGCATGTGGAAAACCATGGCCTACTGAGAGACAGTCATCTTGGTTTTCTGTGGAGTGAGTTGTGTCGTTATAAACTTAACTGGCATTTTTGATGGGTTGACAAGACTGATTGACGGAAAATCCAGTTCTCCATGTTCTTTGGACGCATTATAGGAAGGTCTTTGACAGGGTACCAGAATGGAGACTCAAACAGAAGATTATGATGTTGAATTGGCTGTTTGGTTTCATAACCAGATTTCTCATTGAAGGTAGTCTGTGATAGTCGAGGCAATTTATTCTCGACGGAGATCTGAGATCAGTGGTGTTCCGCAGAGATCTGAGCCGGAATCTCTGCTGTTCCAGATATAGGGAGGGGGTGGGTATGGGGAGGAGAAATGGCAATTGGTGGTTAACCCGTCTAAATGAGAGATGTTGCACCTTGGCAGGGCAAATGTAAATAGGCAGTAGACTTTTAAAAGCAAGACCCTTAACAGTGTTGATTAGCAGAAAGATCCTGGCAGTCTAGCCTTTATTAGTTGTGTCATTGAGTTTAAAGGTCATGATGCAACTTCCTAAACTACGGTGCTTTACATTCAGTTTTGATCATGCCATTATATATGGAGGTAAAGAATTTGGAAAGAGCGGAGAAGAGTATTTACCGGGATGTTGCCTGGACTGTAGAGGGCACGTACTACAATGCGTGGCTGGCTAAGGCTGAGGTGTTTTAACATAATTTGATAGATGTTTATAAGATTACGAGAGGTACAGGCAGTGCAGACACCCAGAATTTTGAACCCACTGTTGAAATGTCTAACACCAGAGGCTATGAATTTAATGTGACAGGGGATAATCTCAAAGATGTAAGAGGCAAGCCCTTTTATACACAGATTGGCCGATTGCTGGATTAACCACCTGGGGTGGTCGTAGAGACAGATACATTAGATACTTTTAGATTATGAAGACATGTAGTCCTCTTTTATTGTCATTTAGTAATGCATGCATTAAGAAATGATAAATTAGTTCCTCCGGTGTGATATCACAAAACACAGTACAAACCAGGACTAAAAAAACTAACAAAACCACATAATTATAACACATAGCTACAACAGTGCATAATACCATAACTTGATGAAGAAGTCCGTGAGCACAGTAAAGTTCAAAGTTTCTCAAATGTCCCACACCTCACGCAGACGGGAGAAGGAAGAACTCTCCCTGCCATGCCGACCACAATCCGACTCTGAGTCAACCGAACACTTCGAGCTCTGATCAGATCTCCGACACCGAGTACTGAGTGCCACCTCTGTCCGAGCGATTCGACCTCTTTCTCGTTCGGCAAAAGCAGGCAAAGCCGGGGATTTTGAGGCCTACCCTCCGAAAGATTCCCGACCACAAATTAACGACAGCAGCGGATGGGCGTTTCAGAAATTTCTCCAGATGTTCCTCTGTGCTTTCACGTCCAGAGGGAGATTATGTGTGGAACGGACAGTTAGCTTGTTTGCCGACATTAGCTGTCGCACACAACACACGTGCAGACAGACCATGTTGCAACTTTACAAACTGTTGGCTGGACCAGTAGGAATTGCGTGTGCAGCTCTGGTGACACTGCCACAGGAAGAATGCGTATGTTCTGGAGAGGGTAGAGAGAAGTTTCAGCAGGGTATTGCTTGCGTTTTAATATTTCAATTGCAAGAGAATGGATGTGATGAGCACATTTTCTGATTTAGAGTCTCGGCCCACAGATCAATTATTAATTTCCCTCCATAGAAGCCGCCTGACACATTCCATGTTCTAGATACCCTCTTGAAATGCCGTGGGATTCATTGTAATTCTACTCGCCAATGACATTACACTAATCTCAATATCTCTCCGAGTCTCGCTTCAAGTTATTTTTTCCTTCTCCTCTTTTCGTCTGCTTTGTGCAGGCGTTAGAAATGTCAAGCAGGATAGGGGAATGTTCCTCTTGCGGGATCTGGGAAGGCATCCAGTATCAGCCTCTTACATTCTGCATTGCGGAGTTGGAGCTGGAACCCAATAAAATCCGAATCAATCTAGAATCTGAGTAGGTGATAGGACATTAGAGAGATTAAGATATTTTTTAAATAAAACTCAGGGGAAGGGGATCATCATATGATCGAATTCAACCTGAACTTTGAGATGCAGAAACTAATGTTAGATGAACGAGTATTACAGTGGAGCCAAGGGAAGTACAGATCATGAAAGTGGAGTTGACCAGATGTGATTGGCAAATAACTCTGGCAAGGATGGCGACAGGACAGCAATGGCTCCAGTTTATGGAATCAATTGGGAAGGGATAGGATATATGCATCCAAAGAGGAAGACGTACTGAAAAGTTTATCTTGTTAACCGTGGGTAACAAGATAAGTCAAAGTCAGGATAAAATTCGAAGAGACTACACAAAATGGATCAATAGTCGGAAGTTGAGGATTGGGACACATAAAAACACAACACAAGGAAACTAAAAGGTCATTAAGAAGGTAAGATGGAATATGAAAATAAGCTAGCCCCCAGTATTAAACAGGATAGGAAAAGCTGATGTTTGTTTCAGATGTATGAATTATAAAACTGAGCTGAGTGTGGATATCGGACCACTGGAAAATGATGTTGGACAGGTACTAATGATGAACAATGAAATGGCTGATGAACTGAATAAGTATTTTGCTTCAGTCTTCTCTGTGGAAATCACTAGCAGTATGCTGGATGTTCCAGATGTCGGGGTATGCAGTGTGTGAAGTCGGCATAACGATAGGAAAGGGTCTTGGGACATTGAACGGTCTGAGGGTTGATAGGTCTCCTGGGTTAGATGGTGCACACGACAGAGTCCTGAAAGTGGTGGCTGAAGAGATTGTGGAACACTGGTAGTGAGTTTTCAAGGGTCACTAGATTTCGGAATGCTTCTGACAGACTGGAAAGTTATAACTGTCATTCCACTTTTCAGGAAGGGAGGGAGGCAGAAGAAAGGAAGCTATAGGTCAGTTGGTACGAACCAATGGTTAGGAAGATGTTGGAAAATGAGGTAGCTGGATTATGAATAAATGCAATGTGTAGTGTGGGGAGGGAATTGATAGGGCTAATTTCAGTCAACAGGATGACACTGTGGAATTCCTTGTCACAGACTGTGAAGGCCAAGTCTTTTGCATATTTCAGGCAGAGGTTGGTAGATTATTCACTGGTCAGGGCAGATCATCAACCATGGGTATTTGGAGGCACATAATAAAACAGCCCATGTTCAGTATGGTTTCCGCAATGGAAAATCTTGCCTGACAAATTTGTTAGAATTCTTTGTGGTCATGCATTTTGGTAGAGGAACTGAAAGTTTGACTAAATAGGGAGAAAATACAAAAATAACTGAGGTGCAAGGCGACTTGTGCAGGATTCCTAGGTATGTTAAAAATAAAAGAGACATGAGAGCGGATATATAGGACGGCAGGAAAATGAGGCGGGGAATTAATAACGGGAGACAAAGAGATGACTGATGAATTAAATATTTTGCCGCAATCGTCACTGAGGAAGACATTAGCAGTATGTTGTAATGGTGAGGAAAGAGAAGTGGGTGTAGTTTACTGTTACAAGGTGCTATTAAAGCTGAAGGTCCATAAGTCACTCAGACCAGAGGAACTACATCCAAGGTTTCTGAATGATGCAGCATTAGAGATTGTAATGGCATTAGAAATGATTTTTCAAAAACCATTCGACTCCGGCATGGTGCCAGAAGACTGGAAAATTACAAATGTTACTCCACCCTTTAAGAAAGGAGGAAGACAGCAGCAAGGAAATTATAGACCAGTTAGCCTGAGCTCAGTGGTTGGGAAGATGTTAGAGACAATTGTTAAAGTTTAGGTGATGGAGTACTTGGTGATACAAGGCAAGAAAGCACACAGTCAACATAGACTTCTTCGGGGAAAATCCTACCTGACAAATCTGTTGGATTTAATTGACGATATTCAAAGTAGGATAAATAAAGAGGATGCAGTAAATGTGTATTTGGATTTTGAGAAGGCCTTTAAGAAGGTGCCACACATGAGGCTGTTTACAATGTTAAGTGCCTATGGTATTACAGCAAAGTTGCTGAAATGCTTAGAGAATTGGCTGATTGGTAGGAAGCAGCCAGTGGGAATAAAAGGATCATTTTATGTTTGGCTGCCAGTGACTGGTTTTCGCAGGGGTGGGTGTGGGGGGCACTTTTTTATGCTCTGTATAAATGATTTAGGCGAAGGAATAGATAGATATTTTGCGAAGTTTGCAGATTCTACCAATATTGTGGCAGGGGCAGGTAGTCTTGAGGAAACAGATAGGACTTAGACAGATTTGGAGAATGGACAAGAAAGTAGCAAATGAAATGCAATGTTGGAAAATACATGGTCATGCAATTTGTTAAAAGGAATAAATGTGTGGACTATTTTCTAAATGGGGACAAAATCCAGGATTCTGAGATGCATCGGGTCTTCGGAGTCCTTCTGCAGAACACCCTGAAGGTTAACGTGCAGGTCGATTCGGTGGTGAGAAAAGCAAACGTCATTTTAGAATTTCTTTCAAGAGGTCTGGAATGAAAGAGCAAGGATGTGATGCTGAACCTTTATAAGATATTGGTGAGGCGTCACTTTGAGTATTGCGATCAGGTTTGGGACCCTTATCGTAGAAAAGGTGTGCTGGTACTGTAGAAGGTCCAGAGGAATTTCATCAGGATGATTCGAGGAATGAAAGGGTGAAAGGGTTATCATACGATCAACGGTTGATGGCTATGGGTCTGTACTGGCTGGAATTCAGAAGAATGATGGGGGATCTCATTTAAACCTTTCGAATGTTGAAAGTCTCAGCAGAGGAGATGTGGAAAAAATGTTTCCCATTGTGCGAGAGTCTAGGACAAGAGTGGACAGTCTCAGGATTGGGGGACGCCCTTTAAAATCAGAGATGCAGAGATACTTCTTTTGTCAAAGGGTGGTGAATATGTGGAAATTTTTGCCACATGCAGTTGCGGAGGCCAAGTCCTTGTGTGTATTTAAGGCAGATCATGATAGATTCTTGATTGGACAAGGCATCAGTGGTTACGGGGAAAAGGCCGGGAACTGGGGTTGAAAAGGAGATAAAAAAAAAGGCATCAGCCATGACTGAATGTCGCAGCAGACTCGATGGGCCTCATGGCCCAATTCTGTTTCAATGATTTGTGATCTATGTTTTGCATGGTGAATGGCATGACCGGAGCATTTCCGGTTAAAGGTCCAATAACTCAAGGTGTTTTTTGCAGTGAATTCAGTGACCCAGTTTGCTCAAAAATATTTTGCCCCCTTAGCACCAGCATAAGTTACTTCCACTGAACTATTGATAATTCGGCTGTATGTGTAACAACAGAACAAAATGTTAATGAGAAAGAACTCAATGAGCACACTGTGCCTCTGTCCATTCCATTTAGATTGACGATGCTTCTTGCTTTCGGTCCATGGTGGAATGCTCCATCTACAGGCAGTGCTCCGAATTACACACAACAAGCAGAGAGTGAGTAACAGTGTGATTACTTTGCATCTATGACAGCATCTCCATACACTAGAATAAAACAAAAGATTGATTATGAATCAAGCATTTCTCATCCGTATTGCATTTACGTCATTCATGCCTGTGCAGTGGTATCTGGTGTATGCCGCTGATAGATTAATTAAGCAAAACACCACAGTTACATGGCATTTGGCCCAGTGAAAACATGACGACCTGGGTGCCAAGCAAGCTGGTCCCGACTTCTTGCTTTAGGCGCATATCCATCCAGTCCCGTATTTCGATGATACCGTGAGCAGAATTAGAGTTATTTACCCCATCGGGTATGAACCGCCATTTCATCATGGCTGATGTTTTCCCATCCCAGAACCGAAGGGGTGGGGCACGACATCACCTATCAGCTACTTACAATGCAGTCCCAACACTTCTAACCCGGCGTTTTCACAACAATTCACATCTCCATTCACTCACAGACAGGACTAATGATCTCATTACCTCTACGACTCTTAAAGTCTCTCATGAGATTGCTGTAGATTTAAACAACCGACAGAATTTATAAGCCGGAAAACTACCCACCATGGTTTAGAACTGAGGTACCCTCGCCGATGTGGCGAAATATCTTCTAGACAACACAGCAAGCCCAATTTCCTTTCTTTGCACTGCTTGATAACCCTTTCATTTGTTCTGACAAGGTGCATGACCATACATTTCCTGACACTGTAATTAATATGCCATTTCTTTGCCCCTTCTCCTACTCTGTCTAAGTCCTTCTGTAGCTTCTATACTGTCTCAAAGTTACGATCCAAAAGGCCGCCGTTATAAACACTTTTTTCACTATCCCCTGATATCGAATTGAATACTCATCATCCTAAGTCCTTGTTTTTCATTACAGGGTCCATTGCCCTAACATTCATATCACAAGCCCTCCGTATAGTTGATTTCCATCACTTCACACTCACCTGTATTGAGATCATTTGTCCACTCCTCCGTCCAATCTTCTACGTAATCAAGTCCCTCATAACTGTCTGATAAACCTCAGTATCAATAGCACCTCCTACGTTGGTGTCATCTGCAAATTTGGATTAGATTAGATTCAACTTTATTGCCATTGTGCAGAGTACAGATACAAGCCAAAGAAATGCGGTTAGCATCTGACCAGAATTGCAAAGAATAGTTTTATTTACAAAATAACTGCGAATAAAAAGTAAGTGCTACAGCACACAAATGCAATAGTACTGATACAGTACAATATGGGCGCAATACTGCTTAGCGCATGTGATGATGTGAGCTTCAGCAGGGTCACAGCCTCAGGGAAGAAGTTCTTCCTGTACCTGCTGGTGCGGGAACGGAGGCTGCCATAACGCCTACCGGATGGGAGGAGAGTAAAAAGTCCGTGGTTAGGGTGAGATGCATCCTTGATAATGCTTTTCGCCCTGCCCAGGCAGCGTTTATAGTAGATGTTCTCAGTGGTGGGCCATTGGGTGCCGATTTACTGATCAAGACGTGTACTGTCCATCGAGATCATTGACCCCTGTGGCACAGCATATATCACCAGCATCCGTCTATCACACATATTCACCTGGATCCATTTATTCCTTCCCAGGCCTTGCCCCACCATCACTCTCCCCGTACTGGCCACCTGCCTTCAACATTCACTCGGGACAGAGTACGTCAACCAGAAATATCGTCAAACGATTTCCTTCGATAGCCACTGGTTGAAGCGCTGAGTTCCTCCAAAATTTTGTCCTTTGCATTATATGACCCGTATTAGGGAAGAAGAGCAGGATGTTACACAATATTGACATGAAACCTCAATACAGTCCTAAATAATCGTGCAATGTCATTTCCACTCCTTTACCCAATAACGCTTGGAACGAATACGCTGTATCTTTGACCATGCCATTGGAAGTATTTAGTTGGTAGTGGAAGCTTGTTACCATTACCAACACCGGCTATAACAACCTGAAGGAACATTGGGACGTGCACCTCAACTGGCCTCTGACAACCAGATCCAGCGTCTGGCCTTCAGGTGTGACTTAGCTAATGACCTCGGAGGAGCCATTTCTACTGGTAGGAGACGGGGCCGTTACTGCCGGCTGAAACACGGTCGCTTCGGGCTCATGGGACTCATAGGCCGTAGTTGGCAGCTCATCCAGGATATATAAAACTCTGTTCTCAAATAGCCGCTGCTGTTCCCTCCCATCGGCAGGCTTGGGAGTAATTCAAAGGGAAAATACGGAATTGGAGCCTCTTTGTTAGTCTTACGTTGATTTCAGTGGTGGTTGGCAATGTCTTCGACGCTGCTGGTACCTAACCGTATCGGTTTCTGCTGTATCTTAGGGTTCAGCGGTTTTGTAAAGAGTGAAAGCTTGCTACATGGCAACAGCTGGCGCTCCATATTGTACTGCACAGACCTAGGTATCAAAACAGCTAGGACGAAATATCCTTGGTCAGCTCTGACTGACGGAGGCCTCTAACTCAAACATACCTTTGACTTCTGTCAGTGCTTAAGCCATTTCAACACCTCACTCACTGTACTGTACACCCAACTAACACTCAGGACAATTACTGCTTCCTTAAAAATGTGAATACCTGGAAATGTTGCATTCTGTTCCTCATCCAAATTGTGGGTATAGATTGGAAACAGCCAGGCTCAGAGGATTGGTCTCTGCAACACCCATCGAGTTTAGCTGCATTCTGAAAGAGGGTCTGGTAATTCCTTGTCTTTAAATATAGAGGCCTGAGAAACAGGAACAGGCCACTAGTCCTCTCCACACCACACTGATATACAATGAGACCCAGGCTGGTCCACCTTGTCCCCAGCACCACTCCTCAAGGCGCGTGGCGGTTAACTTTACTCCCGTGTCTATCGCCAATGTAGCGAAGCCTTTCCCTTCTTCCTCCCTAGGTTGGGGCAATGTCGTCCCAATTTCTTTCGCCGCCCTCTCAACGGCGCTAATTTACCTCGGAGTGAAACTGACATAAAACGTGGAACATTTGCTATCTACATCTTCACCGGAAATTTGGGGAAGGAGCAGGAAGCGAGTTCTGCAGGAGTGTCGCCCTCTTGTCGAATCCAGTATCCCCACTGGATTGACACTTTTGGAAAACAAGGAGAGCTGGATAATACGCACGCACGTGACAACAGTTACAGGTCACCTGGCAAAAGACAGGCGCGTGGACTGATCCCGCGCCAGCCCGAGAGCGCGAGGGGGTGAAGCTAAGTGGTTGACAGTGGGCGGGGCCGAACGCACGTGCACGAGTGCGATGGGGAGTCTGCAGACTGAGCGGTCTCTCGGTCCGGTACCCTGCTGCCAAGCTGAGCGAGTGTCGTAACTTCAACCCCCCACCACGGATTTCAAACGCAAAACTCATGCAAATATGTTATTAGGCCAATTTCCATTTGCTGTCAGTCAACGGAAAAATCACATGTGCCGTCGTTAGACCACTATACACTCATTCAATTTTATTGTTTTCTTGTGAACATACTAATAGGAGGAATTGGTTCACTTGTCCCGTCGAACCTGCTGTTCCAAACAACAATCTAATTTCAACGTGATCGATCTGAATTGGCCTTTAACCCTCATTCCTGTGTGCCGTCCTTCTTATGGCTGTCTTGGTCACGATTTATTAAACATCTTGGCGTGAATATAATTAAAACCATTGCTTCCTCTGGCCATTGTGAGGCGCTAAAACACTCACAACCAACCCAGACGAAAAAGAAAGAAATATATATATAATCCGAAATTCGGTATTTTGAAAGCGGAGCAGTTGCTGGCTAAACAAATACCGCACCATTGCTCTCACACTGATGTTGCTAGTTCTAGAACAGTTATTAAGCTGGAAGTAGGGTGCGAAAAGTATCAACCGCGCAAACAAGTTGCTGCAGGAAAACAAACACCTCTCCCCCCACCCCGCCGACAGAAGAGGCTTAAAACAGAAATGATGCCTTCTTGAAGACTGATTCCAAAGTCAGACAGCAGTTTGACTGGAAATAAAGTCCTTAATCAAATATTTTCACCGTAATTCCCAAAGAATATTCTGGCAGTGTGGGTTTAAACAACAAACCTCAGTGCAAGCAATCAGGCGAGGGAGATTTGGCTGATGTGGGAAGTGCGAGTTGCTGTTGTATGAGGCTCAGAGCTCAGTGTCTGTGCAAGCAGCGGCCCGTCCCACAAGCGCAAATTCCAAAGAAATGGGAGAGGGCACTTTGCTGAAACCCAGTCCAACCCAGTTCCACGCTCACTTTCAACTGTGAAAAGGGTTGGTCTAACGTGTATGTAACCCTTTGCGCCACAAGAAAGACCAATAACACCCACAATAAGAGGTACAATCGCATTAACTAGGCTCTGGAATCTCAAAGGTTAATGTTAACGTCGCTGCAAGTTTACACCATTTGTCCCTTAACATATGATTCCAACCACTGTAGATGTTTGTATCAATATTTCTCACTATTCCTTCAAATAAATCAATCTGTGGCACTATCAATTATAAAATCCCACTGCCTGTTATTCTGTTTAGTTACTTTTTAAGGATAGAGAGAGATCGGTGACGGGACCCTGGCCCGTGCGACATTGCAGCTTAATCTGCCGCTGTGAAAGTTACTTTCTGCACGAACACCTTGGAGAGTGTTTGTGAATGGAGGCACCCATGTCATTTGAAGTAATCTGATTCGATAATAATTAACTCCTTAACTTGGTCAGCTGAGGGCTCCCTTCTCTCATTGTTCCCTTCCCGATCCCAACGGATTTAAAGCCAAGCCTCGCTCTAAACGCTGAATAATTGTGCAGCATTAGAGACAGCACCTAACTCTGATGTTTGGACTGAACGGCGTTAAATGTGGTCCCGGGTAATCACAGTCTGACTACCGGGTGAGCGACAATCTTCCTGCCCTTGTGTCCTCACCTATTACGGAGAGTTGCGTCTGAGCTGTTGCTCCTGAGGCCATTCGTCTATAAAATGTCCGTCGCTCATTACAGACTTAAAGGGCACGGTGAACCTCGGGAAAGCTGAGCTGCGTAGTCCGCCTCACACTTGCTCTCACCGACCCGAGTCAAGCCCGACAGAGTGAGGAGAGGGGATTAGAGCAAATGTAGCAACCGTAACCCGGAAAGCAAACAGGCTGTGTTAACTAATCCACGCGGCCACAGGCAGTTTTTGTCCAGATTCCCTAGTGACATTCCCGCCTAGTTCTTACATTGCAAACAGTGCTGCGGAGTTTCTCTTTTTAACTGATCGAGTCCAGGCTGCAAATTTGGTCCAGCCTGGGTTCGTGAGGGTCTGAGGACCGCCCAGCGCGTAAAAATATCTAACCGAAGCAGGTCAAGTTTCAGCTCAAACATCGCTCACCTGCCTCGGTACAGGGAACTGCCTTTCTGCTGATATTAGAACAAACTCTTTCGACAATATACTCCCATTCAACTGGAATCAATTTGGTCAAAGATTGTCAGATCAGTGGAGTTTATTGACATTCGTTTAATAGCATCAGCATTAAGAGATGTCAAAGTTGCTGGTGAACGCAACAGGCCAGGCAGCATCTCTAGGAAGAGGTACAGTCGACGTTTCAGGCCGAGACCCTTCGTCAGGACTAACTGAATGACTTAGTAAGAGATAGAAGGCGAATGTACCAAAAGCATTCTTTCCGACTCTATCTACCTGTGACACTACTTCAAATGAAGTGTGACCCATAATCCCAAATCCATTTTTTTTCTGTAACACTCCTCAGTTCCCTAACTCTTACTTCTGAAACCTACCATCGTTATTTCTACAGCAGAGCAACAGCTTCCACTTGCCTGCATTAAATTACATCTGCCATTTTCACCTCTGTTTTGTAGTTCTTCCAGATCCTGCTGCAAGCTTTGATAATCTTCCCCGTTGTCACCTATCACGGTGTCATCGGCAGATTTTCTGGTCCAGTTAACCACATTATAGTCCAGATCATTCTAAAAGATGAGAAACAGCAGTGGCCCCAGCACAGACCCCGCGGCCCTCCACTAGCCACAGGTCTCCACTCAGAGAGGCACCATCTAGTAGCACTCACTGCCTTCCCCCGCGCCGGCCGCCAATTGCATTGCTGAAGTCCATACAGACATCGTCCACTGGCTTGTCTTCATCGACATTCCCGGTAAATTCCTCGTAACCTTGCCGGAAAACTCTCTAAGATTACCCAGTACAGAACGCCACATTGACTATCCCTAATCAGTCCTGCCCATTAATATCTCACGTGTACGGTCCTTCCATTAATTCTCCCAATACTGATGTAAGCAGCAACGGCCTACAATTTCCTGGTTGCTTTCTGACCCTTTGATAAACAGCGGAGAAATAAAAAAAAAACTATCCACCAATCCTCCAGTAGCTTACCTGTCACTCAGCATAATTTAAATATATATGCTGCGACACCACCAACTTCCGGACTTACATACTTCGCTGTCCGAGTTGTTTCCAATTCGGCTGAGAGACAGGATCCAACATTTCATGTTCCTTAATGACATAATACTCGTGTTCAAATTCTACTAACGAAAAAGCAGTTCTGAGTTTTATTTGAATGGACTGTATTTCCACGAGCTTCAACACTTGGCAATCTACTGGACTGGGCCTCACAAAACCCAACGAGATGTCAGTAGTGATGGACAAGGTTTTGTGTTTTAGGGTGTGGGAAAGCAGCAGGTCAGATGGAGCCCATTGTTGTTGAATGAAGTCACTCGCTTCTGTGGAAGATTCAGAGCTGGTGAAGTGTTGAGGTGCGGAGGCAGATGTTGGAATGAGGCAGGTACTGAGGGAGGTCAGATGATATAGTCCGAGCGTTATTTGGTGTAGGACTGGAAACATGTTTATTTAGGACGTTGGTGACATTGCATTGCTTTTGGCACATTGGCCTTCTTGTTTTCTGGTTGACTGCCGATTACCAGTGGTGTTCCACAGGGTTGCGTGTTCGGGCCGCTTCTTTTTACGTTGTACATTAACGATTTGGATTATGGAATGAATGGCTTTGTGGCTAAGTTTTCTGATGCTATAAAGATAGGTGGAGTGGCCCGTAGTGCTGTGGAAACAAAGAGTTTGCAGAGAGACTTGGATAGATTGGGAGAATGGACAAAGAGGTGGCAAATGAATTACAATGTTGGGAAGTGTATGGTTATGCACTTTGGCAGAAGAAATAAACGGGCAGACCATTATTTAAATGGGGAGAAAAATCAAAGTTCTGAGTTGCAGAGTTGCAACGGGACTTGGGAGTCTTCGTATCGTACAGGATACCCTTAAGGTTAAACTCCAGGTTGAGTCGCTGGTGAAGAAGGCGAATGCAATGTTAGCATTCATTTCTAGAAGAATAGAGTATAGGAGCAGGGATGTGATGTTGAGGCTCTATGATGCGCTGGTGAGACCTCACTTGGAGTACTTTGGGCAGTTTTGGGCTCCTTATTTAAGAAAAGATGTGCTGACTTTGGAGATGGTTCAGAGAAGATTCACTGGAATGATTCCAGGAATGAGAGGGTTAACAAATGAGGAACATTTGTCCGCTCTTGGACTGTATTCCTTGGAGTTTAGAAGAATGAGCGGGGACCTCAAAGAAACATTTCGAATGCATGGACAGAGTGGATGTGGCAAAATTGTTTCCCATGGTGGGGGAGTCTAGTATGAGATGGCATGAATTAAGGATTGAAGGGCGCCCATTCAGAACAGAGATGCGAAGAATTTTTTTTTTTTTTTTTTTTTTTTTTTAGCCAGAGGATGGTGAATCTGTGGAATTCGTTTCCCCATGCGGCAGTGGAGGCCCAGTCATTGGGTGTATTTAAGGTAGAGGTTGATAGGTATCTGAGTAGCCAGGGCATCAAAGGTTATGGTGAGAAGGCGGGGACTGGGACTAAATGGGAGAATGGATCAGCTCATGATAAAATGGCGGAGCGGACTCCATGGACCGAATGGTCAACTTCTGCTCCTTTGTCTTATGGTCTTATGGTCTTAATTCAATATTTTGAGTACAGCAGACGGGAATTTTTTTGAAGTTGTGTTAGGCATTGCTCAAGGCGAATTTGGAGTATTATGTGCCGTTATGGTCACCTACCGACAAGAAAGAATAAAGGGAAAGAATACATAGAATTTTACAGTGAAGCTGCTAGTATGGAGGACATGAATTATAAGGAATTATTGGATAGTTTCGGAGTTTATTCCTTGGAAAGTAGAATATTGTGGGACGAATGTTAGATGTAGACAACAAAGATGCGGGGTAGAGTTGGGGTAAACGCAAGCAGACACTTTGCATTGAGTTTGTGTGGACATGCCATCAGAGATCATGGGTTAAGGGTGGAATGTGAAAAGTTGAAGAGGATTACGAGGGAAATCTTCTTCATTCAGAGGAATGTGAGAGTGTAAATGCTGCTGCCGGCACAAATGGTGCATGAGAGTTGGATGTGAAATTTTAAGATGATTTTGGATAGTGGTGCTATGGGTAACTATGGCCCGGGTGCAGGTGGATGGAAGTCTGCATTGCGAGGACTGTGCCGAAGGTCCTGCTTCCATTCTGTACTTTCCTTTGAATCTGTAACTCCTTACTCATTGATTTACAATACCGACAACTGTCCAAAATAAAATAAGATCCAAAATAAATATCAGAAGTTCAATTGTTCACAGGTTAAATCTCCAAATATAGTCTGACAGCGTGCTTGTGTTTGGAAGTTGTTTCAAACTGCCCGCCCACTACTCCCGCATACTGCCTTTCGCCAATCTTTCGTACCTACAGTAATACACCAAATGCCGGACGAACTCAGCATCTCAGGCAAAGTCTATGGAATTGAAGAAGAATTCGACCTTTCGGGCCGACACTCTTCAGTGGAACTGCAAAGGAGGGAAGAGGCCAGGTAATTGATTGATAAGGAAGGTTATTGAAGTCGTTTCAACCTGCCTACTGCATCTGCACACTCCCGTTTGCCGACCGCTCGTAACGATGGTAACACAAATCAATGCTAGAAGAACTCAGCCGGTTTGGCAAGATCTATGGAATTGAACAAGAATTCGACCTTTCGGGCCGACGCCCTTCAGAGAAATGAGAAATAAAGCAGGGAGAATCCAGACTATTGATTGTTTAGGAAGATTTGAGTTGTTGTGTGAGATTCGGAGCTCAGTATCTCTGCATGATCAGCTACCTCGCCCGCACATACCTGAGAATAGGGAGAGGCCGTTCTGCTGAAATGGTATGCAGTTTCACTCTTATTCAGGTGTGAACAATTTGTCTTTAATATTGCATTTAACCATTTCTGCTGCAGGGAAGAGAGACAGAAAATTTAAACTTATAAAGAAAATTAACAGGGGTCAGAGCCTGCACTTTATTTTAACTCAGACTCAAATCATCTGCAGTTGTTTAAAGAAATATTTCAACGATTATTTAAATAAATCAGCCCATTGCGTTCCTAACATTTCGCCAGCAATATTTTAAATCTTGTTGTGAGGTTGAAGTTCAAAGTGAGGGAGTGAGGGCGGAGGGAAAAAGGAGGCAGAAGGAGAGAGAATGGGTGAGCAGGGAGCAGGGAAACGGCAGGGTGTCTATGGAAGGTGGAGGAAGGGAAGCTCAAGATGGAAGAGCGTGTAGGAAAGTGCAGAGGGGAAAGTGCAGAGCTGGACTGAGATGAGAGAGGCAGAGGAAAAGAGAGATCGAGATGGCAGAGAGATAGGAAGTGCAGGAGACAGGCAGTGGATGATTGAGTGCACGGGAAAGTGAAATGGTTAGAGCGAGGGTTGTGGGAAAGTCTCACAAACCAGCCAGGGAGTTTAGGCCTGTGCTCCTGATATCAGCAGTGGGAAAGTGGGAAAGCACCGTATGTGTGAGTATTTTAATAGAGAGGACTGACTAGGATAGTCAGCATGGCTTTGTGTATTCTAGGCAATTTTTTCATGCAGTCACGAGGTAAATTTCAAGGAGAGTTGATGAAGGTAATGCAGTGAATGAGGTTTTCATGGATTTTATCAACAGATTTTATGAAAATCCGGCATAACAGATTCATCAACAAAATCCATTAGCTTTGCATTCAAGATGAGGTAATACTTTGGGGTGGACATTGGCGTACTGGGACGAGGAAGAGAGTGGTGGCAGATTGTTGCCTTACTAAGTGGAGGCCTGTGACGAGAAGAGAGACCCACGTGTTGGTGCTGGATATGGAAGCAATCAAAAGACACTCATGTCGATGGAACACAAACTTACATTCCGTCTGGTTAGCCTCCCACCTGATGGTGTGAGCATCGATATCTCAAAAATTCGGTAATGCCCCCGTTAACTGCAACATTCCTAATTTTCATTTCTCCTTTCTCTTCCTGCCTGCTTACCTGAAACCCCAACTGCTTGCATTGACAGAAATCAGAAATAAAGCATAACTCGTGTGGAGAATCGAAGGAACGACAGATATGAGGATTTTTTTAAATCTATTTATGTTCAGCTAGAGAATAGTAAATCACTGTTATTAATTTCCCAGCCGGCTGTGCAGCTATGCTATTGGGTATAGTTATTAAATCGAAGGTTAATATGTTTCTGATCAGTTAGGACAACAAAGGTTATAGGACGGAGGCAGCCGGATGGAGTTGCGAGGAATAGTAAATCAGCCACGATTGAATTTTGGAGCAGAATGGTCCGAATGGCCGAATTCTGCTCCAATTATAGGATGATGTGGAAAGTTTAAACACGATGCAGAATAGATTTACCGACATACCTCTCAGGTAAGACAATAAGTCTTATGAGGAAACGTTGAGGCATCTCTGTTTTTTTGTCGAATTAATGCTCTGAGCGTTATTTGAAAGGACAGTTTCACCCCCAACTTGCGCGGTTGGCAATAAATTCGACTGGGCCTCACAAATCCAATAAGATTTAAGTATTGATGGACACGTTGCGGGGGTTCAGGTTGGGGAGAAGCAACAAACCAGATGGAGTCCATTGCTGGAAATGAAGTCACCCACTTCTGCAGAAGAAGCAGAAATAGTGGAGGGCTGAGGCGGTGAGGGAGGTTTTGACATGAGGTAGCTACTGAGCGAGGTGAAAGGTACTATATATATTCTAAACGCTATTGGGTACACAAGTGGAAATAACTTTGCTGAATTATTCAGGACATTACTGAGAATGCATTGATTTTGGCACATTGGCTGTCATAAATTAATACTTTTGAGTACAAGAGATGGGAAACATGTTGAGCTTGTTTGAGGCATTGTTCAGGCCGAATTCGGAGTATTGTGTGCAATTGTGGTCATCTACCTACAGGGAAGGCTACAGAGTAATAGTACAGAGAAAACTTAACTGGACGTTGTCTGGTATGGAAGACATGAGTTATAAGGTGAGATTGAATAGAATCGGACTTTATTCCTTAGAAATAAGAACACCAAGGAATATTTGTTAGAGGTACACACAAAGATGAGGGATAGTGATAGGGTAAATGCAAGTAGGGATTTTCAGTGAGTTTGGGTAAACTTACAATCAGAGGTCATGTCTTAAGGGTGGAAGGTGAAAAGGATAGGAAAAGGAAAGTTACCTCGCATCCGGAGTTTTTCCGGTTAGCGGACAATTTCCCTCCACGCCCTTCTGACGTAGTGAGGAACCGCGTACGAGGCAATTGACAGTAGTGGTTTGCAATTGCCCTCTGCCGGGTGAGATTCCAAAGATATCACCAGCTCATAACCCGGCAAGGATGGAAAGCGTGCAGGGGAGCCGGCTGGATTCGAACTCGGGACCTTTCGACTAATGCCACTACGCCACCAGTCGAGTCAGAAAAGGTTAAGAGTATTACAAATGAACACTTCTTCATTCAGAGGATTATGAGAGTGTAAAAAAATGCTTCTGTGGCAAGTGGTGCATGCAGGCTACATTTCAAACTTGAAGGGAATGTTGGATAGTGGGGGCCTCTGTACAGGTGGATGGGAGTTTGCAGATGAGGGTCATGGGCCGAAGGGCTTGTTTCTATACTGTACGTTTCCATGACTCACTAACTCCTTAATAATTGATTCGTAACACACACAAACGGATGATTAAACTAAGATCCAATATAAATTTCAGAAGTTAGACTGTTCACAGCTTAGTTCTCCAAAAAATATTCTAACACCGTGGTTATGTTTTGATGCCGTTTCAAACTACTTACTGCTTCATTACTCCATTTCGCCAATCTTTCGTAACTATGGTAACGCAAAACAATGCCCGAGAAACTCAGGCAAAATCTGTGGAATGGATCAAGAATTCGACCTTTCGGGCCGACACCCTCAGAGAAATTAGAAATCAAGCAGGAAGAGTCCAGATTATTGATTGATTAGGAAGGTTTGGGTTCTTGCTCTGTGAGATTCGGAGATCAATGTCCCTGTCTAATCAGTTGCCTGACCCCACAGTTTCCTCATAATAGGGGCTGGCCTTTCTGCTGAAATGAAATGCAATTTCACTCTCATTCAGGTGTGAACGATATGACCTGAATATTGCATTTAACCAATTCTTTTTAACCAATTCTGCTTCAGAAAAGAGTGATGGAAACTTTAACCTTATAAGGAAAACTACCAGGGTCAGAACTTGCACTTATTTTACACTCAGACTTCATTCAGCGGCATTTGTTTAAAGAAATATTTTAAAAATTAATTTAAATTACTCAGCCCATTGCATTCCTAACCTTTTCCGACCAATATGTTTAATGCGGATGTAATGGTGACTTTAAGAGGGAGAGTGAGGGAAAGTGCTATAATGAGACGGAAAGAGAGTGAGTGGGTGAGCAGGGAGAGGGAAAAGGGCAGGGTGTGTGCGAAAGTTGGAGAAAAGGAAGCTCAAGATGGAGAAAGAGGGTAGAGTGGCGAGCTGGACTGAGAGGAGAGAGGTAGCGAAAAAGAGCTTGACAGAGGGCAGAGGGGGGTAGTGTAAGAGAGAGGGAGTCGAAGGTAGAGTGCACGGGTTAGTGAGCGGGATAGAGCGAGGAATGTGGGAAAGGCTCAGAAATCACCTGTGGAATCACAGGTCCCTACTCGTGACATCAGTAGTAGTAAAGTTTGCAAGCACCGTATGTATCAGTATTTTAATAGACGGGACTGACTAGGGCTAGTCACGGCATTGTATATCCCACACTATGTTATTGAGTTTCCCGAGGAAGTAACGATTTTTTTCCTCAGGAAAGTCGACAAACGAACTGTATTGGATGATGGCTAAGTTGACTTTATCAGGAGAATTTATCAAAGTCCCGCATCGGAGATTTGTCAGGAAAATCCGTGAGCTTTACTTTCAAGATGAGGTATAACATTGGAGTGGACATTGGTGTAGGGGCAGGAGACAGACAGTGAAGGAAAATGGTTGCCTTTCTAATTGGAGGCCTGTGTCTAGTGGAAAGCTGCACATTTCTGTGCTGGATATTGAAGCAATGAGGCCACACTCACGTTGATGAAACAGCAACTTACATTTCGTCTGGGTAGCTTCTGAACTAATGGTTTAGAGTCTACCCAGACGGAATACCTTGATATATCGGATATCTTGAACTTCCGGTACTGCCCCGTTCCATTTCACATTTCCGCATTCTCATTTCCCTCTCACTCTTTATCTGCCTACCTGCAAACCTAACTACTGGCAGTGCCAAAAATTGCAAATCATGTGTAACTCTTCTGGAGAATCGCAGATGGACAGAGATGATTGTGATTTAATCCTTTATTAATTGATTAATTAATTTATGATTATTATTATTATAGCCAGAGAGTGGTAAATCTCATCATTTTTTTTTCAGCCAGCTGTGGAATCGAAGTTATTGGATTTAGTTTTGAAAGCGAAAGTTCGTATCTTCTTGATCAGTCAGGAGTTCAAAGGTTACGGCAAGAAGGCAGCAGCATGGAATTACGAGGAATAGTAATTCAGCCATGATGGAACGGCGGAGCAGAGTGGCGGAAATGGCCTCATTCTGCTGCAATTATAGGAGTATTTGGAGCGTTTAAAGTTGACGCAGAACAGATTTTCCGAGATGCTATTCAGGTATGACAAAAAACCTTTTAAGAAAACGTTGATGGATCTCTGTTTTATGGATCTGGTAGGAAGGAGTATGACATATTGCTTGATAGAAGAGTGATAAGTGATAAGAGATTTTGGGATATTGGACAGCTAGACATTGTCGAGGACGTAAGTGGCTAATACGAAGGGCATAACATTAAAAGAATCGGAAGAGATTATAGTCTGGATGCGAGAAGCAACATTTTGTTACACAGAGATTGCTGCGGTCCTGGAACAGGCTGCCAGGGCTGGTGTTCGGTGCTGAGACATTAGGGACATTTCAAAGACATGTGAGCGAAAGAAAAAAAATACAGCATTAAGCTGATGGAGTGGTTTGGTTGATTTTGGAGTCGGCTGAAAGGAAGTTCGTATGCACGTGAACTGAAGACTATTAATATCCTAGCCGGAAGGCTTGCTAGTGCTGCTCGAGGTGGGGTGGGTGGGGGAATTGGTGGTGGGAGGGGGAAGAGTAAATCCAGACTTGCAAGCGATAACAACAAGGCTGCCGCAGAACAGAAAGTGAGTAGATTGTGGAGACAGATGCTAAGGCCTCAGACAGAATCAGGAATTTAATTTACATACATCAAAGTTTCTGGTGAACTTTGATGTGTGTTGCTAGAATTTCCAGCATCTGCAGAATTCCTCGTGTCAGGAATTTAATTGTTGATCATGGTGCGAGTTATGTACTCAGCTGCAGATACCTCAATGTAAGAAGTATTGTATTAAAAGGCGGATGAGACCATGGCATGAATTAGCACGTGGATTTACTATATTATCGCCATTAGTGGGATGGTTGCAGTATGAGCAGGACTGGCAGCGCAGTATTCCACCGCTCCACTGTTTAAGATGAAGCAGAGGGGGAAGGAATAAATGAGGAGGGATGGCGTTACTAGTTAAGGAAGATGTCACATCAGGGTGGATTAGAGAACTCACCTAGTGAGGCGTTCAATGTGGAACGTAGTAATAAGACAGGTACGGCCATGTTAAAGGGCTTTGGCTTTGGAGCGATGAAGTATGATAGATGTATTACACGGCATCACAGCCCAGCCAAGTGTCCGTGGGAGTTAGAGGAACAAATGTGAAGAGAAATTGCTCAGAATTTCAGCAAACGTCAGTTTGTTATAGGAGCTTGGGTTAAATTTCCAGGTTTTGACTGGGACTCCCAAAGTGTAAAAGGACAAGATGGAATAGACGTTGTCATCTATTTTCTGAAATGTTTTCTTAATCAGTGGATAAAAGTCCCAAATGAGGGAGTGTGCGATATTGATTTGCATTTAGGGAATTAGGAAGGCCAGGTGGCACAATTTTGTATAGGGGAACACGTTGCATCCAGTAGTCCGAAGGACATTAGCTTTAAAGTAAATGTGCAAAAGAAAAACAGATCGGGTCCGCGGTCTGCGTGCTTAAACCAGCGGACTCGAGGAGAGCCCAGTGTTCTTCCGTTGCTTAAGATAGGCTCTAAATTAATCTGTGAAATTTCAGCCCTCTGAGCATGCTATCAGTCGCGGGAAAGTTATTAAAAGATATTGTAAGGGACCAAAGAATTTAATTGTATCCGCTGCGGCCCCACCAATTTCCGCACTTACCTCCCACGGTGTCTGACCTATTCCTAATCGGAGTCTACAATTCGCCTAAGAAACAGAAAGAAACATTTCCAAGCTTTATGAAACATCATGTAGGCTCATATTTTATTAATTACACAGCAATTGTCGAATTTATATTCTGAGCAGTATTTGACCTCCCCGAAATTGCATAGTTGGCAATAAACTGCACTGGGCCTCAGAGAATCCGATGAGATTCGAACAGCGATGGACACGTTCTGTGGATTCAGCTTGGGGGAAGCAGCCGGTCAGATGGAGTCCAATGTTAGAAAGGAGGTCACTCACCTCGGTCGGAGAGGCGGTAATGGTGAAGAGCTGAGGTGGTGAGGGAGATTTTGAAATGTTGTAGGCAGTGAAGAAAGTCAGAGGTACAATGTATATAATGCAAGCGTTATTGGGTATACGACCGGAAATAACTTTGCAGGATTATTTCTGTCTTTACTGAGATTGCATTGTTTTTCGAACATTGGTCTACATAAATCAATACATTGAGCACAGGAAATGGGATTTTTGTTGGTGTAGTATAAGGCATTGCTGAGGCTGAATTTGGAGTATTGTGTGTAGTTTTGGTCGCCTACCTACAGGAAAGGATACAGAGTAAGAGTACAGAGAAAAATTACCAAGAGGTTGCCTGGTATGGATGACCTGACTGATAAGGTAACATTACAGAGTATTGGACTTCATTCCTTGGAACTTGGAGCACTGAGCGAAGCTTTGAGAGTGGTGCACACAATTATGGGTGTATAGATATAGCCATATAAACATACAACAATTACAGCACGGAAACAGGCCATGTCGGCCCTTCTAGTCTATGCCGAACTCTTACTCTCACCTAGTCCCACCGACCTGCACTCAGCCTATAACCCTCCATTCCTTTCCTGTCCATATATCTATCCACTTTAACTTTAAATGACATCATCGAATCTGCATCAACCACTTCTGCTGGAAGTTCGTTCCACACAGCTACCACGCTCTGAGTAAAGACGTTCCTCCTTCTGTTACCCCTGAACTTTTGCTCTTTAAATCTCAAATCTTGTTTGAATCTCCCCCACTCTCAATGGAAAAAGCCTATCCAATTCAACTCTATCTACCCCCCTCATAATTTTAAATACCTCTATCAAGACCTCCCTCAACTTTCTACGCTCCAAAGAATAAAGACCCAACTTGTTCAACCTCTCTCTGTAACTTAGGTGATGAAACCCAGGTAACATTCTAGTAAATCTTCTCTGTACTTTCTCTATTTTGTTGACATCTTTCCTACAATTCGGTGACCAGAACTGTACACAATCCTCCAAATTTGGCCTTACCAATGCGTTGTACAATTTCAACATTACAACCCAACTCCTATACTTAATCCTCTGATTTATAAAGGCCAGCATACCAAAAGCTTTCTTCACCACCCTCTCCACATGAGATTCTACCTTCAGGGAAGTATACACCATCATTCCTAGATCCCCCTGTTATACTGCATTCTTCAATGCCCTATCATTTACCGTGTATGTCCTATTTTGATTAGTCCTACCAAAATGTAGCACCTCACAATAATTAGCATTAAGCTGTGTCTGCCATTTTTCAGCCCACTCTTCTAACTGGCCTAAATCTGTCTGCAAGCTTTGAAACACAACTTCATTTTCCACAGCTCCACCTATCTTAGTAACATCTGCATACTTACTAATCCAATTTACTACCCCATCATCCAGATCATTAATGTAAACGACAAACAACGTTGTACCCAGTACAGATCCCTGAGGCACACCACACGTCACCGGACTCCAATCTGACAAACAGTTATTCACCACTACAGTCTGGCGACTCCCATCCAGAAACTGCTGAATCCATTTTACTACTTCAATATAAATACCTAATGATTCAATCTTCCCAACTAACAGTCCATGTGGAACCTTGTCAAAAGCCTTACTGAAGTCCATATAGACAGCATCCACTGCTTTACCCTCGTCAACTTTCCTAGCAACGTCTTCAAAAAATAATAAAAAAAGATTTGTCAAACATGACCTTCCACGCACAAATCCATGTTGTCTACTCCTAATCAGACCTTGTCTATCCAGATAATTATATATACCATCTCTAAGAATAGTTTCCATCAATTTACCCACAACTGACGTCAAACTCACAGCCTGATAATTGCTGGGTTTACTCTTAGAACCCTTTTTAAACAATGGAACAGCGTGAGCAATAAGACAATCCTCCGGCACCATCTCCGTTTCTAATGACATTTAAAATATTTCTGTCAGAGCCCCTGCTCTTTCCACAAATCCCTGACCGCCGGGTCACCTGTGATATCAATCCACAAATAAGAAGAAAAGTCCAGGGCGAATACTGTACCATCATGCTTCACTGTTATCTTAATCATTCGTTGGTAAATATCTCCTCTGAAATGTTTATCAGATATAAGCAAGTCCCCATAACGTTATGTTGAAAGGAAATCCGGTCCACATCACTTCAGACATATCCCCCTGTGCAGGGCGCTTTAAATATCATTGATAACAGCACATTTGTGATTGTGATTCTGCAGTATGTCAGTTGTGCCGGTTTTATTTGTACAAATGGCGAGCACTGAGAAGTAAACATATGGCCAATATTTTCTGACAACCAGTGACAGTGTGGTGGGTTATGACTGTGCATTATCACTGGCAGTGTGATGTGCTGACGAGCATTTTTATAAAGATGTGTGTCACGCCCTGGAAGAAGTCTTTATTGCTATTGTAATGGTCTATATGGAGAAGCCGTGTTTATAGAATATAGAACATAGAATAGTACAGAACAGTACAGGCCATTCGGCCCACAATGTTGTGCCGACCCTTAAACCCTGCTTCCCATATAACCCCACACCCCACCTTAAATTCCTCCATGTACCTGTCTAGTAGTCTCTTAAAGTTCCCGAGAGTATCTGCCGCCACCACCGACTCAGGCAGTGCATTCCGCGCACCAACCCTCTCTGAGTGAGAAATCTTCCTCTAATATCTCCCTTGAACTTCCAACCCCTTACCAGAAAGCCATGTCCTCTTGTATTGAGCAGTGCTGCCCTAGGGAAGAGGTGCTGTCTGCCCACTCTATCTGTTCCTCTAATACCTTGTACACCTCTATCATGTCTCCTCTCATCCTCTTTCTCTCCAAAGTGTAAAGCCCTAGCTCCCTTAATCTATGATCATAATCCATACTCTCTAAACCAGGCAGCATCCTGGTAAATCTCCTCTGTGCCCTTTCCAATGCTTCCACATCCTTCCTATAGTGAGGCGACCAGAACTGGACACAGTACTCCAAGTGTGGCCTAATCAGAGTTTTATAGAGCTGCATCATTACCTCGCAACTCTCAAATGCTATCTCTCGACTTATGAAAGTTAATACCGCATAAGCTTTGTTAACTTCCCTATCTAACTGTAAGGCAACATTCGTTTAGTTTATAGCTGGAGTTTTCCGATGCGTCGGAATGTGAGCCGTCCAATGAACGGGGTGTGCTTTTCTGATGTGCACTGATGCTGTTGTGAGCCGGGGCCTTTTGTTCGGCGGGAGACGAAGAGAGAAGACGCAGGGGAGAACCAGTGTCGGATAGGACCCGGTGGGAGACCATTTGTTCGAAATGGATTGCGAGCGACGATCGGAAGGTGGTGAGAGCTTCCACGCAGACCGAAGTCCAGCGCGTGAGTGACAGAAAAGTTCAAGATGAACTCCAACGTGTTCACATTTGACTGGTTAATTATAATACGCCCTTTTTCTTTCTTTATATCATTTCTTTAATGACCCTTTAGTTGAGTAACATTAAGTAACGGGAGCAGAGTGCGTATTTCGTAGACTTAGACAAAGAAACAGGGTCGGTCAGCGATATTGTTATCGTTTTATGGGTCACGGTTTTATATGTAGTTTAAACTTTGTCCATCGTGAGACTCGAGTAGCAATGGAATTACCAGTATACTGAGAGAATGTTCTGAATAAGAAGTGGTATTCTCTGTGCGAGAGACCGGGTGACCGAATAAGCTGTGATAATTACATTACAGTATTGATGGAACTGGACAAGCAATGACATTTTCTATGTTGCCGGTGGCATGTCAGAGAAAGCACTGATAACACCAGCGAGGTCTATGATGGCCCTGCAGGACAGTGACAGATTTTCTCATTGCTGTAATGGACCCATTGGAAAGAGGAAAATACGGCACTCATCTCCTCACGACGCACAGAAATCATAAAAGCATCTGTCTCATATCTCTTGTGTTTCTCAATCTATGGTGAAGTATCATTATGTTCTTTGGAAACATCCTTCTCATTTGAACAATAGATCTGTATGAATTATTGTTATTTTAAACGAACATGAACCGCCATAACAGAAAAAGAACAGATATTTTTGGGAGTACTCGACAGGCATCTCACCGCCACTACTAGTCCACTACCCCTCAGTGATCATATTGGTTATTGTACCAGAGAAAGTGTCAGACCTGGTGCGAAAACACTCAGAGGATGCGCAATTCAAAAAAAAACATTAAAAAATTCTTAACCTTTACATTTGACGCGTAAGGAGATGTGCAGAAGAATGGGAAAATATTGAATTTTGGGAGGGAAGGGACTATGCGATTGCGTAAAATCGTGAGATCATAAAATGGGAACAGATGTACGGGGAAATGCACTAAATTAATATAGAGATTGTTAATGGAGAACTTGTATTGGGCTTTTCATAGATTTGACTCAATGGAGAAGGAAAGGAATGATAGGATATGGAGACATGGCTCATAATAAATATGAAAACCCTACTCAAGAGGAAGACGGAAGCACACTTTACGAAGCAATGGTCAGAGAAGGCTCGAGTATTACAAGACATCTAGGAAGGGAGCTGGAAATGGACCTAATATTGCGCGAAGGGAATAGCAGAAGGCGTTGCTGAGTAGGATGAAGGAAACAATCAGGAGGTATAGACGCACATGAGAATAGGGAGGACTGATCATGGATAAAACCGGGAACGTGCTGGAGTAACAGGGGAGCAGCAGCTGTCAGTGATGAATAATTTGCTTCAGTATTCATACATGGGAGGGGCATTAACCGCTCGGAAAGCCACTTGTATAGTGTTTAAAGCAGGGGTAAATAGGTTCTGATTAGACAGGACATCAAAGGGGACGGGAAGAAGCTGGCAGAATGGAGTTGTGGGAATGGTAAATCAGTCATGATGGAATTTTGGAGCAGAATGGTCCGAATTTCCTAATTCTGCATCAATTAGAGGAGGACTTGGAAGTTTTCAAGACAATGCAGAATAGATTTACCGAGATGCTACTCAGGTAAGACATCAAGTCTAATGAGGAAACGTTGAGGGTTCTCTGGATTTTGGATTTTGTGCGAAGGAATATGGCAGAATTCATGATAGAAGAGTATAAGGTGTAAGCGGTATTGAGGGATTGTGCAGCAAGACATTATCTTGGGAGTAAATGGCTAATAGGAGGGACATAACATTAAGATAATCGGAGGAAGTTATAGCGCGCTGTGACATGTAACCTTTTTTTTCTACACAGACAATGCTTCGAGCCTGGTGTTCGGTGCTGAGACATTAGCGATATTTCAGACATGCATGAGTGAAAGCAAAATAGAGGACTAACCTATGGGAGTCATTATGTTGAACTTGGAGTATGTTCTAAGGAAGGTGGTTTGCACCTGAACTGAAAGGGGACTGATATCCTTGCGGGAACAGGACTGCCCCAGAGCAGAGAGTGGAGAGATTGTAGAGACAGATGTTGTTATGACGATAGTCAAAGTCAGGAATAAAAACGTTCAGCATGGGTCGACAACTGTGCTCAGCTGCAGATATTCCAATACAAAAAGCATTGCATGAAAGCCAGCTGAGCTCAGGGCTCGTGTAACTACTATATTTAACCATTAAGAAGCAAAGGGGACGCATTAAATGAGATTGTAGGGCACTACATAACACTCATCAGTCCGATTGATTTAGAAGATGACATTTGAAGAGAAATTGTAGAAAATTGCAGGAAACATAGGTTGTGATAACAGCTAATTTTAACTTTCCAATTTTTGACTGCGACTTCCATAGTGTGAAAAAACTAGATGGAATATTGGTTGTGAGATATATTGTGGAAAGTTTTTATTTTTTATGCACCAGATAAAAGTCCCAAATGAACGACTGGACGATCCTTGATCTGCATTTAATGAACCAGACAGGGCAGGTGGCAGAAGTTTTTCTAGCGGAACACTTTGTATCCAGTCGTCCGCAGGCTATTAGTTTGAAAGTATCTAAGCAAAAAACAGGCCTTGTTATTGGATTGCGATTTTAGATTGGACATATTTTAATCTTGCTGGTGTCAGAAACGATTTTGCAAGTGTCGACTGGGACAGGCCGTTTTCTGTCAAAGGTGTACGTGGTAGGTGGGAGTTCTTCAAAAGTAAAATTTTGAGAGAACAAAGTTTGTACGGACCTGTAACAATAAAGAGTAAACCTAACAGGTGTCGAGAACTTGGAATTTCAAGTGATATGGAGGCTGAAGTGAAGGAAAAACAGGAGATGAATTACAGGTGCAATGAGGTGCTTATCGAGTGCAGGGAATGTAAGAGAACACTTTAGAAAGAGAGCAGAAGAGTCAAGAAAGGATGATTTTGCCCTAGTTCAATCGTAAGGAATGCTGCACGTAGTTTCAGAGCAAAAGGATTTCAAGAGACATAATTAGACCACTGGAAGGTGAGAATTGGACAATAGCGAATCCAAATGTGGTGCCAAAAGCGCTATTTTTTTTTGCATCCGTATTTATCTAGGAGTCGGATGCAGTTTATCGAGGTAAAACAAAACTGAATCAACTTCCCGGACTCTATACAGATTACAAAGGTGGAGACGTTTGGATGAGGCACATTGGAGTGGATAAATCACCCGAACCTGACAAGGTGTTCCTTCGGACCTCGCGAAAGGAAAAACTTGCAGGAACCCTAGCAGAGATATTTACATCATTCTTAAACAAGATAACTGGAGGATAGCAAATGTTGTTCCTTTTGTTTAAGAAATGCTCTAAAAATAACCTATAATTTTATTGTCTTTTGAGCCTGACATCATTAGTGGGAAAGTTATTGGAAGGTATTTTAATGGGCCGGATACATGAGTTTCTTTTTAGATATTGACTGATTAACGATAGACCATATAGCTTCGATTGTGGCAAATCGTGTCAAAGAAGTTACCAGGAATGTTGTTGAAGAAAAAATATCGGCTGCTGTCGACGTGGAATTTTGTAAGACATTTGACAGTTTCCCGCAATGTTGAGTCATTCTGCTATGAAAATGAGGTAGTAAATTTATGAGACATTTGCTTTGTGAAAGGAACCAGAGATTGGTAGCAGTTGGTTGCCTCTCTAACTGGATACCTGTGACAAGCGGAGAACTGCACAGACCGGTGCTGGTTCCTTTGCTGTTTACATCTGTATCAACGATCTGGATGATAATGTGCTAAATTGCATCAGGAAATTTGTGGATGCTGCCAAGACAGGGAGAATGATAGACAGAGAGGAATAGTATCATGGTGTGTGGTCGAATATAGAGCAGCTGGGAACAAATTGGTTAAGGGTAATACTGCCGTAAAGAAAGCTGTTGGCATATTATCCGTCATAAATCAAAGTACCGAATACAGGTGATAAAATGTCACCTTCAGGTTGGATAAGATATGGCTGAGGCCGCACATGAATTATTATGAAGTATGGTAAACTTCCTACAGGGAATATGTACGTAAATACGTTGAAAAGGGTGCAGAGAAAATTTACAAGGACTTTGGCCCGACAGGTGGACCTGAGATACAAGGAAATCGATCATGAGTTTTGACTTCAATCCCTGATGCGTAGAAAATTAAAATGAGACTGCTTTCATTACTCTCTATATCTACACCCATCTTAATTTTATATACCTCTATCGCTTCTTTCTTCTATGCTCCAGGGAATAAAGTCCTAACCAATTCAACCTTTCTCAGTAGCGCAGTTTCTCAAGTCCCGGCAACATCCTTGTAAACCTCTTCTGCACTCTTTCAACCTTAGTAATATGCTTCCTGTAATTTGGTGACCAAAACTGCAAACAATACTCTAAACCTGGCCTTACCAATGCATTATACAACCTCACCATAACATTCCAACTCTCATACTCAATACTTTGAATTATAAAGGCCTTTGAGATAAGGTCGGAAGCTCTCTTTACGACCCTATTTATCTGTGACACCACTTTTAGGGAACTTTGTATCTGTATTCCCCGGTCCCTCTGTTCTACAGCACTCCTCAGTGCCCTACCATTTACCTTGTATTTTCTACTTTGGTTTTAATCATTTTCTCCCTCTCCTGCCCTTCTCTTTTCACACTGCACCTTACCTAGTCTCTGACTGCTCTCCCCTCTCCACTCGCCGTGCCCCAGGACAAGGATGGTGATGATTGACGCTGACCAGTCCGAAGGCTTGGCCCTCAACACCAGTTTGTCCAGAAAGCCAGCCAGCTACTCATCTTCCCTTTGATGCGGCCTGGTTATGACACCTTTCCAGCTCTTTTGCCTGTAAGGGTCAGTGCTCCATTCCATCCCGGGTGCCATTTTAAAACCACGCGTCACTTCTACCCTGCTAACCATTTTAAATTGGAATATCAATCCTTTCCCGACTCCCATTTGTAATCAGGACACAATTCCTTCCCTGGTGATCTTTTTCAATTAGTACGTCATTCCATCCCAGTCGGACATTTTAACGTAGGTGCAAGTCAGTGAAGAGAATAGTTCAGAATGAAAGCAGAAGTGTCATCGAAGGCCTGCTGTTGCCTTAGCAGACAAGTTGAAGGAGAATCCTAACGGATGCTACAGGTATGTTCAGAGCAAAGGGATTTCAGGGTCAGAATGGGTTCTCTGGAATATCACAATGAGAGTATAGCCAATCCATATGTGGAGACAAAACGGATGATTATTTTTTGTACATCTGTATTTACTCAGCAAACAGAGACAGAGTCTATAGAAACACCGTTTTCACAGAATCTATACAGATTACAGAGATGGATGTGTCTACTGTCCTCAGGCAAATTCCCTGGGCCTGGAGAGGTGTTTACTAGGACACTACGGGAGACAGAATTTGCCGGATCCCTAGCAGAGATTTCGAAATCATCCTTAGGCCAGAGGGCTGGATGATAGCCAATGCTGTTCAGCTGTTTAAGAGCGGCTTTAAAATAATCCAAGAAATTATAGGCCTCTGAGCTTGACATCAGTAGAGAGAAGGTTATTGGGAGGTATTCTAGTGGACCAGAAGTATGAGTGTTTGGATAGATAATGGCTGATTAAGGATACTCAGCAATTCTTCGTAAGTGGTAAGTCGTGTCAAGGAAGGTACCAGGAGTGTGGATGAGGGCACGGCAGTGGATGTTGTATACATGGATCTTAGCAAGGCATTTGACAAGGTCCTTCATGGAAGATTTGGTCTCTCGGCTTTGAAAATGAGGCCAGAAAGTGGTAACAGATGGTTGCCTCCCTGATTGGAGACCTATGAGTAAGGGCGTACTGCAGGGATTAGGAAATTTTAAACACTATGCGGAATAGATTTGCCGAAATGCTACTTAATTAAGAGAAAAAAATATGAGGAAATGATAAGGGATCACTGGTTTCTGTCCCTGGAGAGGACTACGATAAATTTCTTCATAGAAGACGAGAAGGTAAGAGGAGGTATTGAGAGATTGGACAGCCAGAGATGATCGACGGCTTAAGTGGTTAATAGGAGACACGTGAGTGAAAGAAAAAAGTAAAGGGTTAAACGGAGAAAATGGTTTCGTTGATCTTGGAGTCGACTGCAAAGAAATGAAGGTACTAGTCGCTTTAGCGGGAAGGTTTACTAGGACTGCTCGAGGTGGGTGGGCGGGGGTGGTGGGAGGTAAGAGGTTAAAACTAGACATTGAAATGATGGGAACAAGACTACCGCGGAACAGAGAGTGGAGAGGTTGTGGAGACAGAAGCTCTGAAGGCCTCAGACAAAATCAACAATTTAGATGTTGAGCATGGTTCGAATAATGTCCTCAGCTGCAAATTATACAATGTATTGTATGAACGACGAAAGAGCCCAGGGCATGAATAAGCACGTCGAATCGCTATATTTTCGACGTTAGTGAGAGGGTTGGAGGAGGAGCAGGCCTGGCAGCGGAGTACTCCACCTCTCAGTTGTTTTAGATAAAGCGGATGGGGAAGCATTGAATGAGAAGAGGTGGCGTTAATAGTTAAGAAAGCTGTCACAGTCCTGTTGTGTCATAACGTGGGCGCTCGGAGCAGACGCAAAAGCAAGACACAGACACAGAAGTATCAGGAACAGGATTAGGTATGCAAAGAAAACGGGGGAAGTGGGGAAGAAACGACGCTGGACGAGACTAAGATACAGGATCTAGTCTAGGACGAGACTAGGGAAACGGGATCAGGGCAAGGAGAAAGGAACTTGGAACGTGGCTGGAACTCCGAGCAGGAGACTAGACAAGGGCCCAGAACCTGGGTCTTGACTCGGGCTCGGACCCCGGAATTAGGCGAGAACATGGCGTGGCTACAGAACAGGATGTGGAATTCCAGAACAGGACGTGGAACTCCTTCACAGGACGAGGCACATGGACAGTACGAGAACTCAAAGCCTTGACTTGGACAGGACGAGGTTCCCAACTCAACGATAGACAGTTCCTTATATTGACACAGCAAAGCTCCGGTTACGCTCCGGTGGTAGAACTTGACAAGGTTGCCGGGCAAGGCTCCGGGCAAGGCTTCAGGCAGAAAGTGAAAGGGAAGGGAAGGGAAGGGAACAGTCCAGCAACTGCAGCGGAACCCATGAGCTGTTTATGTAGCATGCCCAAAACCAGAATTATGTGCCTCAATTAAAGCACACAGCAGGACAAGGGAAAACCGGATAACCTGGAATATGGATCGATGGAACGGACCATGAAACTGAATACGGACTTCACGGACCGGACCATGAGAGGTTGGGCTGGAAAACTAACCGAGTGAACCGTCCTATGTGGAACGGAGTAACAAGAAAGGTATGTCCATGTTAAAGGGTCCTTGGCTTTGGAGAGATTGCGTTTGATGTTTATGTTACAGGTCATTAAGCTGATCTACAGTCCACAGTCCGAAGGAGTTAGAGAAATATATTTGAAGAGAGATAAAAGAGAATATCAGAAAGCAAAACTTAGTTATATAAGGTGATTTTAAACTTCCAAGTATTATTTCAGACTCCCACAGTAAAAAAGGACAAGATGGAGTAGAGGTTGACAAAAATCTTCTGGAAATTTCTCATAAAGAAGTCGATAAATGTCCTGAACGAAACCTGATCTGTATTTACAGAATGAGAGAGGGCAGTTGGCAGAAGTTCGTGCAGGGAAGATTTTGCATCTGGTCGTCCTAAGGACATCAGTTTCAAAGTAAATAGGCAATTAAAAAATGCGGTTGTACTTTGCGATGCTTAGGTTTTTTTCACTATTGCTTCCCTTAGTGACCGAGCTATTCCCAAAATATGTCCACAATTCGCTTAAGGGAGCTAGAGCAACATTTCCATGTTTTTTTTTTATGTGCTCACTGTTTATTAATTAAAGAGTATTTGTCGAATTTATTTTCTAGACGTTATTTGAAACTACAGTACCTCCCCGAGTTGGCGCAGTTGGCAATAAACTCCTCTGGGGCTCAGAAAATTCAATGAGGTTCCTGAATTGATGGACAAGTTGTAGGGATTCAGATTGGGGAGAAGCAACAGGTCAGATGGAGTCTAATGTAGGAAATGAGTTCACCCAGTTCTGTAGAAGAGGCAGAATTGGTGGAGGATTGAGGTGGTGAGGGAGGTGTTGAAATGAGGTAGCTACTGGGTGATAGCAAAGTAAAATGTATATAATCGAAGCTTTATCGGGTATACGAATGGTAATAACTTTCCTACGTTATTTAGGGCTTCACTGAGATTACATTGCTTTTGACACATTGGTCTTCATAAAGTAATACTTTGAATACAGGAGATGGGAAACATGTTTGAACCTATATGAGGCATTTCTGAGGCCGAATTAGGAGCATCCTGTGCATCTTGGTCACCTACCTACAGGAAGTTTACAGTAACGAGAAGAGAGAAAAATTACTGGAAATTTGCACAGAATGGAGGACATGAGCCATGAGGAAATTTTGAATAGGATCGGAATTTATTTTTTGGAAATAAGAACAATGAGGGACGATTTGATAGAGGTACATGCAAAGATGAGTGGTAGTTATAGGGTAAATGCAAGTAGGTATTTGCATTGAGTTTTGGGGGACTTACAATCAGAGCTCAAGTGTTAAGTGGGGAAGGTGAAAAGTTTAATGGGAACATGAAAGAAAACTTGTTCATACAGAGGGTTGTAAGATTGTAAAAATAGCTGCCTGAAGAAACGGTACAGGCCCGCATGTCCGACAGAATAGGGAGTGGCCTTTCTGCTGAAATTAACTCCACTCTCACTCTCATTCACCTGCGAACACTGTCTTTAACATTGCAATTAACTGCCTCTGCTGCAGGGAAAAGCGTTATAACTTTTAACCTTATAAAGAAAATTTCTCAGAGTGAGAATATGCATTTTATTTTAAACTCAGACTCCAATCTCCAGCAGTTGTTTTTAAAAATATTTTTACGGTTCATTTAAATAAATTAGGCAACTGCATTCGTAACTCTTTGCCAGTAACATATTAAATGAAGTTTATGTGAGGTTGAGGAGAAGAACGAATCAAAAGGAGAGTGGAGGGGTAAGCAGGGCGGCCGGAAAAGGCATAGTGTTTATAGAAGCTGGAGAATGGGGAGCTCAAGTTCTTAGAGTGTGTGGGAGGAATAGGGGGTAGTGGAGAGATGGACTGAGAAGAAAGAAGTAGTGTTAAAGAGAGAGGGAAAGGGTGAGAGACAGAGGCTGGAAGGGAGAGAGCACGGTTGAGTGAGAGGGAGAGCGCGAGGGATGCGGGAAAGGCTCAGAAATAAATCATGGAATCCTAGGCCGGTGCTCCTGACATCAGTAGTGGGAACGCTTTGGAGCACCGTATGTTTGAGTATTTTAATAGACAGGACAGTCTAGAGATACTCAGCATGGTTTTGTGTATCCCACGAAATGCTATAGAGTTTCTTGAAGAAGTAACGAAGAATGTTTCCAAGAGAGTTCATGAAGGCACTGCAGAGGATGATACCTAAATGGACATTTTCAAGAGATTTTATCAAAGATCCGCATCGGAGTTTTGTCAAGAAAATCCACGAGCTTTGCATTCAAGATGAGGTAGTACATTAGAGTAAACATTGGCGTAGTAGCAGGAGGCAGAGAGTGGTGGCAGATGGTTGCCTTTCTCAGTAGAGGCCTGTGACTGTTGGAGAGCAGCACGTTTCGGTGCTGGGCATGGTAGCACTGAGGCCATGTCCATGTTGCTGGAGCAACAAATTTTGTTCCGTGTGGGTAACCTCAGACATGATGGTATGAGCATGAATATCTCGAACTTCCTGTAACGACCCGTTCCATTTCACTATTCCCCATTCTCATTTCCCTTTTTCACTTTTTCTGCTTACGTTCAAACCCAACTGCTGGCGGTGCCAAAAATCGGAAATAAAGCGCATCTCGTCTGCAGAATCGCAGACGGGCAGAGATGATTGTGATTTTTATTCAATTACTGCTACAACGAGAAAGTAGTAAATCTCTGTTTTTATTTGTCAGCCCACTGTCAAATCCAAGCTATTGGATTTAGGATTGAAAGCGGAGGCTAATATGTTCTCGATCAGTCAGAACTTCACATTTAATTGTTGAGCATAGTGCGGTTAATGTACACAGCAGCAAATACATCAGTGTAAGAATTGTGCCATATGGCATAAAAGAGCACGTGGATTTACAATATTTTCACCATTAGTGAGACGGGTGCAGTAGGAGCAGGACTGGCAGCTCAGAATTCCACCGTTCCGCTGTCAAAATGAAGCAGAGGGGGAAAGAATAAATGAGCAGGGGTGGCGTTACTAGTTAAGGAAGATGTCACATCAGGCTGGACTGGTGCAAGGCTGTAATAAGTAAGGTATGCCCATGCTGAATGGACTTTATCTTTGGAGCGATGGTGTATGATACGTGTATTACAGGCCATTACAGCCCATCCTACAGACCGAGGGATTTAGAGGAACAAATTTGATGAGAAATTGCAGAGAATTCCAGGAAACATCAGTTTGTTATGGAAGCTGACTGTTTATTCTCTTCTAGAGATGCTGCCTGTCATGTTGACTTCCTTCAGCATTTTGTGCGTTGGTCTGGATTTATAACGCATGTAAGGTCTCTAGTCTTTAAGTATTTGCGACATTGCCAGAATCTGTGTTTGAATTGAGTAAGATCACGGCATTTCTTTTTTTTTTCTTTGCTTCTGCTCTTCGTCCGATCTTTCAGGAAACGTTTTATTTATTGGTGCTTATTTTATAAAATTTCCAACTGTATTACAATATAATATCTCCAGAGAAACGACACCAATTGCATTCTAACAAATTGTAATCAACTGTCGTCACGATAACTGCACGATAGATGCACACTTAAGGTAAAAGCGGATGAACAGGGTGAGCAGTGATTCTGGATTTGAGTTTGTCAGCACAGCTGCAGAACAGTAACATCTGGAGTAATTATGCCCCTTGGTTCTTCGCTCTATCGCTCAGGGCCGCAATGCCATCTCAGCCTATGTCGACAACAACCAAAACGAGTAATGTGCAGAATAGAGGGCTGTAGTTTCTTAATCCGATCGATATCAGCTATTACCTGATTGCAACGATCAGTAAAGGCGTTGGATAAATTTCCATCTGAAGCTTGTACATAGAGGAGAAATTTAAAATGTGGATGCCGGAGAAATGTATTTCAGTGCATGACCAGTTTTCGCCCTGATGTCCTCACGTTGCTCACTTGAGACTGCACAAGCGACAACATTATCGGCCGGATGAGTGAAGACGCCATCATCCTGGCCAGCAGTGTATATTAATTTTCGGTCAGTGATGGTTCAAGAGAAGCAGTGTTAACATCGGCGTGGTCAGTGACGTGTTTGTAAAAGCGCAGACTATGCTGTTTATTAAAAGGAAGTGTATCTTTGAACAATAAGCCAGGCCCATATTTCTTTGGGTCTGGAACATTACAGTCAAACTGTCTGCTTCATTTCTGCTATCGTCCAATCACAAACCAGGTCTTAACTCTGCAGTAGCTCAGACAAATGACCACGAGTGCGCTAAGTGGAGATTCACATCGGCCTGTCTTTCATATTACTGCCCATCTGCAGAGACAGCTTTAGCCTGTTCCTTGCAATGTTGGGTCTCATTCGAGCATTATTCACAAAATATTACGAAACGTGTTCGAAGAAATGTCCTGTTTTTATCGCACACAAACATACAACTTACGTATTTTGTAACTCTGCACGTGCCGAACAATAACATTTTAACCACATCTCATTTGAAAGTAATTAATATGTTCAGTAATGTGCAATAATTCTCCCTTGTTGTTCCACACGGTCTGGTTAAAACAAACAAACAAAAAAAACGTAATCTCTGCATTCAGCACGTTTCCTAAATGTGTAAGTATGTCAAACGTAAGTTTACATGTATACGGAGATTTTCACAATTACAGTGACTATTTTATTCCTGGTGTAGGATATCAGAGAAAAAACATATCTGTCCTGTGAACATGTTAGACCGTGAGGCAGAGGAACCGGATTAGACCCCCTGTCCTATCGACTCTGCTCCGCCATTTACTCATGGTGGACCCTTTTTCCCTCCTCTTCAACCCGAGTTCCCGGCCTTCGCCCAGAATCCTTGATGTCATGCCAATCGAGAACCTACCAATCCCTGACTTAAATAAACCCAACGACGAAGAAGTCTCGATTTTCCTCTGTCCACCGCTGGTTTGCCTTATCGGAACCTACAGCATATCGGCTGAAGCAAATTTCATTTAGATATGTAAAAAACAAAATATGCCGATCACTTGGAATGTGAACACGGCCCAATGTGATGATAAAAAAATAAAGGGATATACAGGGATATTGTTATGGTTTTATGGGCTCATGGTCTGACATGTAGTTTTCGCTGCGTCCACCGTGAGACTGGACAGACAATAAACTTACCAGTACACTGAATAAGCAGTGGCATTCTCTGTGTGAGGGATTGTGGGACCGAATCAGCTCTGATAATACCATTACGGTGCCAGGGTTGCAGGGTGATCATTTATCCCTAACTCCCGTGTCACTCCAGATTTCTGTCCGGAAATAATAACAAAAGCCCAGCGCCAATACCATTATGTTCCACTGTTATTTTGGTCACTCGTTGGTAAATATCTCCTCTGAAAATTTGAGCAGATATAAGCAAGTCCATAACGATACGTTGAACTGAAAAAACTGTCCACGACACTTCACAAGTCTCTCGCTGTGCAGGGCGCTATAAATATAATTGATAATTGCACATTTGAAGCATTGATTCTGCGGTATGTAAGCGGTGGCATCTTTATTTGTCGCAGAAGAGCGGGCACTGAGAAGTAAATATATGATCAATATTTTCTGACATCCAGTGACAGTGTGCTCGGTGATGACTGGTCATTATCTCTGACAGTGTGATTGTGCTGAGGAACATTTTTATAAAGAGGGATTTAACACACTAAGAAAGGTTTCACTGCTAACGTAGTGGCTTTTCTCTAGAAGCAGACTTCGGTTGAAATTTAGAGATTTCGGATGCATTGGAATGTGAACCGTCCAACGGGGCTGGGTGGGTTCTGTTGTGTTCTGACGTCGGAGTGAGCTGGGGCCTTTTGTCCAGTGGGAGACGAAGTGAGAAGACACTGGGGAGAACAAATCCTCGGGTAGGACACGGTGGGAGACCCGTTTGTTCGAAATGGTTTGCGAGCGAATATCGGAAGATGCTGTGTGCTTCCACGCAGAGCGAGGGCCCAGAGCGTGAGTTCAGGATGAGATCCAACTTGTGTACATTTGGCTGGTTAAAAACAGTGGGCCGATTTCCTTTATTTCTTTCTTTGCCTTAATGACTCTTCAGTTAATTAACATTCATAAAGATAATTCCTTTAATTGTCTGTGAAAACGTGACGCTGAGTTATAGCAGGGTAGTAAATTACACAACACACACAGAAAGCGGAGTTTGGGGTGACAGAACCATTTGAATCTCACGGGTCAGGCGGGAGCAGTGAGTGTATTTCCTGGAATCACGCAGACTCGGAAATCAGGATATTTCAGGGATATTGTTATAGGTTTATGAGGCTATGGTCTGACGTGTAGTTTTCACTGCGTCCTCCGTGAGACTGGGCAGACAATGGACTTACCAGTACACTGAATAAGCAGTGGTATTCTCTGGATGAGAGGTTGTGGGACCGAATGAGCTCTGATAACATTACGGTGCCTGGGCTGCTGTTCGGGGCTGAGAAATTAGGAGCGTTTCGTAGGCGCGTGAGTGAAAGTAAAATAGAGGACTAAGATCAGGGAATCATTAGGTTGATCTTGGAGTAGTTTCCAAGGAAGGTGGTTTACACTTCAACTGAAAAGGGACTGATATCCTAGCGGGAAGGTTTCCTACGGCTGCTGCAGGTGTGGGGCGGAGTGCAGAGGTGAGGGTTAAACTAGACCTGCAAGTGGATGGGAACAGGACTGCCCCAGAACAGGGAGTGGAGGGGTTGTGGAGACAGATGTTGTAAAAACCACACACAAAGTCAGGAATGAAAAGGTCCAGCATGGGCCGACTGGTGATCTTACCCGAAGATATTTCAATGCACGAAGCATTGTATGAAAGACAAATGAGCACAGGGCCGAAATAGGCAAGTGGAATTACTATACTTTAGCCATGAGTGAGACGCTTACGGTAGATGCAGGACTGCCAGCTCAGTATTTCGCCGCCCCGTTGTTTAACACGAAAGAGTGGGGGGGGGGGGGTTGTTGGGGGGCGGGGGCGTAGTAAATGAGGAGTGGTGGGTTACTAGTGAAGGAAAATATCATAGTCATGCCGGACTGGAGAACTCAGCTGGTCAGACGCTCTATGTACAACGTAGTAAGAAGAAAGGTATGCCCTTTGGAGCGATGGTGCACGATGGGTGTGTTACAGGGCATTAAACACCATCAAACAGTCCGATAGAATTAGAGGGTCACATTTGAAGAGAAATGGCCGAAAACTTCACGAAACATAAGGTTGCAATAACAGCTGGTTTGAACTTTCCACGTTTTAACTGGGAAACTGGGAACCCATGGTCTGAAAGGAATAGACGGAATAAAGTTTGTGAATAGATGTTCTGGATAGTTTCTTAAGCAGTAGATAAAAACCTGAAATGACGAAGTCTGCGATTCTTGATCTTCTCTGAGGGAACGAGAGAGGACCGGTGGCAAAAGGTTGCCTCGGGGTCACTTTGCATCCACTAGTCCGCAGGCCATTAGTTTGAAGTTAATCATGCAAAAAGAGGCCTGGTTCTCGGGCTGCGATTTTAGATTGGAGACAAAAAGAATCTTGTTGGTATCAGAGAGGATTTTGCAAGTGTCCTCTGGGACATTCTATTGTAAGTGGAAGGTCTTCAAAAGTGAAATATCGAGAGCGCAAAGATTGCATGGGCCCGTCAGAATAAATGCTAAACATAACAGTGTCGGGAACCTGGAATTTCAAGTGATATGGAGGCCCAAGTGAAGAAAGGAAATGAGGTGAATTGCAGGTTCAGTAATGTGTTTATGGGGGTGTAGGAAATGCAAGAGAACGTTTATCAAAGAGAGGAGGAGGGTGAGAGAACGATATGATTTTGTCCGAGTTGAATCGTTAAGAATGCTGCACATATCTTAAGAACAAAAGGATTTCAAGAAACGTAATTAGTCTTCTTGAACTAGGACCATAGCTAATGCACATGTGGTGCCAAATGAGCTGATGTTTTGCATCTGTATTTATCCAGGAAACCGATACAGTCTATTGAGGAAAGCAAAATTGAATCATCTTCGTGGACTCTACAGAGATTGCCGAGGAGAAAGCCTTTGCTGTCTTGAGGCAGATTCCAGGGGATAATTCCCCAGGACCGGCCAAGCTAAAGGATGAACTTGCAGGAACTCTAGCAGAGATATATGCATCATTCTTAAACCAGGCATAGCCAATGTTGTTCCTTTGTATAAGAAAGGCTCTATAAATAATCCATGAAATAATAGTCTTGTGAGCCGGACATCATTCGTGGGAAGGTTGTTGGAAGGTAGTTTAACGGGCGGAATATATGATTTTCCTTTTAGATATCCACTGATTAACGATAGTCCGCATGGCCTCATTAGTGGTAAATCGTGTCAAAGGTCTTACCTGGAAAGTTGATGAAGAAAAAATATAAGGTGTTGTCGGCATGGAATTTTTCAAGACATTTGATAGTTTCCAGTGAGGTTCAGTCGCTCCGCTCTGAAAATCAGGTAGTAAATTTATGCGCCATTTTCTTTGTGAAAGGAACCACGGAATGGTAGCAGATGGTTGCCTCTCCAACTGGATACCTGTGAGTAGCGGAGTTCTACAGAGACCGGTGCTGGTTCCTTTGACATTTACATCTGTATTAACGATCTGGATGATGATTTGCCTCAGACAGAATCAGTAATTTAAATCACACACATCAAAGTTTCTGGTGAACTTTGACGTGTGTTGCTAGAATTTCCAGCATCTGCAGAATTCCTCGTGTCAGGAATTTAATTGTTGTTCATGGTGCGAGTAATGTATTCAGCTGCAGATACTTCAATGAAAGAAGTATTGTATTAAAAGGCGGATGAGACCATGGCATGAATGAGCACGTGGATTTACTATATTATCGCCATTAGTGGGATGGTTGCAGTATGAGCAGGACTCGCAGCGCAGTATTCCACCGCTCCGCTGTTTAAGATGAAGCAGAGGGGGAAGGAATAAATGAGGAGGGATGGCGTTACTAGTTAGGGAAGATGTCACATCAGGGTGGATTAGAGAACTCACCCAGTGAGGCGTTCAATGTGGAACGTAGTAATAAGAAAGGTACGGCCATGTTAAAGGGGCTTTGGCTTTGGAGCGATGAAGTATGATAGATGTATTACACGGCATCACAGCCCAGCCAAGTGTCCGTGGGAGTTAGAGGAACAAATGTGAAGAGAAATTGCTTAGAATTTCAGCAAACGTCAGTTTGTTATAGGAGCCAGGGTTAAATTTCCAGGTTTTGACTGGGACTCCCAAAGGGTAAAAGGACAAGATGGAATAGACGTTGTGATCTATTTTCTGGAATGTTTTCTTAATCAGTAGATAAAAGTCCCAAATGAGGGAGTGTGCGATATTGATTTGCATTTAGGGAAGGAGGGAGGCCAGGTGGCACCATTTTGTATAGGGGAACACGTTGCATCCAGTAGTCCGAAGGACATTACCTTTAAAGTAAATGTGCAAAAGAAAAGCAGTTCGGGTCCGCGGTCTGCGTGCTTAAACCAGCGGACTCGAGGAGAGCCCAGTGTTCTTCCGTTGCTTAAGATAGGCTCTAAATTAATCTGTGAAATTTCAGCCCTCTGAGCATGCTATCAGTCGCGGGAAAGTTATTAAAAGATATTGTAAGGGACCAAAGAATTTAATTGTATCCGCTGCGGCCCCACCAATTTCCGCACTTACCTCCCACGGTGTCTGACCTATTCCTAATCGGAGTCTACAATTCGCCTAAGAAACAGAAAGAAACATTTCCAAGCTTTATGAAACATCATGTAGGCTCATATTTTATTAATTACACAGCAATTGTCGAATTTATATTCTGAGCAGTATTTGACCTCCCCGAAATTGCATAGTTGGCAATAAACTGCACTGGGCCTCAGAGAATCCGATGAGATTCGAACAGCGATGGACACGTTCTGTGGATTCAGCTTGGGGGAAGCAGCCGGTCAGATGGAGTCCAATGTTAGAAAGGAGGTCACTCACCTCGGTCGGAGAGGCGGTAATGGTGAAGAGCTGAGGTGGTGAGGGAGATTTTGAAATGTTGTAGGCAGTGAAGAAAGTCAGAGGTACAATGTATATAATGCAAGCGTTATTGGGTATACGACCGGAAATAACTTTGCAGGATTATTTCTGTCTTTACTGAGATTGCATTGTTTTTCGAACATTGGTCTACATAAATCAATACATTGAGCACAGGAAATGGGATTTTTGTTGGTGTAGTATAAGGCATTGCTGAGGCTGAATTTGGAGTATTGTGTGTAGTTTTGGTCGCCTACCTACAGGAAAGGATACAGAGTAAGAGTACAGAGAAAAATTACCAAGAGGTTGCCTGGTATGGATGACCTGACTGATAAGGTAACATTACAGAGTATTGGACTTCATTCCTTGGAACTTGGAGCACTGAGCGAAGCTTTGAGAGTGGTGCACACAATTATGGGTGTATAGATATAGCCATATAAACATACAACAATTACAGCACGGAAACAGGCCATGTCGGCCCTTCTAGTCTATGCCGAACTCTTACTCTCACCTAGTCCCACCGACCTGCACTCAGCCTATAACCCTCCATTCCTTTCCTGTCCATATATCTATCCACTTTAACTTTAAATGACATCATCGAATCTGCATCAACCACTTCTGCTGGAAGTTCGTTCCACACAGCTACCACGCTCTGAGTAAAGACGTTCCTCCTTCTGTTACCCCTGAACTTTTGCTCTTTAAATCTCAAATCTTGTTTGAATCTCCCCCACTCTCAATGGAAAAAGCCTATCCAATTCAACTCTATCTACCCCCCTCATAATTTTAAATACCTCTATCAAGACCTCCCTCAACTTTCTACGCTCCAAAGAATAAAGACCCAACTTGTTCAACCTCTCTCTGTAACTTAGGTGATGAAACCCAGGTAACATTCTAGTAAATCTTCTCTGTACTTTCTCTATTTTGTTGACATCTTTCCTACAATTCGGTGACCAGAACTGTACACAATCCTCCAAATTTGGCCTTACCAATGCGTTGTACAATTTCAACATTACAACCCAACTCCTATACTTAATCCTCTGATTTATAAAGGCCAGCATACCAAAAGCTTTCTTCACCACCCTCTCCACATGAGATTCTACCTTCAGGGAAGTATACACCATCATTCCTAGATCCCCCTGTTATACTGCATTCTTCAATGCCCTATCATTTACCGTGTATGTCCTATTTTGATTAGTCCTACCAAAATGTAGCACCTCACAATAATTAGCATTAAGCTGTGTCTGCCATTTTTCAGCCCACTCTTCTAACTGGCCTAAATCTGTCTGCAAGCTTTGAAACACAACTTCATTTTCCACAGCTCCACCTATCTTAGTAACATCTGCATACTTACTAATCCAATTTACTACCCCATCATCCAGATCATTAATGTAAACGACAAACAACGTTGTACCCAGTACAGATCCCTGAGGCACACCACCCATCACCGGACTCCAATCTGACAAACAGTTATTCACCACTACAGTCTGGCGACTCCCATCCAGAAACTGCTGAATCCATTTTACTACTTCAATATAAATACCTAATGATTCAATCTTCCCAACTAACAGTCCATGTGGAACCTTGTCAAAAGCCTTACTGAAGTCCATATAGACAGCATCCACTGCTTTACCCTCGTCAACTTTCCTAGCAACGTCTTCAAAAAATAATAAAAAAAGATTTGTCAAACATGACCTTCCACGCACAAATCCATGTTGTCTACTCCTAATCAGACCTTGTCTATCCAGATAATTATATATACCATCTCTAAGAATAGTTTCCATCAATTTACCCACAACTGACGTCAAACTCACAGCCTGATAATTGCTGGGTTTACTCTTAGAACCCTTTTTAAACAATGGAACAGCGTGAGCAATAAGACAATCCTCCGGCACCATCTCCGTTTCTAATGACATTTAAAATATTTCTGTCAGAGCCCCTGCTCTTTCCACAAATCCCTGACCGCCGGGTCACCTGTGATATCAATCCACAAATAAGAAGAAAAGTCCAGGGCGAATACTGTACCATCATGCTTCACTGTTATCTTAATCATTCGTTGGTAAATATCTCCTCTGAAATGTTTATCAGATATAAGCAAGTCCCCATAACGTTATGTTGAAAGGAAATCCGGTCCACATCACTTCAGACATATCCCCCTGTGCAGGGCGCTTTAAATATCATTGATAACAGCACATTTGTGATTGTGATTCTGCAGTATGTCAGTTGTGCCGGTTTTATTTGTACAAATGGCGAGCACTGAGAAGTAAACATATGGCCAATATTTTCTGACAACCAGTGACAGTGTGGTGGGTTATGACTGTGCATTATCACTGGCAGTGTGATGTGCTGACGAGCATTTTTATAAAGATGTGTGTCACGCCCTGGAAGAAGTCTTTATTGCTATTGTAATGGTCTATATGGAGAAGCCGTGTTTATAGAATATAGAACATAGAATAGTACAGAACAGTACAGGCCATTCGGCCCACAATGTTGTGCCGACCCTTAAACCCTGCTTCCCATATAACCCCACACCCCACCTTAAATTCCTCCATGTACCTGTCTAGTAGTCTCTTAAAGTTCCCGAGAGTATCTGCCGCCACCACCGACTCAGGCAGTGCATTCCGCGCACCAACCCTCTCTGAGTGAGAAATCTTCCTCTAATATCTCCCTTGAACTTCCAACCCCTTACCAGAAAGCCATGTCCTCTTGTATTGAGCAGTGCTGCCCTAGGGAAGAGGTGCTGTCTGCCCACTCTATCTGTTCCTCTAATACCTTGTACACCTCTATCATGTCTCCTCTCATCCTCTTTCTCTCCAAAGTGTAAAGCCCTAGCTCCCTTAATCTATGATCATAATCCATACTCTCTAAACCAGGCAGCATCCTGGTAAATCTCCTCTGTGCCCTTTCCAATGCTTCCACATCCTTCCTATAGTGAGGCGACCAGAACTGGACACAGTACTCCAAGTGTGGCCTAATCAGAGTTTTATAGAGCTGCATCATTACCTCGCAACTCTCAAATGCTATCTCTCGACTTATGAAAGTTAATACCGCATAAGCTTTGTTAACTTCCCTATCTAACTGTAAGGCAACATTCGTTTAGTTTATAGCTGGAGTTTTCCGATGCGTCGGAATGTGAGCCGTCCAATGAACGGGGTGTGCTTTTCTGATGTGCACTGATGCTGTTGTGAGCCGGGGCCTTTTGTTCGGCGGGAGACGAAGAGAGAAGACGCAGGGGAGAACCAGTGTCGGATAGGACCCGGTGGGAGACCATTTGTTCGAAATGGATTGCGAGCGACGATCGGAAGGTGGTGAGAGCTTCCACGCAGACCGAAGTCCAGCGCGTGAGTGACAGAAAAGTTCAAGATGAACTCCAACGTGTTCACATTTGACTGGTTAATTATAATACGCCCTTTTTCTTTCTTTATATCATTTCTTTAATGACCCTTTAGTTGAGTAACATTAAGTAACGGGAGCAGAGTGCGTATTTCGTAGACTTAGACAAAGAAACAGGGTCGGTCAGCGATATTGTTATCGTTTTATGGGTCACGGTTTTATATGTAGTTTAAACTTTGTCCATCGTGAGACTCGAGTAGCAATGGAATTACCAGTATACTGAGAGAATGTTCTGAATAAGAAGTGGTATTCTCTGTGCGAGAGACCGGGTGACCGAATAAGCTGTGATAATTACATTACAGTATTGATGGAACTGGACAAGCAATGACATTTTCTATGTTGCCGGTGGCATGTCAGAGAAAGCACTGATAACACCAGCGAGGTCTATGATGGCCCTGCAGGACAGTGACAGATTTTCTCATTGCTGTAATGGACCCATTGGAAAGAGGAAAATACGGCACTCATCTCCTCACGACGCACAGAAATCATAAAAGCATCTGTCTCATATCTCTTGTGTTTCTCAATCTATGGTGAAGTATCATTATGTTCTTTGGAAACATCCTTCTCATTTGAACAATAGATCTGTATGAATTATTGTTATTTTAAACGAACATGAACCGCCATAACAGAAAAAGAACAGATATTTTTGGGAGTACTCGACAGGCATCTCACCGCCACTACTAGTCCACTACCCCTCAGTGATCATATTGGTTATTGTACCAGAGAAAGTGTCAGACCTGGTGCGAAAACACTCAGAGGATGCGCAATTCAAAAAAAAACATTAAAAAATTCTTAACCTTTACATTTGACGCGTAAGGAGATGTGCAGAAGAATGGGAAAATATTGAATTTTGGGAGGGAAGGGACTATGCGATTGCGTAAAATCGTGAGATCATAAAATGGGAACAGATGTACGGGGAAATGCACTAAATTAATATAGAGATTGTTAATGGAGAACTTGTATTGGGCTTTTCATAGATTTGACTCAATGGAGAAGGAAAGGAATGATAGGATATGGAGACATGGCTCATAATAAATATGAAAACCCTACTCAAGAGGAAGACGGAAGCACACTTTACGAAGCAATGGTCAGAGAAGGCTCGAGTATTACAAGACATCTAGGAAGGGAGCTGGAAATGGACCTAATATTGCGCGAAGGGAATAGCAGAAGGCGTTGCTGAGTAGGATGAAGGAAACAATCAGGAGGTATAGACGCACATGAGAATAGGGAGGACTGATCATGGATAAAACCGGGAACGTGCTGGAGTAACAGGGGAGCAGCAGCTGTCAGTGATGAATAATTTGCTTCAGTATTCATACATGGGAGGGGCATTAACCGCTCGGAAAGCCACTTGTATAGTGTTTAAAGCAGGGGTAAATAGGTTCTGATTAGACAGGACATCAAAGGGGACGGGAAGAAGCTGGCAGAATGGAGTTGTGGGAATGGTAAATCAGTCATGATGGAATTTTGGAGCAGAATGGTCCGAATTTCCTAATTCTGCATCAATTAGAGGAGGACTTGGAAGTTTTCAAGACAATGCAGAATAGATTTACCGAGATGCTACTCAGGTAAGACATCAAGTCTAATGAGGAAACGTTGAGGGTTCTCTGGATTTTGGATTTTGTGCGAAGGAATATGGCAGAATTCATGATAGAAGAGTATAAGGTGTAAGCGGTATTGAGGGATTGTGCAGCAAGACATTATCTTGGGAGTAAATGGCTAATAGGAGGGACATAACATTAAGATAATCGGAGGAAGTTATAGCGCGCTGTGACATGTAACCTTTTTTTTCTACACAGACAATGCTTCGAGCCTGGTGTTCGGTGCTGAGACATTAGCGATATTTCAGACATGCATGAGTGAAAGCAAAATAGAGGACTAACCTATGGGAGTCATTATGTTGAACTTGGAGTATGTTCTAAGGAAGGTGGTTTGCACCTGAACTGAAAGGGGACTGATATCCTTGCGGGAACAGGACTGCCCCAGAGCAGAGAGTGGAGAGATTGTAGAGACAGATGTTGTTATGACGATAGTCAAAGTCAGGAATAAAAACGTTCAGCATGGGTCGACAACTGTGCTCAGCTGCAGATATTCCAATACAAAAAGCATTGCATGAAAGCCAGCTGAGCTCAGGGCTCGTGTAACTACTATATTTAACCATTAAGAAGCAAAGGGGACGCATTAAATGAGATTGTAGGGCACTACATAACACTCATCAGTCCGATTGATTTAGAAGATGACATTTGAAGAGAAATTGTAGAAAATTGCAGGAAACATAGGTTGTGATAACAGCTAATTTTAACTTTCCAATTTTTGACTGCGACTTCCATAGTGTGAAAAAACTAGATGGAATATTGGTTGTGAGATATATTGTGGAAAGTTTTTATTTTTTATGCACCAGATAAAAGTCCCAAATGAACGACTGGACGATCCTTGATCTGCATTTAATGAACCAGACAGGGCAGGTGGCAGAAGTTTTTCTAGCGGAACACTTTGTATCCAGTCGTCCGCAGGCTATTAGTTTGAAAGTATCTAAGCAAAAAACAGGCCTTGTTATTGGATTGCGATTTTAGATTGGACATATTTTAATCTTGCTGGTGTCAGAAACGATTTTGCAAGTGTCGACTGGGACAGGCCGTTTTCTGTCAAAGGTGTACGTGGTAGGTGGGAGTTCTTCAAAAGTAAAATTTTGAGAGAACAAAGTTTGTACGGACCTGTAACAATAAAGAGTAAACCTAACAGGTGTCGAGAACTTGGAATTTCAAGTGATATGGAGGCTGAAGTGAAGGAAAAACAGGAGATGAATTACAGGTGCAATGAGGTGCTTATCGAGTGCAGGGAATGTAAGAGAACACTTTAGAAAGAGAGCAGAAGAGTCAAGAAAGGATGATTTTGCCCTAGTTCAATCGTAAGGAATGCTGCACGTAGTTTCAGAGCAAAAGGATTTCAAGAGACATAATTAGACCACTGGAAGGTGAGAATTGGACAATAGCGAATCCAAATGTGGTGCCAAAAGCGCTATTTTTTTTTGCATCCGTATTTATCTAGGAGTCGGATGCAGTTTATCGAGGTAAAACAAAACTGAATCAACTTCCCGGACTCTATACAGATTACAAAGGTGGAGACGTTTGGATGAGGCACATTGGAGTGGATAAATCACCCGAACCTGACAAGGTGTTCCTTCGGACCTCGCGAAAGGAAAAACTTGCAGGAACCCTAGCAGAGATATTTACATCATTCTTAAACAAGATAACTGGAGGATAGCAAATGTTGTTCCTTTTGTTTAAGAAATGCTCTAAAAATAACCTATAATTTTATTGTCTTTTGAGCCTGACATCATTAGTGGGAAAGTTATTGGAAGGTATTTTAATGGGCCGGATACATGAGTTTCTTTTTAGATATTGACTGATTAACGATAGACCATATAGCTTCGATTGTGGCAAATCGTGTCAAAGAAGTTACCAGGAATGTTGTTGAAGAAAAAATATCGGCTGCTGTCGACGTGGAATTTTGTAAGACATTTGACAGTTTCCCGCAATGTTGAGTCATTCTGCTATGAAAATGAGGTAGTAAATTTATGAGACATTTGCTTTGTGAAAGGAACCAGAGATTGGTAGCAGTTGGTTGCCTCTCTAACTGGATACCTGTGACAAGCGGAGAACTGCACAGACCGGTGCTGGTTCCTTTGCTGTTTACATCTGTATCAACGATCTGGATGATAATGTGCTAAATTGCATCAGGAAATTTGTGGATGCTGCCAAGACAGGGAGAATGATAGACAGAGAGGAATAGTATCATGGTGTGTGGTCGAATATAGAGCAGCTGGGAACAAATTGGTTAAGGGTAATACTGCCGTAAAGAAAGCTGTTGGCATATTATCCGTCATAAATCAAAGTACCGAATACAGGTGATAAAATGTCACCTTCAGGTTGGATAAGATATGGCTGAGGCCGCACATGAATTATTATGAAGTATGGTAAACTTCCTACAGGGAATATGTACGTAAATACGTTGAAAAGGGTGCAGAGAAAATTTACAAGGACTTTGGCCCGACAGGTGGACCTGAGATACAAGGAAATCGATCATGAGTTTTGACTTCAATCCCTGATGCGTAGAAAATTAAAATGAGACTGCTTTCATTACTCTCTATATCTACACCCATCTTAATTTTATATACCTCTATCGCTTCTTTCTTCTATGCTCCAGGGAATAAAGTCCTAACCAATTCAACCTTTCTCAGTAGCGCAGTTTCTCAAGTCCCGGCAACATCCTTGTAAACCTCTTCTGCACTCTTTCAACCTTAGTAATATGCTTCCTGTAATTTGGTGACCAAAACTGCAAACAATACTCTAAACCTGGCCTTACCAATGCATTATACAACCTCACCATAACATTCCAACTCTCATACTCAATACTTTGAATTATAAAGGCCTTTGAGATAAGGTCGGAAGCTCTCTTTACGACCCTATTTATCTGTGACACCACTTTTAGGGAACTTTGTATCTGTATTCCCCGGTCCCTCTGTTCTACAGCACTCCTCAGTGCCCTACCATTTACCTTGTATTTTCTACTTTGGTTTTAATCATTTTCTCCCTCTCCTGCCCTTCTCTTTTCACACTGCACCTTACCTAGTCTCTGACTGCTCTCCCCTCTCCACTCGCCGTGCCCCAGGACAAGGATGGTGATGATTGACGCTGACCAGTCCGAAGGCTTGGCCCTCAACACCAGTTTGTCCAGAAAGCCAGCCAGCTACTCATCTTCCCTTTGATGCGGCCTGGTTATGACACCTTTCCAGCTCTTTTGCCTGTAAGGGTCAGTGCTCCATTCCATCCCGGGTGCCATTTTAAAACCACGCGTCACTTCTACCCTGCTAACCATTTTAAATTGGAATATCAATCCTTTCCCGACTCCCATTTGTAATCAGGACACAATTCCTTCCCTGGTGATCTTTTTCAATTAGTACGTCATTCCATCCCAGTCGGACATTTTAACGTAGGTGCAAGTCAGTGAAGAGAATAGTTCAGAATGAAAGCAGAAGTGTCATCGAAGGCCTGCTGTTGCCTTAGCAGACAAGTTGAAGGAGAATCCTAACGGATGCTACAGGTATGTTCAGAGCAAAGGGATTTCAGGGTCAGAATGGGTTCTCTGGAATATCACAATGAGAGTATAGCCAATCCATATGTGGAGACAAAACGGATGATTATTTTTTGTACATCTGTATTTACTCAGCAAACAGAGACAGAGTCTATAGAAACACCGTTTTCACAGAATCTATACAGATTACAGAGATGGATGTGTCTACTGTCCTCAGGCAAATTCCCTGGGCCTGGAGAGGTGTTTACTAGGACACTACGGGAGACAGAATTTGCCGGATCCCTAGCAGAGATTTCGAAATCATCCTTAGGCCAGAGGGCTGGATGATAGCCAATGCTGTTCAGCTGTTTAAGAGCGGCTTTAAAATAATCCAAGAAATTATAGGCCTCTGAGCTTGACATCAGTAGAGAGAAGGTTATTGGGAGGTATTCTAGTGGACCAGAAGTATGAGTGTTTGGATAGATAATGGCTGATTAAGGATACTCAGCAATTCTTCGTAAGTGGTAAGTCGTGTCAAGGAAGGTACCAGGAGTGTGGATGAGGGCACGGCAGTGGATGTTGTATACATGGATCTTAGCAAGGCATTTGACAAGGTCCTTCATGGAAGATTTGGTCTCTCGGCTTTGAAAATGAGGCCAGAAAGTGGTAACAGATGGTTGCCTCCCTGATTGGAGACCTATGAGTAAGGGCGTACTGCAGGGATTAGGAAATTTTAAACACTATGCGGAATAGATTTGCCGAAATGCTACTTAATTAAGAGAAAAAAATATGAGGAAATGATAAGGGATCACTGGTTTCTGTCCCTGGAGAGGACTACGATAAATTTCTTCATAGAAGACGAGAAGGTAAGAGGAGGTATTGAGAGATTGGACAGCCAGAGATGATCGACGGCTTAAGTGGTTAATAGGAGACACGTGAGTGAAAGAAAAAAGTAAAGGGTTAAACGGAGAAAATGGTTTCGTTGATCTTGGAGTCGACTGCAAAGAAATGAAGGTACTAGTCGCTTTAGCGGGAAGGTTTACTAGGACTGCTCGAGGTGGGTGGGCGGGGGTGGTGGGAGGTAAGAGGTTAAAACTAGACATTGAAATGATGGGAACAAGACTACCGCGGAACAGAGAGTGGAGAGGTTGTGGAGACAGAAGCTCTGAAGGCCTCAGACAAAATCAACAATTTAGATGTTGAGCATGGTTCGAATAATGTCCTCAGCTGCAAATTATACAATGTATTGTATGAACGACGAAAGAGCCCAGGGCATGAATAAGCACGTCGAATCGCTATATTTTCGACGTTAGTGAGAGGGTTGGAGGAGGAGCAGGCCTGGCAGCGGAGTACTCCACCTCTCAGTTGTTTTAGATAAAGCGGATGGGGAAGCATTGAATGAGAAGAGGTGGCGTTAATAGTTAAGAAAGCTGTCACAGTCCTGTTGTGTCATAACGTGGGCGCTCGGAGCAGACGCAAAAGCAAGACACAGACACAGAAGTATCAGGAACAGGATTAGGTATGCAAAGAAAACGGGGGAAGTGGGGAAGAAACGACGCTGGACGAGACTAAGATACAGGATCTAGTCTAGGACGAGACTAGGGAAACGGGATCAGGGCAAGGAGAAAGGAACTTGGAACGTGGCTGGAACTCCGAGCAGGAGACTAGACAAGGGCCCAGAACCTGGGTCTTGACTCGGGCTCGGACCCCGGAATTAGGCGAGAACATGGCGTGGCTACAGAACAGGATGTGGAATTCCAGAACAGGACGTGGAACTCCTTCACAGGACGAGGCACATGGACAGTACGAGAACTCAAAGCCTTGACTTGGACAGGACGAGGTTCCCAACTCAACGATAGACAGTTCCTTATATTGACACAGCAAAGCTCCGGTTACGCTCCGGTGGTAGAACTTGACAAGGTTGCCGGGCAAGGCTCCGGGCAAGGCTTCAGGCAGAAAGTGAAAGGGAAGGGAAGGGAAGGGAACAGTCCAGCAACTGCAGCGGAACCCATGAGCTGTTTATGTAGCATGCCCAAAACCAGAATTATGTGCCTCAATTAAAGCACACAGCAGGACAAGGGAAAACCGGATAACCTGGAATATGGATCGATGGAACGGACCATGAAACTGAATACGGACTTCACGGACCGGACCATGAGAGGTTGGGCTGGAAAACTAACCGAGTGAACCGTCCTATGTGGAACGGAGTAACAAGAAAGGTATGTCCATGTTAAAGGGTCCTTGGCTTTGGAGAGATTGCGTTTGATGTTTATGTTACAGGTCATTAAGCTGATCTACAGTCCACAGTCCGAAGGAGTTAGAGAAATATATTTGAAGAGAGATAAAAGAGAATATCAGAAAGCAAAACTTAGTTATATAAGGTGATTTTAAACTTCCAAGTATTATTTCAGACTCCCACAGTAAAAAAGGACAAGATGGAGTAGAGGTTGACAAAAATCTTCTGGAAATTTCTCATAAAGAAGTCGATAAATGTCCTGAACGAAACCTGATCTGTATTTACAGAATGAGAGAGGGCAGTTGGCAGAAGTTCGTGCAGGGAAGATTTTGCATCTGGTCGTCCTAAGGACATCAGTTTCAAAGTAAATAGGCAATTAAAAAATGCGGTTGTACTTTGCGATGCTTAGGTTTTTTTCACTATTGCTTCCCTTAGTGACCGAGCTATTCCCAAAATATGTCCACAATTCGCTTAAGGGAGCTAGAGCAACATTTCCATGTTTTTTTTTTATGTGCTCACTGTTTATTAATTAAAGAGTATTTGTCGAATTTATTTTCTAGACGTTATTTGAAACTACAGTACCTCCCCGAGTTGGCGCAGTTGGCAATAAACTCCTCTGGGGCTCAGAAAATTCAATGAGGTTCCTGAATTGATGGACAAGTTGTAGGGATTCAGATTGGGGAGAAGCAACAGGTCAGATGGAGTCTAATGTAGGAAATGAGTTCACCCAGTTCTGTAGAAGAGGCAGAATTGGTGGAGGATTGAGGTGGTGAGGGAGGTGTTGAAATGAGGTAGCTACTGGGTGATAGCAAAGTAAAATGTATATAATCGAAGCTTTATCGGGTATACGAATGGTAATAACTTTCCTACGTTATTTAGGGCTTCACTGAGATTACATTGCTTTTGACACATTGGTCTTCATAAAGTAATACTTTGAATACAGGAGATGGGAAACATGTTTGAACCTATATGAGGCATTTCTGAGGCCGAATTAGGAGCATCCTGTGCATCTTGGTCACCTACCTACAGGAAGTTTACAGTAACGAGAAGAGAGAAAAATTACTGGAAATTTGCACAGAATGGAGGACATGAGCCATGAGGAAATTTTGAATAGGATCGGAATTTATTTTTTGGAAATAAGAACAATGAGGGACGATTTGATAGAGGTACATGCAAAGATGAGTGGTAGTTATAGGGTAAATGCAAGTAGGTATTTGCATTGAGTTTTGGGGGACTTACAATCAGAGCTCAAGTGTTAAGTGGGGAAGGTGAAAAGTTTAATGGGAACATGAAAGAAAACTTGTTCATACAGAGGGTTGTAAGATTGTAAAAATAGCTGCCTGAAGAAACGGTACAGGCCCGCATGTCCGACAGAATAGGGAGTGGCCTTTCTGCTGAAATTAACTCCACTCTCACTCTCATTCACCTGCGAACACTGTCTTTAACATTGCAATTAACTGCCTCTGCTGCAGGGAAAAGCGTTATAACTTTTAACCTTATAAAGAAAATTTCTCAGAGTGAGAATATGCATTTTATTTTAAACTCAGACTCCAATCTCCAGCAGTTGTTTTTAAAAATATTTTTACGGTTCATTTAAATAAATTAGGCAACTGCATTCGTAACTCTTTGCCAGTAACATATTAAATGAAGTTTATGTGAGGTTGAGGAGAAGAACGAATCAAAAGGAGAGTGGAGGGGTAAGCAGGGCGGCCGGAAAAGGCATAGTGTTTATAGAAGCTGGAGAATGGGGAGCTCAAGTTCTTAGAGTGTGTGGGAGGAATAGGGGGTAGTGGAGAGATGGACTGAGAAGAAAGAAGTAGTGTTAAAGAGAGAGGGAAAGGGTGAGAGACAGAGGCTGGAAGGGAGAGAGCACGGTTGAGTGAGAGGGAGAGCGCGAGGGATGCGGGAAAGGCTCAGAAATAAATCATGGAATCCTAGGCCGGTGCTCCTGACATCAGTAGTGGGAACGCTTTGGAGCACCGTATGTTTGAGTATTTTAATAGACAGGACAGTCTAGAGATACTCAGCATGGTTTTGTGTATCCCACGAAATGCTATAGAGTTTCTTGAAGAAGTAACGAAGAATGTTTCCAAGAGAGTTCATGAAGGCACTGCAGAGGATGATACCTAAATGGACATTTTCAAGAGATTTTATCAAAGATCCGCATCGGAGTTTTGTCAAGAAAATCCACGAGCTTTGCATTCAAGATGAGGTAGTACATTAGAGTAAACATTGGCGTAGTAGCAGGAGGCAGAGAGTGGTGGCAGATGGTTGCCTTTCTCAGTAGAGGCCTGTGACTGTTGGAGAGCAGCACGTTTCGGTGCTGGGCATGGTAGCACTGAGGCCATGTCCATGTTGCTGGAGCAACAAATTTTGTTCCGTGTGGGTAACCTCAGACATGATGGTATGAGCATGAATATCTCGAACTTCCTGTAACGACCCGTTCCATTTCACTATTCCCCATTCTCATTTCCCTTTTTCACTTTTTCTGCTTACGTTCAAACCCAACTGCTGGCGGTGCCAAAAATCGGAAATAAAGCGCATCTCGTCTGCAGAATCGCAGACGGGCAGAGATGATTGTGATTTTTATTCAATTACTGCTACAACGAGAAAGTAGTAAATCTCTGTTTTTATTTGTCAGCCCACTGTCAAATCCAAGCTATTGGATTTAGGATTGAAAGCGGAGGCTAATATGTTCTCGATCAGTCAGAACTTCACATTTAATTGTTGAGCATAGTGCGGTTAATGTACACAGCAGCAAATACATCAGTGTAAGAATTGTGCCATATGGCATAAAAGAGCACGTGGATTTACAATATTTTCACCATTAGTGAGACGGGTGCAGTAGGAGCAGGACTGGCAGCTCAGAATTCCACCGTTCCGCTGTCAAAATGAAGCAGAGGGGGAAAGAATAAATGAGCAGGGGTGGCGTTACTAGTTAAGGAAGATGTCACATCAGGCTGGACTGGTGCAAGGCTGTAATAAGTAAGGTATGCCCATGCTGAATGGACTTTATCTTTGGAGCGATGGTGTATGATACGTGTATTACAGGCCATTACAGCCCATCCTACAGACCGAGGGATTTAGAGGAACAAATTTGATGAGAAATTGCAGAGAATTCCAGGAAACATCAGTTTGTTATGGAAGCTGACTGTTTATTCTCTTCTAGAGATGCTGCCTGTCATGTTGACTTCCTTCAGCATTTTGTGCGTTGGTCTGGATTTATAACGCATGTAAGGTCTCTAGTCTTTAAGTATTTGCGACATTGCCAGAATCTGTGTTTGAATTGAGTAAGATCACGGCATTTCTTTTTTTTTTCTTTGCTTCTGCTCTTCGTCCGATCTTTCAGGAAACGTTTTATTTATTGGTGCTTATTTTATAAAATTTCCAACTGTATTACAATATAATATCTCCAGAGAAACGACACCAATTGCATTCTAACAAATTGTAATCAACTGTCGTCACGATAACTGCACGATAGATGCACACTTAAGGTAAAAGCGGATGAACAGGGTGAGCAGTGATTCTGGATTTGAGTTTGTCAGCACAGCTGCAGAACAGTAACATCTGGAGTAATTATGCCCCTTGGTTCTTCGCTCTATCGCTCAGGGCCGCAATGCCATCTCAGCCTATGTCGACAACAACCAAAACGAGTAATGTGCAGAATAGAGGGCTGTAGTTTCTTAATCCGATCGATATCAGCTATTACCTGATTGCAACGATCAGTAAAGGCGTTGGATAAATTTCCATCTGAAGCTTGTACATAGAGGAGAAATTTAAAATGTGGATGCCGGAGAAATGTATTTCAGTGCATGACCAGTTTTCGCCCTGATGTCCTCACGTTGCTCACTTGAGACTGCACAAGCGACAACATTATCGGCCGGATGAGTGAAGACGCCATCATCCTGGCCAGCAGTGTATATTAATTTTCGGTCAGTGATGGTTCAAGAGAAGCAGTGTTAACATCGGCGTGGTCAGTGACGTGTTTGTAAAAGCGCAGACTATGCTGTTTATTAAAAGGAAGTGTATCTTTGAACAATAAGCCAGGCCCATATTTCTTTGGGTCTGGAACATTACAGTCAAACTGTCTGCTTCATTTCTGCTATCGTCCAATCACAAACCAGGTCTTAACTCTGCAGTAGCTCAGACAAATGACCACGAGTGCGCTAAGTGGAGATTCACATCGGCCTGTCTTTCATATTACTGCCCATCTGCAGAGACAGCTTTAGCCTGTTCCTTGCAATGTTGGGTCTCATTCGAGCATTATTCACAAAATATTACGAAACGTGTTCGAAGAAATGTCCTGTTTTTATCGCACACAAACATACAACTTACGTATTTTGTAACTCTGCACGTGCCGAACAATAACATTTTAACCACATCTCATTTGAAAGTAATTAATATGTTCAGTAATGTGCAATAATTCTCCCTTGTTGTTCCACACGGTCTGGTTAAAACAAACAAACAAAAAAAACGTAATCTCTGCATTCAGCACGTTTCCTAAATGTGTAAGTATGTCAAACGTAAGTTTACATGTATACGGAGATTTTCACAATTACAGTGACTATTTTATTCCTGGTGTAGGATATCAGAGAAAAAACATATCTGTCCTGTGAACATGTTAGACCGTGAGGCAGAGGAACCGGATTAGACCCCCTGTCCTATCGACTCTGCTCCGCCATTTACTCATGGTGGACCCTTTTTCCCTCCTCTTCAACCCGAGTTCCCGGCCTTCGCCCAGAATCCTTGATGTCATGCCAATCGAGAACCTACCAATCCCTGACTTAAATAAACCCAACGACGAAGAAGTCTCGATTTTCCTCTGTCCACCGCTGGTTTGCCTTATCGGAACCTACAGCATATCGGCTGAAGCAAATTTCATTTAGATATGTAAAAAACAAAATATGCCGATCACTTGGAATGTGAACACGGCCCAATGTGATGATAAAAAAATAAAGGGATATACAGGGATATTGTTATGGTTTTATGGGCTCATGGTCTGACATGTAGTTTTCGCTGCGTCCACCGTGAGACTGGACAGACAATAAACTTACCAGTACACTGAATAAGCAGTGGCATTCTCTGTGTGAGGGATTGTGGGACCGAATCAGCTCTGATAATACCATTACGGTGCCAGGGTTGCAGGGTGATCATTTATCCCTAACTCCCGTGTCACTCCAGATTTCTGTCCGGAAATAATAACAAAAGCCCAGCGCCAATACCATTATGTTCCACTGTTATTTTGGTCACTCGTTGGTAAATATCTCCTCTGAAAATTTGAGCAGATATAAGCAAGTCCATAACGATACGTTGAACTGAAAAAACTGTCCACGACACTTCACAAGTCTCTCGCTGTGCAGGGCGCTATAAATATAATTGATAATTGCACATTTGAAGCATTGATTCTGCGGTATGTAAGCGGTGGCATCTTTATTTGTCGCAGAAGAGCGGGCACTGAGAAGTAAATATATGATCAATATTTTCTGACATCCAGTGACAGTGTGCTCGGTGATGACTGGTCATTATCTCTGACAGTGTGATTGTGCTGAGGAACATTTTTATAAAGAGGGATTTAACACACTAAGAAAGGTTTCACTGCTAACGTAGTGGCTTTTCTCTAGAAGCAGACTTCGGTTGAAATTTAGAGATTTCGGATGCATTGGAATGTGAACCGTCCAACGGGGCTGGGTGGGTTCTGTTGTGTTCTGACGTCGGAGTGAGCTGGGGCCTTTTGTCCAGTGGGAGACGAAGTGAGAAGACACTGGGGAGAACAAATCCTCGGGTAGGACACGGTGGGAGACCCGTTTGTTCGAAATGGTTTGCGAGCGAATATCGGAAGATGCTGTGTGCTTCCACGCAGAGCGAGGGCCCAGAGCGTGAGTTCAGGATGAGATCCAACTTGTGTACATTTGGCTGGTTAAAAACAGTGGGCCGATTTCCTTTATTTCTTTCTTTGCCTTAATGACTCTTCAGTTAATTAACATTCATAAAGATAATTCCTTTAATTGTCTGTGAAAACGTGACGCTGAGTTATAGCAGGGTAGTAAATTACACAACACACACAGAAAGCGGAGTTTGGGGTGACAGAACCATTTGAATCTCACGGGTCAGGCGGGAGCAGTGAGTGTATTTCCTGGAATCACGCAGACTCGGAAATCAGGATATTTCAGGGATATTGTTATAGGTTTATGAGGCTATGGTCTGACGTGTAGTTTTCACTGCGTCCTCCGTGAGACTGGGCAGACAATGGACTTACCAGTACACTGAATAAGCAGTGGTATTCTCTGGATGAGAGGTTGTGGGACCGAATGAGCTCTGATAACATTACGGTGCCTGGGCTGCTGTTCGGGGCTGAGAAATTAGGAGCGTTTCGTAGGCGCGTGAGTGAAAGTAAAATAGAGGACTAAGATCAGGGAATCATTAGGTTGATCTTGGAGTAGTTTCCAAGGAAGGTGGTTTACACTTCAACTGAAAAGGGACTGATATCCTAGCGGGAAGGTTTCCTACGGCTGCTGCAGGTGTGGGGCGGAGTGCAGAGGTGAGGGTTAAACTAGACCTGCAAGTGGATGGGAACAGGACTGCCCCAGAACAGGGAGTGGAGGGGTTGTGGAGACAGATGTTGTAAAAACCACACACAAAGTCAGGAATGAAAAGGTCCAGCATGGGCCGACTGGTGATCTTACCCGAAGATATTTCAATGCACGAAGCATTGTATGAAAGACAAATGAGCACAGGGCCGAAATAGGCAAGTGGAATTACTATACTTTAGCCATGAGTGAGACGCTTACGGTAGATGCAGGACTGCCAGCTCAGTATTTCGCCGCCCCGTTGTTTAACACGAAAGAGTGGGGGGGGGGGGTTGTTGGGGGGCGGGGGCGTAGTAAATGAGGAGTGGTGGGTTACTAGTGAAGGAAAATATCATAGTCATGCCGGACTGGAGAACTCAGCTGGTCAGACGCTCTATGTACAACGTAGTAAGAAGAAAGGTATGCCCTTTGGAGCGATGGTGCACGATGGGTGTGTTACAGGGCATTAAACACCATCAAACAGTCCGATAGAATTAGAGGGTCACATTTGAAGAGAAATGGCCGAAAACTTCACGAAACATAAGGTTGCAATAACAGCTGGTTTGAACTTTCCACGTTTTAACTGGGAAACTGGGAACCCATGGTCTGAAAGGAATAGACGGAATAAAGTTTGTGAATAGATGTTCTGGATAGTTTCTTAAGCAGTAGATAAAAACCTGAAATGACGAAGTCTGCGATTCTTGATCTTCTCTGAGGGAACGAGAGAGGACCGGTGGCAAAAGGTTGCCTCGGGGTCACTTTGCATCCACTAGTCCGCAGGCCATTAGTTTGAAGTTAATCATGCAAAAAGAGGCCTGGTTCTCGGGCTGCGATTTTAGATTGGAGACAAAAAGAATCTTGTTGGTATCAGAGAGGATTTTGCAAGTGTCCTCTGGGACATTCTATTGTAAGTGGAAGGTCTTCAAAAGTGAAATATCGAGAGCGCAAAGATTGCATGGGCCCGTCAGAATAAATGCTAAACATAACAGTGTCGGGAACCTGGAATTTCAAGTGATATGGAGGCCCAAGTGAAGAAAGGAAATGAGGTGAATTGCAGGTTCAGTAATGTGTTTATGGGGGTGTAGGAAATGCAAGAGAACGTTTATCAAAGAGAGGAGGAGGGTGAGAGAACGATATGATTTTGTCCGAGTTGAATCGTTAAGAATGCTGCACATATCTTAAGAACAAAAGGATTTCAAGAAACGTAATTAGTCTTCTTGAACTAGGACCATAGCTAATGCACATGTGGTGCCAAATGAGCTGATGTTTTGCATCTGTATTTATCCAGGAAACCGATACAGTCTATTGAGGAAAGCAAAATTGAATCATCTTCGTGGACTCTACAGAGATTGCCGAGGAGAAAGCCTTTGCTGTCTTGAGGCAGATTCCAGGGGATAATTCCCCAGGACCGGCCAAGCTAAAGGATGAACTTGCAGGAACTCTAGCAGAGATATATGCATCATTCTTAAACCAGGCATAGCCAATGTTGTTCCTTTGTATAAGAAAGGCTCTATAAATAATCCATGAAATAATAGTCTTGTGAGCCGGACATCATTCGTGGGAAGGTTGTTGGAAGGTAGTTTAACGGGCGGAATATATGATTTTCCTTTTAGATATCCACTGATTAACGATAGTCCGCATGGCCTCATTAGTGGTAAATCGTGTCAAAGGTCTTACCTGGAAAGTTGATGAAGAAAAAATATAAGGTGTTGTCGGCATGGAATTTTTCAAGACATTTGATAGTTTCCAGTGAGGTTCAGTCGCTCCGCTCTGAAAATCAGGTAGTAAATTTATGCGCCATTTTCTTTGTGAAAGGAACCACGGAATGGTAGCAGATGGTTGCCTCTCCAACTGGATACCTGTGAGTAGCGGAGTTCTACAGAGACCGGTGCTGGTTCCTTTGACATTTACATCTGTATTAACGATCTGGATGATGATTTGCCTCAGACAGAATCAGTAATTTAAATCACACACATCAAAGTTTCTGGTGAACTTTGACGTGTGTTGCTAGAATTTCCAGCATCTGCAGAATTCCTCGTGTCAGGAATTTAATTGTTGTTCATGGTGCGAGTAATGTATTCAGCTGCAGATACTTCAATGAAAGAAGTATTGTATTAAAAGGCGGATGAGACCATGGCATGAATGAGCACGTGGATTTACTATATTATCGCCATTAGTGGGATGGTTGCAGTATGAGCAGGACTCGCAGCGCAGTATTCCACCGCTCCGCTGTTTAAGATGAAGCAGAGGGGGAAGGAATAAATGAGGAGGGATGGCGTTACTAGTTAGGGAAGATGTCACATCAGGGTGGATTAGAGAACTCACCCAGTGAGGCGTTCAATGTGGAACGTAGTAATAAGAAAGGTACGGCCATGTTAAAGGGGCTTTGGCTTTGGAGCGATGAAGTATGATAGATGTATTACACGGCATCACAGCCCAGCCAAGTGTCCGTGGGAGTTAGAGGAACAAATGTGAAGAGAAATTGCTTAGAATTTCAGCAAACGTCAGTTTGTTATAGGAGCCAGGGTTAAATTTCCAGGTTTTGACTGGGACTCCCAAAGGGTAAAAGGACAAGATGGAATAGACGTTGTGATCTATTTTCTGGAATGTTTTCTTAATCAGTAGATAAAAGTCCCAAATGAGGGAGTGTGCGATATTGATTTGCATTTAGGGAAGGAGGGAGGCCAGGTGGCACCATTTTGTATAGGGGAACACGTTGCATCCAGTAGTCCGAAGGACATTACCTTTAAAGTAAATGTGCAAAAGAAAAGCAGTTCGGGTCCGCGGTCTGCGTGCTTAAACCAGCGGACTCGAGGAGAGCCCAGCGTTCTACCGTTGCTTAAGATAGGCTCTACATTAATCTGTGAAATTTCAGCCCTCTGAGCTTGCTATCAGTCGTGGGAAAGTTATTAAAAGATATTGAAAGGGACCAAAGAACTTAATTGTATCCGCTGCGGCCCCACCAATTTCCGCACTTACGTCCCATGTTGTCTGACCTTTTGCCACTCGGAGTCCACAACTCGCCTAAGAAACAGAAAGCAACATTTCCAAGATTTATGAAATATCATGTAGGCTGATATTTTATTAATTACACAGTAATTGTCGAATTTATATTCTGAGCAGTATTTGACCTCCCCGAAAATGCATAGTTGGCAAAAAACTGCACCGGGCCTCAGAGAATCCGATGAGATTCGAGCAGCGATGGACGCGTTCTGTGGATTCAGCTTGGGAGAAGCAGCCGGTCAGAAGGAGGCCAATGTTAGAAAGGAGGTCACTCACCTCGGTCGAAGAGGCGGTAATGGTGAAGAGCTGAGGTGGTGAGGGAGATTTTGAAATGTTGTAGGCAGTGAAGAAGGTCAAAGGTACAATGTATATAATCCAAGCGTTATTGGGTATACGACTGGAAATAACTTTGCAGGATTATTTCTGACTTTACTGAGATTGCATTGTTTTTCGAACATTGGCGTACATAAATCAATACATTGAGCACAGGAAATGGGATTTTTGTTGGTGTAGTATAAGGCATTGCTGAGGCTGAATTTGGAGTATTGTGTGTAGTTTTGGTCGCCTACCTACAGGAAAAGATACAGAGTAAGAGTACAGAGAAAAACTACCAAGAGGTTGCCTGGTATGGATGACCTGACTGATAAGATAACGTTTCAGAGTATTGGACTTCATTCCTTGGAACCTAGAGCACTGAGCGAAGCTTTGAGAGTGGTGCACAAAATTATGGGTGTATAGATATAACCATATAAACATACAACAATTACAGAACGGAAACAGGCCATGTCGGCCTTTCTAGTCCGTGCCGAACTCTTACTCACACCTAGTCCCACCGACCTGCACTCAGCCTATAACCCTCCATTCCTTTCCTGTCTATTATCTATACAATTTAACTTTAAATGACATCATCGAATCTGCCTCAACCACTTCTGCTGGAAGTTCGTTCCGCACAGCTACCACGCTCTGAGTAAAGACGTTCCCCCTTATGTTACCCCTGAACTTTGGCCCTTTTAAATCTCAAATCTTGTTTGAATCTCCCCCACTCTCAATGGAAAAAGCCTATTCACTTCAACTCTATCTACCCCCCTCATAATTTTAAATACCTCTATCAAGACCTCCCTCAACCTTCTACGCTCCAAAGAATAAAGACCCAACTTGTTCAACGTCTCTCTGTAACTTAGGTGATGAAACCCAGGTAACATTCTAGTAAATCTTCTCTGTACTCTCTCTATTTTGTTGACATCTTTCCTATAATTCGGTGACCAGAACTGGACACAATGCTCCAAATTTGGCCTTACCAATGCGTTGTACAATTTCAACATTACATCACAACTCCTATACTTAATGGTCTGATTTATAAAGGCCAGCATCCCAAAAGCTTTCTTCACCACCTTATCCACATGAGATTCTACCTTCAGGGAACTATGCACCATTAGTCTTAGATCCGCCTGTTATACTGCATTCTTCAATGCCCTATCATTTACCGTGTATGTCCTATTTTGATTAGACCTACCATAATGTAGCACCTCACAATTATCAGCATTAAACCCTGTCTGCCATCTTTCAGCCCACTCTTCTAACTGGCCTAAATCTGTCTGCAAGCTTTGAAAACCTACTTCATTATCCACAGCTCCACCTATCTTAGTATCATCTGCATACTTACTAATCCAATTTACTACCCCATCATCCAGATCATTAATGTAAACGACAAACAACGTTGTACCCAGTACAGATTCCTGAGGCACACCACCCATCACCGGACTCCAATCTGACAAACAGTTATTCACCACTACAGTCTGGCGTCTCCCATCCAGAAACTGCTGAATCCATTTTACTTCTTCAATATAAATACCTAATGATTGAACCTTCCCAACAAACAGTCCATGTGGAAGATTGTCAAAAGCCTTACTGAATTCCATATAGAAAACATCCAGTGCTTTACCCTCGTCAACTTTCCTAGCAACGTCTTCAAAAAAATAATAAAACAAAAGATTTCTCAAACCTGACCTTCCACGCACAAATCCAAGTTGTCTAATCCTAATCAGACGTTTTCTATCCAGATAATTATATATACCATCTCTAAGAATACTTCCATCAATTTACCCACAACTGACGTCAAGCTCACAGCCTGATAATTGCTAGGTTTACTCTTAGAACCCTTTTTAAACAATGGAACAACATGAGCAATAAAACAATCCTCCGGCACCATCTCCGTTTCTAATGACATTTAAGATATTTCTGTCAGAGCCCCTGCTCTTTCCACACTAACTACTCTCAAGGACCTAGGAAATATCCTGTCAGGACCCGGAGACTTATCCACTTTTGGTATTCCTTAAAAGCTCCAGTACTTCCTCTGCTTTAATCATCATAGTTTCCATAACTTCCCTACCTGTTTCCCTTATCTTACACAAGTCAATATTCTTCTCCCCAGTGAATACCGAGGAAAAGAAATTGTTTTGCATGGCCCAAATCTCTTCTGGCTCCACACATAGCTGTCCACTCTGATTCTCTAAGGGACCAACTTAATCCCCCACTATCCTTTTCCTATTAATACAACTGTAGAAACCCTTTGGTTTTATTTTCACCTTACGTGCCAAAGCAACCTCATATCTTCTTTTAGCTTTTCTAATTTCTTTCTTAAGATTCTTTTTACATTCTTTATATTTCTGCAGCACCTCATTTACTCCATGCTGCCTATATTTATTGTAGATATCTCTCTTTTTCTGAACCGTGTTTCCAATATCCCTTGAAAACCATGGCTGTCTCAAACGCTTAACCTTTCCTTTCAACATAACAGGAACATAAATATTCTGTACCGTCAGAATTGCATCTTTAAATGACCCACATTACTCTATTACATCCCTCCCATAAAACAATTTGTCCCAATCCACTCCTTCTAAATCCTTTCGCATCTCCTCAGAGTTAGTCTTTCTCCAATCAAAAATATCAACTCTGGGTCCAGACCTATCCTTCTCCATAATTATATTGAAACTAATGGCATTGCGATCACTGGACTCGAAGTGCTCCCCAACACAAACCTCCATCATCTGCCCTATCTCATTCCCTAAAAGGAGATTCAACACTGCTCCTTCTCTGGTTGGTACCTCTATGTATGGCTGCAAAAGAAAGATCCTGCACACATTTTACAAACTCTAAACCGTCCAGCCCTTTTACAGTACTTTTACGGTATGGGCTTCCCAGTCTATGTTTGGAAAATTAAAATTTCCCACAATCACAAGCTTGTGTTTACTCCAAATATCTACTATCTCCTTACAAATCTGCTAGGATAAATGCAGGTTGGAATTTTCCACTGAGTTTGGATGCACTAGCAATCAGAGTTATGTGTTAATGGTGGAAGGTTTAAGGGCAACATGAAGTAATTTGCAGTTGGAAGGCGGAAAGTCAGGCAAAGTCTATGGAATTGAATGAAAATTCGACTTTTCGAGCTGAGACGCTTCAGAGAAATTAGAAATGAAGAAGCAACATTGATTGATTAGGAAGGTTTTGGTTGTTGTTCTGTGAGATTCGCAGCTCAGTGTCTCTGTGTAATCAGCTGCCTGGACACGCAAATTTCGTTCTGCTGAAATCAAATCCACCGTCACCCTTGTTCAGTTGTGAATGCTGTGTCTTTAATACATTAAACCATTTCTACTAAAGTGAAGACCGATGGAACCTTTAACAGTCTAAAGAAGGTTACCAGGGCGCAGAAGCTGCATAGTTATTTTTAACCCTAATCCAATCATCCGCAGTTGTTTTAAAACATATTTTTTTGCCATTTGAACAAATCAGACCGTATCATCCTTAACCTTTGCCACCTTTTAACTGATGTTGCTGTGCGGCTGAGAGTGCGATGGGGAGTGCGGGTGAGGGGAAGGAAGAGGCAGAAGGAGATTGCATGGGTGAGCATGGAGAAGGGATGGGGTACGGTGTGTGTGAAAGGTGCAGATAGGGAAGCTGAAGGTGGATGAATATGTGGGCAAGAAGAGGGATCGAGAGTGTGCAGAGTGGAGAGAGAGGAGAGGGGAGATATAAAGAGATATAGACAGTACAGACAGAGCGAAATTGTGAGAGAGGGGGAATAGGAGGTAGAGTGCACGGGTAAGTGAGAGGTATAGAGCGTGGGATGTTGGAAAGGCTCACAAATCAAACAGAGAATTATCGGCCACACTAATATTTTGAAACAACGACTTATATTTCGTCTTCGAAACAAAAGAATGTAACAAGATTTACAAATAAATGACTCCGAATTGCTTTTACATATACGAAAAACAAAATGGACCAGTGACTCGGAATGTAAACCCGGCGCAATGCGATGACAAAAAATAAAGCCTGAATGTTTATTCCTGACCGCCGGGTCACCTGTGATATCAATCCACAAATAAGTACAAAAGCCCAGGGCGAATACTGTACCATCATGTTTCACTGTTATCTTATTCATTCGTTGGTAAATATCTCCTCTGAAATGTTTATCAGGTATAAGCAAGTCCCCATAACGTTATGTTGAAAGGAAATCCGGTCCTCATCACTTCAGACATATCCCCCTGTGCAGGGCGCTTTAAATATCATTGATAACAGCACATTTGTGATAGTGATTCTGCAGTATGTCAGTTGTGCCGGTTTTATTTGCTACAAATGGCGAGCACTGAGAAGTAAACATATGGCCAATATTTTCAGACAACCAGTGACAGTGTGGTGGGTTATGATTGGGCATTATCACTGGCAGTGTGATGTGCTGACGAGCATTTTTATAAAGATGTGTGTCAGACCCTGGAAGGAGACTTTATTGCTATTGTAATGGTCTATATGGAGAAGCCGTGTTTGTAGAACATAGAACATAGAATAGTACAGAACAGTACAGGCCATTCGGCCCACAATGTTGTGCCGACCCTTGAACCCTGCTTCCGATATAACTCCACACCCCACCTTAAATTCCTCCATGTACCTGTCTAGTAGTCTCTTAAATTTCCCGAGAGTATCTCCCTCCACCACTGACTCAGGCAGTGCATTCCACGCACCAACCCTCTCTGACTGAGAAATCTTCCTCTAATATCTCCCTTGAACTTCCAACCCCTTACCAGAAAGCCATGTCCTCTTGTATTGAGCAGTGCTGCCCTAGGGAAGAGGTGCTGTCTGCCCACTCTATCTGTTCCTCTAATACCTTGTACACCTCTATCATGTCTCCTCTCATCCTCTATCTCTCCAAAGTGTAAAGCCCTAGCTCCCTTAATCTATGATCATAATCCATACTCTCTAAACCAGGCAGCATCCTGGTAAATCTCCTCTGTACCCTTTCCAATGCTTCCACATCCTTCCTATAGTGAGGCGACCAGAACTGGACACAGTACTCCAAGTCTGGCCTAATCAGAGTTTTACAGAGCTGCATCATTACCTCGCAACTCTCAAATACTATCTCTAGACTTACGAAAGTTAATACCGCATAAGCTTTGTTAAATTCCCTATCTAACTGTGAGGCAACATTCGTTTAGTTTAGAGCTGGAGATTTCCGATGCGTCGGAATGTGAGCCGTCCAATGTGCTTTTCTGTTGTGTACTGACGCCGTTGTGAGCCGGGGCCTTTTGTTCGGCAGGAGACGAAGAGAGAAGACGCAGGGGAGAACCAGTGTCGGATAGGGCCCGGTGGGAGACCATTTGTTCGAAATGGATTGCGAGCGACGATCGGAAGGTGGTGAGAGCTTCCACGCAGACCGAAGTCCAGCGCGTGAGTGACAGAAAAGTTGAAGATGAACTCCAACGTGTTCACATTTGACTGGTTAATTATAATACGCCCTTTTTCTTTCTTTATTTCATTTCTTTAATGACCCTTTAGTTAAGTAACATTAAGTAAATATGATTCCTTTAATCACATGCAGTGTGTTGACTAGTATTTCTTGGCACTGATATACAACAGCGTAGCAAATTACACCGTACCGACACAAACTAGGGTTTGGGGTGGCAGAGCCATCTCACGGGATTGACGGGAGCAGAGTGTGTATTTCGTAGGCTTAAACAGACAAAGAAACAGGGTCGTCAGCGATATTGTTATCGTTTTATGTGCCACGGTTTTATATGTAGTTTAAACTTTGTCCATCGTGAGAGTCGAGTAGCAATGGAATTACCAGTATACTGAGAGAATGTTCTGAATAAGAAGTGGTATTCTCTGTGCGAGAGACCGGGTGACCGAATAAGCTGTGATAATTACATTGCAATATTGATGGAACTGGACAAGCAATGACATTTTCTATGTTGCCGGTGGCATGTCAGAGAAAGCACTGATAACACCAGCGAGGTCTATGATGGCCCTGTAGGACAGTGACAGATTTTCTCATTGCTGTAATGGACCCATTGGAAAGAGGAAAATAGGGCACTCATCTCCTCACGACGCACAGAAATCATAAAAGCATCTGTCTCATATCTCTTGTGTTTCTCAATCTATGGTGAAGTATCATTATATTCTTTGGAAACGTCCTCATTTGAACAATATATCTGTATGAATTATTGTTATTTTAAACGAACATGAACCGCCATAACGGAAAAAGAACAGATATTTTTGGGAGTACTCTACAGACATCTCACCGCCACTACTACTCCACTGCCCCTCAGTGATCATATTGGTTATTGTACCAGAGAAAGTGTCAGACCTGGTGCGAAAACACTCAGAGGATGCGCAATTCAAAAAAAAAACATTAAAAAATTCTTAACCTTTACATTTGACGCGTAAGGAGATGTGCAGAAGAATGGGAAAATATTGAATTTTGGGAGGGAAGGAACTATGCGATTGCGTAAAATCGTGAGATCATAAAATGGGAACAGATGTACGGGGAAATGCACTAAATTAATATAGAGATTGTTAATGGAGAACTTGTTTTGGGCTTTTCATAGATTTGACTCAATGGAGAAGGAAAGGAATGATAGGATATGGAGACATGGCTCATAATAAATATGAAAACCCTACTCAAGAGGAAGACGGAAGCGCACTTTACGAAACAAGGGTCAGAGAAGGCTCGAGTATTACAAGGCATCTAGGAAGGGAGCTGGAAATGGACCTAATATTGCGCGAAGGGAATAGCAGAAGGCGTTGCTGAGTAGGATGAAGGAAACAATCAGGAGGTATAGACGCACATAAGAATAGGGAGGACTGATCATGGATAAAACCGGGAACGTGCTGGAGTAACAGGGGAGCAGCAGCTGTCAGTAATGAATAACTTGCTTCAGTATTCACACATGGGAGGGGCATTAACCGCTCGGAAAGCCAACTTGTATAGTGTTTAAAGCAGGGGTAAATAGATTCTGATTAGACAGGACATCAAAGGGGACGGGAAGAAGCTGGCAGAATGGAGTTGTGGGAATGGTAAATCAGTCATGATGGAATTTTGGAGCAGAATGGTCTGAATTTTCTAATTCTGCATCAATTAGAGGATGACCTGGAAGTTTTAAAGACAATGCAGAATAGATTTACCGAGATGCTACTCAGGTAAGAGATCAAGTCTACTGAGGAAACGTTGAGGGTTCTCTGGATTTTGTATTTTGTCGAAGGAATATGGCAGAATTCATGATAGAAGAGTATAAGGTGTAAGCGGTATTGAGGAATTGTGCAGCAAGACATTATCTTGGGAGTAAGTGGCTAATAGGAGGGACATAACATTAAGATAATCGGAGGAAGTTATAGCGCGCTGTGAGATGTAACCTTTTTTTTCTACACAGAGAATGCTTCGAGCCTGGTGTTCGGTGCTGAGACATTAGCGATATTTCAGACATGCATGAGTGAAAGCAAAATAGAGGACTAACCTATGGGAGTCATTATGTTGAACTTGGAGTATGTTCTAAGGAAGGTGGTTTATACCTGAACTGAAAGGGGACTGATCTCCTTGCAGGAACAGGATTGCCCCAGAGCAGAGAGTGGAGAGATTGTAGAGACAGATGTTGTTATGACGATAGTCAAAGTCAGGAATGAAAAGGTTCAGCATGGGTCAACAACTGTGCTCAGCTGCAGATATTCCAATACAAAAAGCATTGCATGAAAGCCAGCTGAGCTCAGGGCTCGTGTAACTACTATATTTAACCATTAAGAAGCAAAGGGGACGCATTAAATGAGATTGTAGGGCACTGCATAACAGCCATCAGTCCGATTGATTTAGAAGATGACATTTGAAGAGAAATTGCAGAAAATTGCAGGAAAAATAGTTTGTGATAACAGCTGATTTTAACTTTCCAATTTTTGACTGCGACCTCCATAGTGTAAAAAAACTAGATGGAATATTGGTTGTGAGATATATTGTGGAAAGTTTTTTTTATTTTTTAAGCACCAGATAAAAGTCCCAAATGAACGACTGGACGATACTTGATCTGCATTTAATGAACGAGACAGGGTAGGTGGCAGAAGTTTTTCTAGCGGAACACTTTGTATCCAGTAGTCTGCAGGCCATTAGTTTGAAAGTATCTAAGCAAAAAACAGGCCTTGTTCTTGGATTGCGATTTTAGATTGCACATATTTTAATCTTGCTGGTGTCAGAAACGATTTTGCAAGTGTCGACTGGGACAGGCCGTTTTCTGTCAAAGGTGTACGTGGTAGGTGGGAGTTCTTCAAAAGTAAAATTTTGAGAGAACAAAGTTTGTACGGACCTGTCACAATAAAGAGTAAACCTAACAGGTGTCGAGAACTTGGAATTTCAAGTGATATGGAGGCTGAAGTGAAGGAAAAACAGGAGATGAATTACAGGTGCAATGAGGTGCTTATCGAGTGCAGGGAATGCAAGAGAACAGTTTAGAAAGAGAGCAGAAGAGTCAAGAAAGGATGATTTTGCCCTAGTTCAATCGTAAGGAATGCTGCACGTAGTTTCAGAGCAAAAGGATTTCAAGAGAGATAATTAGACCACTGGAAGGTGAGAATTGGGCAATAGAGAATCCATTTGTGGTGCCAAAAGCGCTAATTTTTTTGCGTCTGTATTTATCTAGGAGTCGGATGCAGTTTATCGAGATAAAACAAAACAGAATCAACTTCCCGGACTCTATACAGATTACAAAGGTGGAGACGTTTGGATGAGCACATTAGAGTGGATAAATCACCCGAACCTGACAAGGTGTTCCATCGGACCTCGCGAAGGGAAAAACTTGCAGGAACCCTCGCAGAGGTATTTACATCATTCTTAAACAAGATAACTGGAGAGAAGCAAATGTTGTTCCGTTTGTTTAAGAAATGCTCTAAAAATAATCTATAATTTTATTCTCTTGTGAGCTGACATCATTAGTGGGAAAGTTATCGGAAGGTATTTTAATGGGCCGGATACATGAGTTTCTTTTTAGATATTGATTAACGATAGACCATATAGCTTCGTTTGTGGCAAATCGTGTCAAAGAAGTTACCAGGAATGTTGTTGAAGAAAAAATATAGGCTGCTGTCGACGTGGAATTTTGCAAGACATTTGACAGTTTCCCGCAATGTTGAGTCATTCTGCTATGAAAATGAGGTAGTAAATTTATGAGACATTTGCTTTGTGAAAGGAACCAGAGATTGGTAGCAGTTGGTTGCCTCTCTAACTGGATACCTGTGACAAGCGGAGAACTGCACAGACCGGTGCTGGTTCCTTTGCTGTTTACATCTGTATCAACGATCTGGATGACAATGTGCTAAATTGCATCAGGAAATTTGTGGATGCTGCCAAGACAGGGAGAATGATAGACAGAGAGGAATAGTATCATGGTGTGTGGTCGAATATAGAGCAGCTGGGAACAAATTGGTTAAGGGTAATACTGCCGTAAAGAAAGCTGTTGGCATATTATCCATCATAACTCAAAGTACATAATACAGGTGATAAAATGTCATCTTCAGGTTGGATAAGATATGGCAGAGGCCACATGAATTATTATGCAGTATGGTAAACTTCCTACAGGGAATATGTACGTAAATACATTGAAAAGGGTGCAGAGAAAATTTACAAGGACTTTGGCCCGACAGGTGGACCTGAGATACAAGGAAATCGATCATGAGTTTTGACTTCAATCCCTGATGCGTTGAAAATTAAAATGAGACTGCTTTCATTACTCTCTATATCTACACCCATCTTAATTTTATATACCTCTATCGCTTCTCTCTTCTATGCTCCAGGGAATAAAGTCCTAACCAATTCAACCTTTCTCAGTAGCTCAGTTTCTCAATCCCGGCAACATCCTTGTAAACCTTTTCTGCACTCTTTCAACCTTAGTAATATGCTTCCTGTAATTTGGTGACCAAAACTGCAAACAATACTCTAAACCTGGCCTTACCAATGCATTATACAACCTCACCATAACATGCCAACTCTCATACTCAATACTTTGAATTTTAAAGGCCTTTGAGATAAGGTCGGAAGCTCTCTTTACGATCCTGTTTATCTGTGACACCACTTTTAGGGAACTTTGTATCTGTATTCCACGATCCCTCTGTTCTACAGCACTCCTCAGTGCCCTACCATTTACCTTGTATTTTCTACTTTGGTTTGTCCTTCAAAAGTGCCATACCTCACACTGGTCTGTATTAAACTTCATCTGCCATTTTTCAGCCCATTTTTCCAGTTAGTCCAAATCCCTCTGCAAGCCTTGAAATCCTTCCTCACTCTCCAGTACACCTTCAATCTTTGTATCATCAGCAAAGGATACTTTAGATGTGTGGGTATGGAGGGCTATGCCGACTGAAGTAGGCAATTTAAATATCTCGGCCGAAGGGCCGGTTTCTGTGCTGTTCTATCCTAGGGGACCATGACTACCTGACCACTGATTCATAACACAGAATCAGGTTGATTATATCGAAATCCGAAATGACTATAGTTTGATTTATTCTCTGAGAATATTCTAACAGCGTGGATAATTTTGGAGGATCTCAGCAGGTTCCGCAACAACAACAAAACAAATAACATATAGAGGTTTCGTGCCGTCACACTTTAGTGCAACTGGAATGTGAGGGCTGTTTTTCTGTGAGAATCTGATCTAAGAGTCTGTCTACAAGCAGTCACATTCCTCAGAATAAGGAGTGTACGTTCTGTTAAAATGAAATCGAACTGGTTCGACTTTCCAATGTGACCAAAGTAATTTAAATTATGCTTAGCGACAGCTAAGATACCAGAGGATTTGAGTTCGCTTACGAAAGGCTCAGAGACTCAGCCAAGTAATTAGAAGCCAGTGCTCCTGACATCAGTGGTGGGAAAGTTATTTGAAAGACCGAATTTGTGAGAATTTCAATAAACAGAATGGATTGGGTATAACTTTGTGTATTCATGGCAATCTTATAGAGTGTTTCGAAGAGGTTACGAATAATACTATTCGGAACTTTGATGAAAGCAAGGCAGTGCACGTTGTTTATCTGTACTTTATCAAGAAATTCAACAAGTTGCCGCGTGGGAAGTTTGTCAACAAAATCCTCGTTATTCAAGATGAGGTGGTAAATTGGAGTGGACATTGAAATTGTGGGAGATGGTGGATAGTGCTATTGAATGGTTGCCTCCCTGACTAGAGGCCCGTGTATAGTGGAGTGCCAGAGGGATCGGTGTTGGATGCAGTGTTTGTTACCTATAGGAATGCTCTGGATGATAATGTAATTAATTGGATCTGTAGACTTGCCGATGACACTAAGATTGGAGGTGTAGCCAACAGCCAGGAAGTCCATCAGAACTTTCAGCAGGATCTGTACTAGGTAGGAAAATCTGCTAAAATTAGCAGAAGTAAAATTAATGCAGGAAAATGTAGGGTATTGCACTTCAGTTCGACCAACTAAGGTAGGTCTCACACATTAGAAAGTAGGGCAATGAGGTGTGCCGTAAAGCGAAGTGATTTAGGATTACAGGTTCAGAATTAATCGACATTTGCGGCATAGGTAGATAGGGTCGTAAGATAAGCTTTTGGCACACTGGCCTTCATAAGTCAAATTATTGAGTATAGGAGATGGGATGTTATGCTGAAGTCATATTACACATTGGCGTGGCCTAATTTGGAATATTGAGTGCCGTTTTGTTCACCTACCTACAGGAAACATGCAACTATGGTTAAAATAGTACAGTGAAATTTAAAAGGATTTTGGCGGTATTGGAGTACCTGGGTAAAACAGAAAGTTGGAATAGATTAGTTTTTTATTCCTTGGAAAGTATAAGATCTAAAGGAGATTTGATAGAGGTATACTAAATTGTGAGCGGTGTAGGTAGGGTAAATGGAATAGGGGAGTGGAGAGAGAGGTATCGATGAGGGCGAGAGAGGGGATTAAAGAGAGGGAAGAGAATGGAGCGAGAGGGAAAGAGAAATTATAGCGGGGTATGCAGCCGTTGAAAGAGGGGTGCAGGACGAGAGTTGGAGTGCGACAAGATAGTGTGAGGGGCTCGAGCAGGGAGCGAAAGCGACAGAGACGTGCAAGAGTGTGCTAACGAAGCTTACGGAGTGGCAGAGTCGGGGATATGGTATGCAGATGGAGAACACAAGTGTGATGACTGTTTTAATCATCTTCTCCCTCTCCTGCCCTTCTCTTTTCACACTGCACCTTACCTAGACTCTGACTGCTCTGCCCTCTCCACTCGCCGTGCCCCAGGACAAGGATGGTGATTATCGACGCTGACCAGTCCGAAGGCTTGGCCCTCAACACCAGTTTGTCCAGAAAGCCAGCCAGCTACTCATCTTCCCTTTGATGCGGCCTGGTTATGACACCTTTCCAGCTCTATGTCCTGTAAGGCTCAGTGCTCCATTCCATCCCGGGTGCCATTTTAAAACCACGCGTCACTTCTACCCTGCTAACCATTTTAAATTGGGATATCAATCCTTTTACGACTCCCATTTGTAATCAGGACACAATTCCTTCCCTGGTGATCATTTTCAATTAGTACGTCATTCCATCCCAGTCGGACATTTTAACGTAGGTGCAAGTCAGTGAAGAGAATACTTCAGAATGAAAGCAGAAGTGTCATCGAAGGCCTGCTGTTGCCTTAGCAGACAAGTTGGAGGAGAATCCTAACGGATGCTACAGGTACGTTCAGAGGAAAGTGATTTCAGGGTCAGAATGGATTCTCTGGAATATCACAATGAGAGTATAGCCAATCCATATCTGGAGACAAAACGGATGATTATTTTTTGTACATCTGTGTTTACTCAGCAAACAGAGACAGAGTCTATAGAAACACCGTTTTCACAGAATCTATACAGATTACAGAGAAGGATGTGTCTACTGTCCTCTGGAAAATTCCCTGGACCTGGAGAGTTGTTCACTAGGACACTACGGGAGAAAGAAGTTGCCGGATCCCTAGCAGAGATGTTTATATCATCCTTAGGCCAGAGGGCTGGATGATAGCCAATGCTGTTCAGCTGTTTAAGAGCGATTTAAAATAATCCCTGAAATTATAGGCCTCTGAGCTTGACATCAGTAGAGAGAAGGTTATTGGGAGGTATTCTAGCGGACCAGAAGTATGAGTGTTTGGATAGATAATGGCTGATTAAGGATACTCAGCAATTTTTCGTAAGTGGTAAGTCGTGTCAAGGAAGGTACCAGGAGTGTGGATGAGGGCACGGCAGTGGATGTTGTATACATGGATCTTAGCAAGGCATTTGACAAGGTCCTTCATGGAAGATTTGGTCTCTCGGCTTTGAGAATGAGGTAGTAAATTTGATGAGACCATTGGTTTGAGGATGAAGCCAGAAAGTGGTAACAGATGGTTGCCTCACTGATTGGAGACCTATGAGTAAGGGCGTACTGCAGGGATTTGGACATTTTAAACACTATGCGGAATAGATTTACCGAAATGCTACTTAATTAAGAGAAAAAAAAATATGAGGAAACGATAAGGGATCTCTGGTTTCTGCCTCTGAAGAGGACTATGATAAATTTCTTGATAGAAGACTATAAGGTAATAGGAGGTATTGAGAGATTGGACAGCCAGAGATGATCGAGGGCTTAAGTGGTTAATAGGAGACACGTGAGTGAAAGGAAAAAGTAAGGGGTTAAACGGAGAGAATGGTTTCGTTGATCTTGGAGTCGACTGCAAAGAAATGAAGGTACTAGTCGCTTTAGCGGGAAGGTTTACTAGGGCTGCTCGAGGTGGGTGGGCGGGGATGGTGGGAGGTGGGAGGGTAAAACTAGACATTGAAATGATGGGAACAAGACTACCGCGGAACAGAGAGTGGAGAGGTTGTGGAGACAGAAGCTGTGAAGACCTCAGACAAAATCAACAATTTAAATGTTGAGCATGGTTCGAATAATGTCCTCAGCTGCAAATTATACAATGTATTGTATGAACGGCGAAAGAGCCCAGGGCATGAATAAGCACGTCGAATCGCTATATTTTCGACGTTAGTGAGAGGGTTGGAGGAGGAGCAGGCCTGGCAGCGGAGTACTCCACCTCTCAGTTGTTTTAGATAAAGCGGATGGGGAAGCATTGAATGAGAAGAGGTGGCGTTAATAGTTAAGAAAGCTGTCACAGTCCCGTTGTGTCATAACGGGGGCGCTGGGAGCAGACGCAAAAGCAAGACACAGACACAGAAGTATCAGGAACAGGATTACGTATGCAAAGAAAACGGGGTAAGTGGGGAAGAAACGACGCTAGACGAGACTAAGATACAGGACCTAGTCTAGGACGAGACTAGGGAAACGGGATCAGGACAAGGAAAAAGGAACTTGGAACGTGGCTGGAACTCCGAGCAGGAGACTAGACAAGGACCCAGAACCTGGGTCTTGACTCGGGCTCGGACCCCGGAACTAGGCGAGGACATGACGTGGCTACAGAACAGGACGTGGAATTCCAGAACAGGACGTGGAACTCCTTCACAGGACGAGGCACATGGACAGTACGAGAACTCAAAGCCTTGACTTGGACAGGACGAGGTTCCCAACTCAACGATAGACAGTTCTTTATATTGACACAGCAAAGCTCCGGTTACGCTTCGGTGGTGGAACTTGACAAGGTTGCCGGGCAAGGCTCCGGGCAAGGCTTCAGGCAGAAGGTGAAAGGGAAGGGAAGGGAAGGGAACAGTCCAGCAACTGCAGCGGAACCCAGGAGCTGTTTATGTAGCATGCCAAAACCAGAATCATGTGCCTCAATTAAAGCACACAACAGGACAAGGGAAAACCGGATAACCTGGAATATGGATCGATGGAACGGACGGTGAAACTGAATGTGGACTTCACGGACCGGACCATGAGAGGTTGGAGTGGAAAACTAACCTAGTGACCCGCTCTATGTGGAATGGAGTAACAAGAAAGGTATGTCCATGTTGAAGGATCTTTGGCTTTGGAGAGATTGCGTTTGATGTTTATGTTACAGGTCATTAAGCAGTCCACAGTCCGAAGGAGTTAGAGAAATATACTTGAAACTAAGAAAACATAACTTAGTTATATAACGTGATTTTAAACTTCCAACTTTTATTTCAGACTCCCACAGTAAAAAAGGACAAGATGGTGTAGAGGTTGTCAAAAATCTACTGGAAATTTCTCATAAAGAAGTCGATAAATGTCCTGAACGATACCTTATCTGTATTTACAGAATGAGAGAGGGCAGGTGGCAGAAGTTCGTGCAGGGAAGATTTTGCATCTGGTCGTCCTAAGGACATCAGTTTCAAAGTAAATAGGCAATTAAAGAATGCGGTTGTGCTTTGCGATGCTTAGGTATTTTTCACTGTTGCTTCCCTTAGTGACCGAGCTATTCCCAAAATATGTCCACAATTCACTTAAGGGAGCTAAAGCAACATTTCCATGTTTTTTTTTTTTATGTGCTCACTGTTTATTAATTGAAGAGTATTTGTCGAATCTATTTTCTAGACGTTATTTGAAACTACAGTACCTCCCCGAGTTGGCGCAGTTGGCAATAAACTCCTCTGGGGCTCAGAAAATCCAATGAGGTTCCTGAATTGATGGACAAGTTGTAGGGATTCAGATTGGGGAGAAGCAACAGGTCAGATGGAGTCTAATGCAGGAAATGAGTTCACCCAGTTCTGTAGAAGAGGCAGAATTGGTGGAGGATTGAGGTGGTGAGGGAGGTGTTGAAATGAGGTAGCTACTGGGTGATAGCAAAGCTAAATGTATATAAACGAAGCTTTATCGGGTATACGAATGGTAATAACTTTCCTACGTTATTTAGGGCTTCACTGAGATTACATTGATTTTGGCACATTGGTCTTCATAAACTAATACTTTGAATACAGGAGATGGGAAACATGTTTGAACCTATATGAGGCATTTCTGAGGCCGAATTAGGAGCATCCTGTACATCTTGGTCACCTACCTACAGGAAGTTTACAGTAACGAGAAGAGAGAAAAATTACTGGAAATTTGCCCAGAATGGAGGACATGAGCCATGAGGAAATTTTGAATAGGATCGGAATTTATTTTTTGGAAATCAGAACAATGAGGGACGATTTGATAGAGGTACATGCAAAGATGAGTGGTAGTTATAGGGTAAATGCAAATAGGTATTTGCATTGAGTTTTGGGGGGCTTACAATCAGAGCTCAAGTGTTAAGTGGGGAAGGTGAAAAGTTTAATGGGAACATGAAAGAAAACTTGTTCATACAGAGGGTTGTAAGATTGTAAAAATAGCTGCCTGAAGAAACGGTACAGGCCCGCATGTCCGACAGAATAGGGAGTGGCCTTTCTGCTGAAATTAACTCCACTCTCACTCTCATTCACCTGCGAACACTGTCTTTAACATTGCAATTAGCTACCTCTGCTGCAGGGAAAAGCGTTATAACTTTTAACCTTATAAAGAAAATTTCTCAGAGTGAGAATATGCATTTTCTTTTTCTTTTTAAAACTTTTTATTGACTAAGTATACAAAAAGGTAAGCCATATAGGCACTAATACACTGTTAGAATATAATAAAATTACAGGAAATATTAATACAAAAAAAATACAAACAATGTAATTTAAACATAATACCAAGGTAACATAACAGTATACTAATTTTTATATATATCAATAGAGAAAAGGAAAAAAAAACCCAAAAAAAAACCCACCGTGCAAATAACTAAAAGCAAAGCAAAGCAATGGGCTAACTTGCAACCAAATAGAGTTAAAAAACTTAAAATCACGTCCTCAATCCCGACCTCCATTAAAAACAGTAAAAAAAAAACAAGAAGGGTATATATTACATTAAATGAAAATATCGAATAAAAGATCTCCAAGTCTGTTCAAATTTAAATGAAGAGTCATAAAGATTGCTTCTAAGACCAATGGAAGACCGATGGAACCTTTAACAGTCTAAAGAAGGTTACCAGGGGCCAGAAGCTGCATAGTTATTTTTAACCCTAATCCAATCATCCGCAGTTGTTTTAAAACATTTTTTTTTTTGCCATTTGAAAAAATCAGACCGTATCATCCTTAACCTTTGCCACCTTTTAACTGATGTTGCTGTGCGGCTGAGAGTGCGATGGGGAGTGTTGGTGACGGGAAGGAAGAGGCAGAAGGAGAGTGTATGGGTGAGCATGGAGAGGGGATGGGGCACGGTGTGTGTGAAAGGTGCAGATAGGGAAGCTGAAGCTGGATGAATATGTGGGCAAGAAGAGGGATCGAGAGTGTGCAGAGTGGAGAGAGAGAGGAGAGGGGAGACATAAAGAGATATAGACAGTACAGACAGAGCGAAATTGTGAGAGAGGGGGAATAGGAGGTAGAGTGCACGGGTAAGTGAGAGGTATAGAGCGTAGGATGTGGGAAAGTCTCACAAATCAACCAAATAATTATAGGCCACGCTAATATTTTGAAACAACGACTTATATTTCGTCTTCGAAACAAAAGAGTGTAACAATATTTACAAATAAATGACTCCGAATTGCTTTTACATATACGAAAAACAAAATGGACCAGTGACTCGGAATGAAAAGCCGGCCCAATGTGATGACAAAAAATAAAGCCTGAACGTTTATCCCTGACCGCCGGGTCACCTGTGATATCAATCCACAAATAAGTACAAAAGTCCAGGGCGAATACAGTACCATCATGTTTCACTGTTATCTTATTCATTCGTTGGTAAATATCTCCTCTGAAATGTTTATCAGGTACAAGCAAGTCCCCATAACGTTCTGTTGAAAGGAAATCCGGTCCACATCACTTCAGACATATCCCCCTGTGCAGGGCGCATTAAATATCATTGATAACAGCACATTTGTGATAGTGATTCTGCAGTATGTCAGTTGTGCCGGTTTTATTTGCTACAAATGGCGAGCACTGAGAAGTAAACATATGGCCAATATTTTTTGACAACCAGTGACAGTGTGGTGGGTTATGACTGGCCATTATCACTGGCAGTGTGATGTGCTGACGAACATTTTTATAAAGATGTGCGTCACGCCCTGGAAGGAGACTTTATTGCTATTGTAATGGCCTATATGGAGAAGTCGTGTTTGTAGAACATAGAACATAGAATAGTACAGAACAGTACAGGCCATTCGGCCCACAATGTTGTGCCGACCCTTAAACCCTGCTTCCCATATAACCCCACACCCCACCTTAAATTCCTCCATGTACCTGTCTAGTAGTCTCTTAAATTTCCCGAGAGTATCTCCCGCCACCACTGACTCAGGCAGTGCATTCCACGCACCAACCCTCTCTGAGTGAGAAATCTTCCTCTAATATCTCCCTTGAACTTCCAACCCCTTACCAGAAAGCCATGTCCTCTTGTATTGAGCAGTGCTGCCCTAGGGAAGAGGTACTGTCTGCCCACTCTATCTGCTCCCCTTAATATCTTGTACAGCTCTATCATATCTCCTCTCATCCTCTTTCTCTCCAAAGTGTAAAGCCCTAGCTCCCTTAATCTATGATCATAATCCATACTCTCTAAACCAGGCAGCATCCTGGTAAATCTCCTCTGTACCCTTTCCAATGCTTCCACATCCTTCCTATAGTGAGGCGACCAGAACTGCACACAGTACTCCAAGTGTGGTCTAATCCGAGTTTTATAGAACGGCATCATTACCTCGCAACTCTCAAATGCTATCTCTCGACTTATGAAAGTTAATACCGCATAAGCTTTGTTAACTTCCCTATCTAACTGTAAGGCAACATTCGTTTAGTTTATAGCTGGAGATTTCCGATGCGTCGGAATGTGAGCCGTCCAATGAGCGGGGTGTGCTTTTCTGTTGTGTACTGACGCCGTTGTGAGCCGGGGCCTTTTGTTCGGCGGGAGACGAAGAGAGAAGACGCAGGGGAGAACCAGTGTCGGATAGGACCCGGTGGGAGACCATTTGTTCGAAATGGATTGCGAGCGACGATCGGAAGATGGTGAGAGCTTCCACGCAGACCGAAGTCCAGCGCGTGAGTGACAGAAAAGTTCAAGATGAACTCCAACGTGTTCACATTAGACTGGTTAATTATAATACGTCCTTTTTCTTTCTTTATTTCATTTCTTTAATGACCCTTTAGTTAAGTAACATTAAGTAAATATGATTCCTTTAATCACATGCAGTGTGTTGACTGTTATTTCTTGGCACTGATATACAACAGCGTAGCAAATTACACCGAACCCACACAAACCAGGGTTTGGGGTGGCAGAGCCATCTCACGGGATTGACGGGAGCAGAGTGCGTATTTCGTAGACTTAAACAGACAAAGAAACAGGGTCGGTCAGCGATATTGTTATCGTTTTATGGGTCACGGTTTATTATGTAGTTTAAACTTTGTCCATCGTGAGAGTCGAGTAGCAATGGAATTACCAGTATACTGAGGGAATGTTCAGAATAAGAAGTGGTATTCTCTGTGCGAGAGACCGGGTGACCGAATAAGCTGTGATAATTACATTGCAGTATTGACGGAACTGGACAAGCAATGACATTTTCTATGTTGTTGGTGGCATGTCAGAGAAAGCACTGATAACACCAGCGAGGTCTATGATGGCCCTGTAGGACAGTGACAGATTTTCTCATTGCTGTAATGGACCCATTGGAAAGAGGAAAATACGGCACTCATCTCCTCACGACGCACAGAAATCATAAAAGCATCTGTCTCATACCTCTTGTGTTTCTCAATCTATGGTGAAGTATCATTATGTTCTTTGGAAACGTCCTTCTCATTTGAACAATATATCTGTATGAATTATTGTTATTTTAAACGAACATGAACCGCCATAACAGAAAAGGAACAGATATTTTTGGGAGTACTCGACAGACATCTCACCGCCACTACTACTCCACTGCCCCTCGGTGATCATATTGGTTATTGTACCAGAGAAAGTGTCAGACCTGGTGTGAAAACACTCAGAGGATGCGCAATTCAAAAAAAAAAAACATTAATAACTCCTTAACGTTTACCTTTGACGCGTAAGGAGATGTGCAGAAGAATGGGGAAATATTGAATTTGGGGAGGGAAGGGACTATGTGATTGCGTAAAATCGTGAGATCATAAATTGGGAACAGATGTACGGGGAAATGCACTAAATTAACATAGAGATCGTTAATGGAGAACTTGTATTGGGCTTTTCATAGATTTGACTCAATGGAGAAGGAAAGGAATGACAGAATATGGAGACGTGGCTCATAATATATATGAAAACCCTACTCAAGAGGAAGACGGAAGCGCACTTTACGAAGCAAGGGTCAGAGAAGGCTCGAGTATTACAAGGCATCTAGGAAGGGAGCTGGAAATGGACCTAATATTGCGCGAAGGGAATAGCAGAAGGCGTTGCTGAGTAGGATGAAGGAAACAATCAGGAGGTATAGACGCACATGAGAATAGGGAGGACTGATCATGGATAAAACCGGGAACGTGCTGGAGTAACAGGGGAGCAACAGCTGTCAGTAATGAATAAGTTGCTTCAGTATTCACACATGGGAGGGGCATTAACCGCTGGGAAAGCCAACTTGTATAGTGTTTAAAGCAGGGGTAAATAGGTTCTGATTAGACTGGACATCCAAAGGGACGAGAAGAAGCTGGCAGAATGGAGTTGTGGGAATGGTAAATTAGTCATGATGGAATTTTGGAGCAGAATGGTCCAAATTTCCTAATTCTGCGTCATTTGGAGGAGGACTTGGAAGTTTTAAAGACAATGCAGAATAGATTTACCGAGATGCTACTCAGGTAAGAGATCAAGTCTAATGAGGAAACGTTGAGGGTTCTCTGGATTTTGGATTTTGTGCGAAGGAATATGGCAGATTTCATGATAGAAGAGTATAAGGTGTAAGCGGTATTGAGGGATTGTGCAGCAAGACATTATCTTGGGTGTAAGTGGCTAATAGGAGGGACATAACATTAAGATAATCGGAGGAAATTATAGCGCGCTGTGACATGTAACCTTTTTTTTCCACACAGATAATGCTTCGAGCCTGGTGTTCGGTGCTGAGACATTAGCGATATTTCAGACAAAGTCAGGAATGAAAAGGTTCAGCATGGGTCGACAACTGTGCTCATCTGCAGATATTCCAATACAAAAAGCATTGCATGAAAGCCAGCTGAGCCGAGGGCATAGATAAGCTCATGTAACTACTATATTTAACCATTAAGAAGCAGAGGGGGACGCATTAAATGAGATTGTAGGGCACTACATAACACCCATCAGTCCGGTGGATTTAGAGGATGACATTTGAAGAGAAAATGCAGAAAATTGCAGGAAACATAGTTTGTGATAACAGCTGATATTAACTTTCCAATTTTTGAATGCGGCTTCCATAGTGTAAAAGAACTAGATGGAATATTGGTTGTGAAATATATTGTGGATAGCTTTTTTTAAGCACCAGATAAAAGTTCCAAATGAAAGACTGGACGATACTTGATCTGCATTTAATGAACCAGACAGGGCAGGTGGCAGAAGTTTTTCTAGCGGAACACTTTGTATCCAGTAGTCCGCAAACCATCAGGTTGAAAGTATCTAAGCAAAAAACAGGCTTTGTTCTTGGATTGCGATTTAGATTGGACAAATTCCAATCTTGCTGGTGTCAGAAACGGTTCTGCAAGTGTCGACTGGGACAGGCCGTTTTCTGTCAAAGGTGTACGTGGTAGGTGGGAGTTCTTCAAAAGTAAAATTTTGAGAGAACAAAGTTTGTACGGACCTGTCACAATAAAGAGTAAACCTAACAGGTGTCGAGAACTTGGAATGGAGGCTGAAGTGAAGAAAAAACAGGAGATGAATTACAGGTGTAATGAGGTGCTTATCTAGTGCAGGGAATGCAAGAGAACACTTTAGAAAGAGAGCAGAAGAGTCAAGAAAGGATGATTTTGCCCTAGTTCAATCGTAAGGAATGCTGCACATAGTTTCAGAGCAAAAGGATTTCAAGAGATATAATTAGACCACTGGAAGGTGAGAATTGGACAATAGCGAATCCAAATGTGGTGCCAAAAGCGCTAATTTTTTTTGCATCTGTATTTATCTAGGAGTCGGATGCAGTTTATCGACGTAAAACAAAACTGAATCAACTTCCTGGACTCTATACAGATTACAAAGGTGGAGACGTTTGGATGAGGCACAGTAGAGTGGATAAATCACCCGAACCTGACAAGGTGTTCCTTCGGACCTCGCGAAAGGAAAAACTTGCAGGAACCCTAGCAGAGGTACTTACATCATTCTTAAACAAGATAACTGGAGGGTGGCAAATGTTGTTCCGTTTGTTTAAGAAATGCTCTAAAAATAATCTATACATTTATTGTCTGTGAGCCTGACATCATTAGTGGGAAAGTTATTGGAAGGTATTTTAATGGGCCGGATACATGAGTTTCTTTTTAGATATTGACTGATTAACGATAGTCCACTTAGCTTCGTTTGTGGCAAATCGTGTCAAAGAAGTTACCAGGAATGTTGTTGAAGAAAAAATATTGGCTGCTGTCGACATGGAATTTTGCAAGACATTTGACAGTTTCCCGCAATGTTGAGTCATTCTGCTATGAAAATGAGGTAGTAAATTTATGAGACATTTGCTTTGTGAAAGGAACCAGAGATTGGTAGCAGATGATTGCCTCTCTAACTGGATACCTGTGACAAGCGGAGAACTGCACAGACTGGTGCTGGCTCCTTTGCTGTTTAAATCTGTATCAACGATCTGGATGATAATGTGCTAAATTGCAACAGGAAATTTGTGGATGCTGCCATGACAGGGAGAATGATAGACAGAGAGGAATGGTATCATGGTGTGTGGTCGAATATAGAGCAGCTGGGAACAAATAGGTTAAGGTTAATGCTGCCGTAAAGGAAGCTGTTGGCATATTATCCATCATAAATCAAAGTACAGAGCACAGGTGATAAAATGTCACCTTTAAGTTGGACAAGACATGGCTGAGGCCACACATGAATTATTATGAAGTATGGTAAACTTCCTACAGGGAATATGTACGTAAATACGTTGAAAAGGGTGCAGAGAAAATTTACAAGGACTTTGGCCCGACTGGTGGACCTGAGATACAAGGAAATCGATAATGAGTTTTGACTTCAATCCCTGATGCGTAGAAAATTAAAATGAGACTGCTTCCATTACTCTCTATATCTACACCCATCTTAATTTTATATACCTCTATCCCCTCTTTCTTCTACGCTCCAGGGAATGAAGTCCTAACCAATTCAACCTTTCTCAGTAGCTCAGTTTCTCAAGTCCCGGCAACATCCGTGTAAACCTTTTCTGCACTCTTTCAACCTTCGTAATATCCTTCCTGTAATTTGGTGAGCAAAACTGCAAACAATACTCCAAATTTGGCCTTACCAATGCAGTATACAATCTCACCATAACATTCCAACTCTCACACTCAATACTTTGAATTATAAAGGACTTTGAGATAAGGTCGGAAGCTCTCATTACGACCCTATCTATCTGTGACACCACTTTTAGGGAACTTTGTATATGTATTCCCCAGTCCCTCTGTTCAACAGCACTCCTCAGTGCCCTACCATTTACCTTGCATTTTCTACTTTAGTTTGTCCTTCAAAAGTGCCATACCACACACTGGTCTGTATTAAACTTCATCTGCCATTTTTCAGCCCATTTTTCCAGCTGGTCCAAATCCCTCTGCAAGCTTTGAAATCCTTCCTCACTCTCCACTACACCTTCACTCTTTGTATCATCAGCAAAGGATACTTTAGATGTGTGGGTATGGAGGGCTATGCCGACTGAAGTAGGCAATTTAAATATCTCGGCCGAAGGGGCGGTTTTGTGCTGTTCTTTCCTAAGGAACCATGACTACCTGACCACTGATTCATAACACAGAATCAGGTTGATTATATCGAAATCCGAAATGACTATAGTTTGATTTATTCACCGAGAATATTCTAACAGCGTGGATAATTCTGTAGCATCTCAGCAGGTCCTGCAACAACAGCTAAAAGAATAACATATAGAGATTTCGTGCCGTCACACTTCAGTGCAACTGGAATGTGCGGGTTGTTTTTCTGTGAGAATCTGAGCTAAGAGTCTGTCTATAAGCAGCCACCTGAACTCTCACATTCCTCAGAATAAGGAGTGGACGTTCTGTTAAAATCAAATTGAACTGCTTCGACATTCCAATGTGAACAAAGTAATTTAAATTCTGCTTAGCGACAGGTAAGGTACCGGAGGATTTGAGTTCGCTTACGAAAGGCTCAGAGACACAGCCAAGTAATTACACACCAGTGCTCCTGACATCAGTGGTGGAAAAGTTATTTGAAAGACCGAATTTGTGAGAATTTCAATAAATAGAATGGATTGGGTATAACTTTGTGTATTCATGGTAATCTTATAGAGTGTTTCGAAGAAGTTAAGAATAATACTATTCGGAACATTGATGAAAACAAGGCAGTGTACGCTGTTTATCTGTACTTTATCAAGAAATTCAACAAGTTGCCGCGTGGGGAGTTTGTCAATAAAATCCCCGTCATTCAAGATGAGGTGGTAAATTGGAGTGGACATTGAAGTTGTGGGAGATGGCGGATAGCGCTATTGAATGGTTGCCTCCCTGACGAGAGGCCCGTGTATAGTGGAAAGCCAGAGGGATCGGTGTTGCATCCATGTTTGTTATCTATAGGAAAGATCTGGATGATAATGTGGTTAATTGGATCTGTATATTTGCCAATAACACTCGGATTCTACGGAAGACAGAAGTTGCCGGATCCCTAACAGAGATGTTTAAATCATCCTTAGTCCAGGGGGCTGGATGATAGCCAATGCTGTTCAGCTGTTTAAGAGCGGTTTTAAAATAATCCAAGAAATTATAGGCCTCTGAGCTTGACCTCAGTAGAGAGAAGGTTATTGGAATGTATTCTAGCGGACCAGAAGTATGAGTGTTTGGATAGATAATGGCTGATTAAGGATACTCAGCAATTCTTCGTAAGTGGTAAGTCGTGTCAAGGAAGGTACCAGGAGTGTGGATGAGGGCACGGCAGTGGATGTTGTATACATGGATCTTAGCAAGGCATTTGACAAAGTCCTGCATGGAAGATTTATTCTCTCGGCTTTGAAAATGAGGTAGTAAATTTGATGAGACCTTTGGTTTGAGGATGAAGCCAGAAAGTTGTAACAGATGGTTGCCTCCCCGATTGGAGACCTATGAGTAGGGGCGTACTGCAGGGATTTGGAAATTTTAAACTCTATGCGGAATAGATTTACCGAAATGCTACTTAATTAAGAGAGAAAAAAAAGATATGAGGAAACGATAAGGGATCTCTGGTTTCTGCCTCTGGAGAGGACTATGATAAATTTCTTGATAGAAGTCTATAAGGTAATAGGAGGTATTGAGAGATTGGACAGCCAGAGATGATCGAGGGCTTAAGTGGTTAATAGGAGACACGTGAGTGAAAGAAAAAAAGTAAAGGGTTAAACGGAGAGAATGGTTTCATTGATCTTGGAGTCGACTGCAAAGAAATGAATGTACTAGTCGCTTTAGCGGGAAGGTTTACTAGGGCTGCTCCAGGTGGGTGGGCGGGGGTGGTGGGACGTGGGAGGGTAAATCTAGACATTCAAATGATGGGAACAAGACTACCGCGGAACAGAGAGTGGAGAGGTTGTGGAGACAGAAGCTGTGAAGGCCTCAGACAAAATCAGCAATTTAGATGTTCAGCATGGTTCGAATAATGTCCTCAGCTGCAAATTATACAATGTATTGTATGAAAGGCGAGAGAGCTCAGGGCCTGAATAAGCACGTCGAATCGCTATATTTTCGACGTTAGTGAGAGGGTTGGAAGAGGAGCAGGCCTGGCAGTGGAGTACTCCACCTATCCGTTGTTTTAGATAAAGTGGATGGGGAAGCATTGAATGAGAAGAGGTGGCGTTAATAGATAAGAAAGCTGTCACAGTCTCGCTGTGTCATAACGGGGGCGCTGGGAGCAGACGCAAAAGCAAGACACAGACACTGAAGTACCAGGAGCAGGATTAGGTGTGAAAAGAAAACGGGGGAAGTGGGGAAGAAACGACGCTGGATGAGACTAAGATACAGGACCTAGTCTAGGAAAACAGGATCAGGATACGGAACAAGGAACTTGGAACCCGGCTTCAACTCCGAGCTGGAGACTATACAAGGACCCAGAACCTGGATCTTGACTCGGGCTCGGACCCCGGAACTAGGCGAGGACATTACATGCCTACAGAACAGGACGTGGAACTCCTGAAAAGGACGTGGAACTCCTTCACAGGACGAGGCACATGGACAGTGCAAGAACTCAAAGCCTTGACTTGGACAGGACAAGGTTCCTGGACGTGGCTTGGACAGGACGAGGTACTCCTGGGCTGGGCGAGGCACAAGGACAGGAAGAGGTACTCCTGAGCTGAGCGAGGCACAAGGACAGGACGAGACCCCAAAGTCTTGTCTTGGTCTTGGGAGACAGGAACACAGAACACAGAGCCTTGCTCTTGGGAGCCAGGAACGCAGAACACAGAAACTTGGTCTTGGGAGACAGGAGCGCAGAAGACAGAGCCTTGGTCTTCAGAGGCAGGTACATGGAACACAGAGCCGGGACCCCTCCTTAGGAACAGGACGTAGGGCCGGGACTCATACACAGACCACAGAGAGACATTTCCTAACACAAGGGGGAAGTGGGGAAGAAACGACTAAGATACAGGACCTAGTCTGGAACGAGACTAAGGAAACGGGATCAGGACAAGGAACAAGGAACTTGGAACCTGGCTTGAACTCCGAGCCAGATACTAGACAAGGACCCGGAACCTGGGTCTTGCCTTGGGCTCGGACCCCGGAACTAGGCGAGGACATGACATGGCTACAGAACAGGACGTGGAACTCCTTCACAGGACGAGGCACATGGACAGTACGAGAATTCAAAGCCTTGACTTGGACAGGACGAGGTTCTTGGACGTGTCTTGTACAGGACGAGGTTCCTGGGCGTAGCTTGGAGAGGACGTGGTTCCTGTACCTGGCTTGGACAGGACGAGGCACAAGGACAGGACGAGGTACTCTTCAGCTGAGTGAGGAACAAAGACAGGAGGAGACACCAAACCCTTGACTTGGTCTTGGGAGACAGGCACGCAGAACACAGAGCCTTGGTCTTGGGAGACAGGAGTGCAGAACACAGAGCGTTCGTCTTCAGAGGCAGGTATATGATACACAGAGCCGGGACACCTCCTTGGGAACAGGACGTAGGGCCGGGAATCATGCACAGACCACAGAGAGACATTTCTGAACACAAGGTAGCGGCAAACGGCCGGACCCACCTAGCGAAGGCGTGGACACAGTGACTGTTCCTAACAAAAGGTAGCGGCAAACGGCCGGAACTACCTAACAAAGTCGTGGACACAGAGACGGTTCCCAACTCAGCGATAGACAGTTCTTTATCTTGACACAGCAAGGCTCTGGTTACGCTCCGGTGGTAGAACTTGACAAGGATGCAGGGCAAGGCTCCAGACACACGTTGCCGGGCAAGGCTCCGGGCAAGGCTTCAGGCAGAAGGTGAAAGGGAAGGGAAGGGAACAGTCCAGCAAATGAAGCGGAACCCAAGAGCTGTTTATGTAGCAAGCCCAAAACCAGAATTATGTGTCTCAATTAAAGCACACAACAGGACAAGGGAAAACCGGATAACCTAGAATATGGATCGATGGAACAGACCGTGAAACTGAATGCGGACTTCACGGTCCGGACCATGAGAGGTTGGAGTGGAAAACTAACCTAGTGAACCATTCTATGTGGAACGGAGTAACAAGAAAGGTATGTCCATGTTAAAGGGTCTTTGGCTTTGGAGAGATTGCGTTTGATGTTTATGTTACAGGTCATTAAGCTTATCTACAGTCCACAGTCCGAAGGAGTTAGAGAAATATATTTGAAGAGAGATCGAAGAGAATATCAGAAAACATAACTTAGTTATATAAGGTGATTTTAAACTTCCAAATTTTATTTCGGACTCCCACAGTAAAAAAGGACAAGATGGAGTAGAGGTTGTCAAAAATCTACTGGAAATTTCTCATAAAGAAGTCGATAAATGTCCTGAACGATACCTGATCTGTATTTACAGAATGAGAGAGGGCGGGTGGCAGAAGTTCGTGCAGGGAAGATTTTGCATCTGGTCGTCCTAAGGACATCAGTTTCAAAGTAAATAGGCAATTAAAAAATGCGGTTGTGCTTTGCGATGCTTAGGTTTTTTTCACTGTTGCTTCCCTTAGTGACCGAGCTATTCACAAAATATGTCCACAATTCGCTTAAGGGAGCTGAAGCAACATTTCCATGTTTTTTTTTTTTTATGTGCTCACTGTTTATTAATTAAAGACTATTTGTCGAATCTATTTTCTAGACGTTATTTGAAACTACAGTACCTCCCCGAATTGGCGCAGTTGGCAATAAACTCCTCTGGGGCTCAGAAAATCCAATGAGGTTCCTGAACTGATGGTCACATTGCAGGGATTCAGATTGGGGAGAAGCAACAGGTCCGATGGAGTCTAATGTAGGAAATGAGTTCACCCAGTTCTGTAGAAGAGGCAGAATTGGTGGAGGATTGAGGTGGTGAGGGAGGTTTTGAAATGAGGTAGCTACTGGGTGATAGCAAAGTAAAATGTATATAATCGAAGCTTTATCGGGTATACGAATGGTAATAACTTTCCTACATTACTTAGGGCTTCACTGAGATTGTATTGCTTTTGGCACGTTGGTCTTCATTAACTAATACTTTGAATACAGGAGATGGGAAACATGTTTGAACCTATATGAGGCATTTCTGAGGCCGAATTAGGAGCATTCTGTGCATCTTGGTCACCTACCTACAGGAAGATTACAGTAAAGAGAAGAGAGAAAAATTACTGGAAATTTGCCCAGAATGGAGGACATGAGCCATGAGGAAATTTTGAACAGGATCGGAATTTATTTTTTGGAAATCAGAACAATGAGGGACGATTTGATAGAGGTACACACAAAGATGAGTGGTAGTTATAGGGTAAATGCAAGTAGGTATTTGCATTGAGATTTGGGGGACTTACAATCAGAGCTCAAGTGTTAAGCGTGGAAAGTGAAAAGTTTAATGGGAACATGAAGGAATACTTCTTCATACAGAGGTTTGGGAGACTGTAACAACAGCTGCCTGAACAAGTGGTACAGGCCTGCATGTTCGTCAGGACAGGGAGTGGCCTTTCCGCTGAAATTAAATCCACTCTCACTCTCATTCACCTGTGAACACTGTCTTTAACATTGCAATTAACTGCTTCTGCCGCAGGAAAGAGCGTTATAACTTTTAACCTCATAAAGAAAATTTCTCAGAGTGAGAATATGCATTTTCTTTTAAACTCAGACTCCAATCTCCTGCAGTTATTTAAAAAAAATATATTTTTAAGATTCATTTAAGTAAATCAGGCAATTGCATTCCTAACCCTTTGCCAGTAACATATTAAATGAAGTTTATGTGAGGTTGAGGGGAAGAAGGAATCATAAGGAGAGTGGAGGGGTGAGCAGGGCGGCCGGAAAAAGCAAAGTGTTTATGGAAGGAGGAGAATTGGAAGCTCAAGTTCTAAGAGTGTGTGGGAGGAAGAGGGTAGAGTGGAGATATGGACTGAGAAGAGAGAGGTAGTGTTAAAGAGGGAAAGGGTGAGAGACAGAGGCTGGAAGGGAGAGAGCACGGTAGAGTGAGAGGGAGAGAGTGAGGGATGAGACATTTTTTTTTTACCGTGCCCAAGGTCTGTTATTCATCAAAATACGGAATTGCTTTGCACTGTTGTAACTATATGTTATAATTATGTGTTTATTGTCAGTTTTCTTTTAGTCTTGGTTCGTCTTGCGTTTCTGTGATAACATTCTGGAGTAAAAATTGTATCATTTTTTAATGCATGCATTACTAAATGACAATAAAAGAGGACTGCGTGTCCTCATGATCTAATCTAATCTAATCTAAGGCTCCAGACATAGGTTGCAGGCCAGACTCCAGATACAGGTTGCAGGGCAAGGCTCCGGGCAAGGCTTCAGGCAAGTCTTCGGGCAGAAGGTGAAAGGGAAGGGAAGGGAACAGTCCAGCAAATGAAGCTGAACCCAAGAGCTGTTTATGTAGCAAGCCCAAAACCAGAATCATGTGCCTCAATTAAAGCACACAACAGGAAAAGGGAAAACCAGATAACCTGGAACATGGATCGATGGAAGGGACCATGAACCTGAATGTGGACTTCACGGACCGGACCATGAGAGGTTGGACTGGAAAACTCACATAGTGAGCCTTTCTATGTGGAACGGAGTAACAAGAGTGTTGTGCCCATGTTAAAGGGTCTTTGGGTTTGGAGCTATGACGTTTGATGTTTATGTTACAGGTCATTAAGCCTATCTGCAGTCTACAGTCCGAGGGAGTTAGAGGAATACATTTCAAGAGAGATCACAGAGAATATCAGAAAACATAACTTAGTTTTAAAAGGTGATTTTAAACTTAGGAGTATTATTTCAGACTCCCACAGTAAAAAAAAGGGCAAGATGGAGTAGAGATTGTCAAATATATACTGGATAGTTCTCATAAAGAAATCAGAAAATGTCCCGAACGATACCTGATCTATATTTAGAGAATGAGATAGGGAAGGTGTCAAAAGTTTGTGTAGGGAACATTTTAGATCTAGTTGTCCTAAGAACATCAGTTTCAAAGAAAATAGGCAAAAGATTCCGGTTGTGGTTTGGGATTGCTTAGGTTTTTCACTCTTGCTTCCCTTAATGATCGAATTATTCCCAAAATCTGTCCACAATTCGCCTAAGGGACCTAAAGCAACATTTCCATGTTTTTATGCGATAGCACGTGTGCTCATAGTTTATTAATGAAAGAGTATTTTCCGAGCCTTATTTGAAACGACAGTACCTCCCCGAACTTGCGGAGTTGGCAATAAACTCGTCTGGGCCTCAGAAAATCCAGTGAGATTCGTGATTGGATCGACACGTTGTTCGGGTTCAGATTGCGGAGAAGCAACTGGTCAGATGCAGTCTATTGTTGGAAATGAGTTCACCCAGTTCAGTAGGAGAGGCAGAATTGGTGGAGGATTGAGGTGGTGAGGGAGGTTTTGAAATGAGGTAGCTACTGGGTGATAGCAAAGTAAAATGTATATAATCGAAGCTTTATCGGGTATACGAATGATAATAACTTTTCTACATTATTTAGGGCTTCACTGAGATTACATTGCTTTTGGCACATTGCCCTTCATAAACTAATACTTTGAATATAGGAGATGGGAAACATGTTTGAACCTATATGAGGCATTTCTGAGGCCGAATTAGGAATATTCTGTGCATCTTGGTCACCGACCTACAGGAAGTTTACAGTAAAGAGAAGAGAGAAAAATTACTGGAAATTTGCCCGGAATGGAGGACATGAGTTAAGAGTAAATTTTGAATAGGATCGGAATTTATTCCTTGGAATTAAGATCAATGAGGGATGAGTTGATAGAGCTGCGCAAAAAGATGAGGGGTAGTTATAGGGTAAATGCAAGGAGGGATTTTCAGTGAGTTTGGGTGGACTTACAATCAGAGCTCAAGTGTTAAGTGGGGAAGGTGAAAAGTATAATGGGAACATGAAAGAAAACTTGTTCATACAGAGGGTTGTAAGATTGTAAAAATAGCTGCCTGAAGAAACGGTACAGGCCCGCATGTCCGACAGAATAGGGAGTGGCCTTTCTGCTGAAATTAACTCCACTCTCACTCTCATTCACCTGTGAACACTGTCTTTAACATTGCAAATAACTACCTCTGCTGCAGGGAAAAGCGTTGTAACTTTTAACCTCATAAAGAAAATTTCTCAGAGTGAGAATAAGCATTTTATTTTAAACTGAGACTCCAATCACTAGCAGTTGTTTTTAAAATTATTTTTACGGTTCATTTAAATAAATCAGGCAACTGCATTCGTAACTCTTTGCCAGTAACATATTAAATGAAGTTTATGTGAGGTTGAGGGGAAGAAGGAATCAAAAGGAGAGTGGAGGGGTAAGCAGGGCGGCCGGAAAAGGCATAGTGTTTATAGAAGCTGGAGAATGGGAAGCTCAAGTTCTTAGAGTGTGTGGGAGGAATAGGGGATAGTGGAGAGATGGACTGAGAAGAAAGAAGTAGTGTTAAAGAGAGAGGGAAAGGGTGAGAGACAGAGGCTGGAAGGGAGACAGCACGGTTGAGTGAGAGGGAGATCGCGAGGGATGCGGGAAAGGCTCAGAAATAAATCATGGAATCCTAGGCCGGTGCTCCTGACATCAGTAGTGGGAACGCTTTGGAGCACCGTATGTATGAGTATTTTAATAGACAGGACAGTCCAGAGATAGTCAGCATGGTTTTGTGTATCCCACGACATGCTATAGAGTTTCTTGAAGAAGTAACGAAGAATGTTTCCAGGAGAGTTCATGAAGGCACTGCAGAGGATGATATCTAAATGGACATTTCCAAGAGATTTTATCAAAATTCCGCATCGGCGTTTTGTCAAGAAAATCCACGAGCTTTGCATTCCAGATGAGGTAGTACATTAGAGTAGACATTGGCGTAGTAGCAGGAGGCAGAGAGTGGTGGCAGATGGTTGCCTTTCTCAGCAGAGTCCTGTGACTGTTGGAGAGCAGCACGTTTCGGTGCTGGGCATGGTAGCACTGAGGCCATGTCCATGTTGCTGGAGCAACAAATGTTCCGTGTGTGTACCTCAGACATGATGGTATGAGCATGCATATCTCGAACTTCCTGTAACGACCCATTCCATTTCACTATTCTCCATTCACATTTCCCTTTTTCACTTTTTCTGCTAACGTTCAAACCCAACTGCTGGCGGTGCCAAAAATTGGAAATAAAGCGCATCTCGTCTGGAGAATCGCAGACGGACAGAGATCATTGTGATGTTTATTCAATTATTGCTACGACGAGAAAGTGGTAAATCTCTGTTATCATTTCTCAGCCAACTGTCAAATCCAAGGTATTGGATTTAGGACTGAAAGCGGAGTCTAATATGTTCTCGATCAGTCAGAACTTCACATTTAATTGTTGAGCATAGTTCGACTAATGTACACAGCAGCAAATACATCAATGTAAGAATTGTGCCATATGACATAAAAGAGCACGTGGATTTACAATATTTTCACCATTAGTGAGACGGCTGTAGTAGGAAAAGGACTGGCAGCTCAGGATTCCACCGCTCCGCTGTCAAAATGAAGCAGAGGCGGAAAGAATAAATGAGGAGGGGTGGCGTTACTAGTTAAGGAAGATGTCACATCAGGCTGGACTGGTGCAAGGCCGTAATAAGTAAGGTATGCCCATGCTGAATGGACTTTAGCTTTGGAGCGATGGTGTATGATACGTGTATTACAGGCCATTACAGCCCATCCTACAGACCGAGGGATTTAGAGGAACAAATTTGATGAGAAGTTACAGAGAATTCCAGGAAAAATCAGTTTGTTATGGAAGCTGACTGTGTATTCTTTTCTAGAGATGCTGCCTGTCATGTTGAATTCCTTCAGCATTTTGTGCGTTGGTCTGGTTTTATAACACATGTAAGGTCTCTAGTCTTTTAGTATTTGCGACATTGCCAGAATCTGTATTTGAATTGAGTAAGATCAAGTTATTTCTTTATTTTCTCTTTGCTTCTGCTCTTCGTCCGATCTTTCAGGAAACGTTTTATTTATTGGTGCTTATTTTATAAAATTTCCAACTGTATTACAATATAATATCTCCAGAGAAACAACACCAATTGCGTTCTAACAAATTGTAATCAACTGTCGTCACGATAACTGAACGATAGATGCACACTTAAGGTAAAAGCGGATGAACGGGGTGAGCAGCGATTCTGGATTTGAGCTTGTCAGCACAGCTGCAGAACAGTAACATCTGGAGTAATTATGCCCCTTGGTTCTTCGCTCTATCGCTCAGGGCCGCAATGCCATCACAGCTTATGTCGACAACAACCAAAACGAGTAATGTGCTGAATAGAGGGCTGTAGTTTCTTGATCCGATCGATATCAGCTATTACCTGATTGCAACGATCAGTAAAGGCGTTGGATAAATTTCCATCTGAAGCTTGTACATAGAGGAGAAATTTAAAATGTGGATGCCGGAGAAATATATTTCAGTGCATGACCAGTTTTCCCCCTGACGTCCTCACGTTGCTCACTTGAGACTGCACAAGCGACAACATTATCGGCAGGATGAGTGAAGACGCCATCATCCTGGCCAGCAGTGTATATTAATTTTAGCTCAGTGATGGTTCAAGAGAAGCAGTGATAAGATCGGCGTGGTCAGTGACGTGTTAGTAAAAGCGCAGACTATGCTGTTTATTAAAAGGAAGTGTATCCTTTAACAATAAGCCAGGCCCATATTTCTTTGGGTCTGGAACATTACAGTCAAACGGTCTGTTTCATTTCTGCTATCGTCCAATCCCAAACCAGGTCTTAACTCTGCAGTAGCTCAGACAAATGACCACGAGTGCGCTAAGTGGAGATTCACATCGGCCTGTCTTTCATATTACTGCCCATCTGCAGAGACAGCTTTAGCCTGTTCCTTGCAATGTTGGGTCTCATTCGAGCATTATTCACAAAATATTACGAAACCTGTTCGAAGAAATGTCCTGTTTTTATCGCACACAAACATACAACTTACGTAGTTTGTAACTCCGCACGTGCCGAACAATAACATTTTAACCACATCTCATTTGACAGTAATTAATCTGTTCAGTAATGTGCAATAATTCTCCCTTGGTGTTCCACACGTTATGGTTAAAACAAAAAAAAAACATAATCTCTGCATTCAGCACATGTTTCCTAAATGTGTAAGTGTGTTAAACGTATGTTTACATGTATACGGGGATTTTCACAATTACAGTGACTATTTTATTCCTGATGTGGGACATCAGAGAAAAGACATATCTGTCCTGTGAACATGTTAGCCCGTGAGGCAGAGGAACCGGATTAGACCCCCTGTCCTATCGACTCTGCTCCGCCATTTACTCATGGTTGACCCTTTTTTCCTCCTCCTCAACCCGAGTTCCCGGCCTTCGCCCATAATCCTTGATGTCATGCCAATCGAGAACCTACCAATCCCTGACTTAAATAAACCCAACGACGAAGAAGTCTCGATTTTCCTATGTCCACCGCTGGTTTGCCTTATCGGAACCCACTGCATATAGGCTGCACCGAATTTCATTTAGATATGTAAAAAACAAAATATGCCGATGACTTGGAATGCGAACACGGCCCAATGTGATGATAAAAAAATAAAGGGATATACAGGGATATTGTTATGGTTTTATGGGCTCATGGTCTGACATGTAGTTTTCGCTGCGTCCAGCGTGAGACTGGACAGACAATGAACTTACCAGTACACTGAATAAGCAGTGGCATTCTCTGTGTGAGGGATTGTGGGACCGAATGAGCTCAGATAATCACATTACGGTGCCAGGGCTGCAGGGTGATCATTTCTCCCTAACAGCCGTGTCACTCCAGATTTCTGTCCGGAAATACTAACAAAAGCCCAGCGCCAATACCATTATGTTCCACTGTTATTTTGGTCACTCGTTGGTAAATATCTCCGCTGAAAATTTGAGCAGATATAAGCAAGTCCATAACGATACGTTGAACTGAAAAAACTGTCCACGACACTTCACAGGTCTCTCGCTGTGCAGGGCGCTGTAAATATAATTGATAATTGCACATTTGAAGCATTGATTCTGCGGTATGTAAGCGGTGGCATCTTTATTTGTCGCAGAAGAGCGGGCACTGAGAAGTAAATATATGATCAATATTTTCTGACATCCAGTGACAGTGTGCTCGGTGATGACTGGTCATTATCTATGACAGTGTGATTGTGCTGAGGAACATTTTAATAAAGAAGGATTTAACACCCTAAGAAAGGTTTCACTGCTAACGTAGTGGCTTTTCTGTAGAAGCAGTCTTTGGTTGAAATTTAGAGATTACGGATGCTTTGGAATGTGAACCGTCCAACCGGGGTGGGTGGGTTCTGTTGTGTTCTGACGTCGGAATGAGCTGGGGCCTTTTGTCCAGTGGGAGACGAAGTGAGAAGACACTGGGGAGAACAAATCCTCGGGTAGGACCCGGTGGGAGACCCGTTTGTTCGAAATGGTTTGCGAGCGAATATCGGAAGATGCTGTGTGCTTCCACGCAGAGCGAGGGCCCAGAGCGTGAGTTCAGGATGAGATCCAACTTGTGTACATTTGGCTGGTTAATTACAGTGGGCCGATTTCCTTTATTTCTTTCTTTGCCTTAATGACTCTTCAGTTAATTAGCATTCATAAAGATAATTCCTTTAATCGTATGCAGTGTGTTGTCTGTTATAACGTGACGCTGAGTTATAACAGGGTAGTAAATTACACAACACACACAGAAAGCGGAGTTTGGGGTAACAGAACCATTTGAATCTCAGGGGTCAGGCGGGAGCAGTGTGTGTATTTCCTGGAATCACGCAGACTCGGGAATCAGGATATTTCAGGGATATTGTTATAGCTTTATGAGGCTATCGTCTGACACGTAGTTTTCACTGCGTCTTCCGTGAGACTGGACAGACAATGAACTTACCAGTACACTGAATAAGCAGTGGTATTCTCTGCATGAGGGGTTGTGGGACCAAATGAGCTCTGATAATAACATAACGATGCCTGGGCTGCTGTTCGGGGCTGAGAAATTAGGGGCGTTTGGTAGGCGCGTGAGTGAAAGTAAAATGGAGGACTAAGGTCAGGGAATCATTAGTTTGATCTTGGAGTAGGTTCCAAAGAAGGTGGTTTACACTTGAACTGAAAAGCGACTGATATCCTAGCGGGAAGGTTTCCTACGGCTGCTGGCAGGGGTGGGGCGGGGTGCACAGTTGAGGGTTAAACTAGACCTGACACTGGATGGGAACAGGACTGCCCCAGAACAGGGAGTGGAGGGGTTGTGGAGACAGATGTTGTAAAACCACACACAAAGTCAGTAATGAAAAGGTCCAGCATGGGCCGACTGGTGATCTTACCTGAAGATATTTCAATGCACGAAGCACTGTATGAAAGACAAATGAGCACAGGGCCGGAATGGGCAAGTGGAATTACTATACTTTAGCCATGAGTGAGACGCTTACGGTAGATGCAGGACTGCCAGCTCAGTATTTCGCCGCCCCGTTGTTTAACACGAAAGAGTGGGGGGGGGGGGGGGGGGGGTTGGGGGTGGGGGCGTAGTAAATGAGGAGTGGTGGGTAACTAGTCAAGGAAAATATCATAGTCATGCCGGACTGGAGAACTCAGCTGGTTAGACGCTCTATGTACAACGTAGTAAAAAGAAAGGTATACCCCTGGAAAAGAGGCTCTGCCTTTGGAGCGATAGTGCACGATGGGTGTGTTACAGGGCATTAAACACCATCAAACAGTCCGATAGAATTAGAGGGTCACATTTGAAGAGAAATGGCCGAAAACCTCACGAAACATAAGGTTGTAATAACAGCTGGTTTGAACTTTCCAAGTTTTAACTGGGAAACTGGGAACCCATGGTGTGAAAGGAATAGATGGAATAAAGGTTGTGAATAGATGTTCTGGATAGTTTCTTAAACAGTAGATAAAAACCTGAAATGACGAAGACTGCGATTCTTGATCTTCTCTGAGGGAACGAGAGAGGACCGGTGGCAGAAGGTTGCCTCGGGGATCACTTTGCTTCCACTAGTCCGCAGGCCATTAGTTTGAAGTTAAACATGCAAAAACAGGCCTGGTTCTCGGGCTGCGATTTTAGATTGGAGACAGAAAGAATCTTGTTGGTATCAGAGAGGATTTTGCAAGTGTCCTCTGGGACATTCTATGGTAAGTGGAAGGTCTTCAAAAGTGAAATTTCGAGAGCGCAAAGTTTGCACGGGCCCGCCAGAATAAATTGTAAACATAACAGGGTCGGGAACCTGGAATTTCAAGTGATATGGAGGCCCAAGTGAAGAAAGGAAATGAGGTGAATTGCAGGCTCAGTAATGCGTTTATGGGGGTGTAGGAAATGCAAGAGAACGTTTATCAAAGAGAGGAGGAGGGTGAGAGAATGATATGATTTTGTCCGAGTTGAATGGTAAGGACTGCTGCACATATCTTAAGAGCAAAAGGATTTCAAGAAACGTAATTAGTCTTCTTGAACTAGGACCATAGCTAATCCACATGTGGTGCCAAATGAGCTGATGTTTTGCATCTGTATTTATTCAGGAAACCGATACAGTCTATTGAGGAAAGCAACATTGAATCATCTTCGTGGACTCTACAGAGATTGCCGAGGAGAAGGCCTTTGCTGTCTTCAGGCAGATTAGAGTGGATAAATCCCCAGAACCGGTCAAGGTGTTCTTTCGGGCCCAGCGAAAGGATGAACTTGCAGGAAGTCTAGCAGAGATATATACATCATTCTTAAACCAGGCATAGCCCATGTTGTTCCTTTGTATAAGAAAGGCTCTAAAAATAATCCATGAAATAATAGTCTTGTGAGCCGGACATCATTCGTGGGAAGGTTGTTGGAAGGTAGTTTAACGGGTGGAATATATGATTTTTCTTTTAGATATCCACTGATTAACGATAGTCCGCATGGCTTCATTAGTGGTAAATCGTGTCAAAGATCTTACCTGGAAAGTTGATGAAGAAAAAATATAAGGTGCTGTCGACATGGAATTTTTCAAGACATTTGATCGTTTCCGGTGAGGTTCAGTCGCTCTGCTCTGAAAATCAGGTAGTAAATTTATGAGCCATTTTCTTTGTGAAAGGAACCACGGAATGGTAGCAGATGGTTGCCTCTCCAACTGGATACCTGTGAGTAGCGGAGTTCTACAGAGAGGGGCGCTGGTTCCTTTGACGTTTACATCTATATTAACGATCTGGATGATAATGTGCCTCAGACAGAATCAGTAATTCAAATCACACACATCAAAGTTTCTGGTGAACTTTGATTTGTGTTGCTAGAATTTCCAGCATCTGCAGAATTCCTCGTGTCAGAAATTTAATTGTTGATCATGGTGCGAGTAATGTACTCAGCTGCAGATACCTCAATGTAAGAAGTATTGTATTAAAAGGCGGATGAGACCATGAATGAGCACGTGGATTTACTATATTATCGCCATTAGTGGGATGGTTGCAGCATGAGCCGGACTGGCAGCGCAGTATTCCACCGCTCCGCTGTTTAAGATGAAGCAGAGGGGGAAGGAATAAATGAGGAGGGATGGCGTTACTAATTAAGGAAGATGTCACATCAGGGTGGATTAGAGGAACATATGTGAAGAGAAATTGCTCAGAATTTCAGCAAACGTCAGTTTGTTATAGGAGCTAGGGTTACATTTCCAGGTTTTGACTGGGACTCCCAAAGTGTAAAAGGACAAGATGGAATAGATGCTGTCATCTATTTTCTGGAATGTTTTCTTAATCAGTAGATAAAAGTCCCAAATGAGGGAGTGTGCGATATTGATTTGCATTTAGGGAAGGAGGAAGGCCAGGTGGCACAATTTTGTATAGGGGAACACGTTGCATCCAGTAGTCCGAAGGACATTAGCTTTAAAGTAAATGTGCAAAAGAAAAACAGATCGGCTCCGCGGTCTGCGTGCTTAAACCACTGGACTCGAGGAGAGCCCAGCGTTCTTCCGTTGCTTAAGATAGATTCTAAATTAATCTGTGAAATTTCAGCCCTCTAGCCCTCTGAGCTTGCTATCGGTTTTGGGAAAGTTATTAAAAGATATTGCCAGGGACCAAAGAATTTAATTGTATCCGCTGCGGCCCCACCAATTTCCGCAATTACCTCCCACGCTGTCTGACCTATTCCTAATCGGAGTCTACAATTGGCCTAAGGGACAGAAAGTAACATTTCCAAGCTTTCTGAAATATCATGTAGGCTCATATTTTATTAATTAGACAGTAATTGTCGAATTTATATTCTGAGCAGTATTTGACCTCCCCGAAATTGCATAGTTGGCAATAAACTGCACTGGGCCTCAGAGAATCCGATGAGATTCGAGCAGCGATGGACACATTCTGTGGATTCAGCTTGGGAGAAGCAGCCGGTCAGATGGAGGCCAATGTTAGAAAGGAGGTCACTCACCTCGGTCGAAGAGGCGGTAATGGTGAAGAGCTGAGGTGGTGAGGGAGATTTTGAAATGTTGTAGGCAGTGAAGAAGGTCAAAGGTACAATGTATATAATCCAAGCGTTATTGGGTATACGACTGGAAATAACTTTGCAGGATTATTTCTGACTTTACTGAGATTGCATTGTTTTTCGAACATTGGCCAACATAAATCAATACATTGAGCACAGGAAATGGGATTTTTGTTGGCGTAGTATAAGGCATTGCTGAGGCTGAATTTGGAGTATTGTGTGTAGTTTTGGTCGCCTACCTACAGGAAAGGATACAGAGAAAGAGTACAGAGAAAAACTACCAAGAGGTTGCCTGGTATGGACGACCTGACTGATAAGGTAACATTACAGAGTATTGGACTTCATTCCTTGGAACTCAGACCACTGAGCGAAGCTTTGAGAGTGGTGCACAAAATTATGGGGGTATAGATATAACCATATAAACATACAACAATTACAGCACGGAAACAGACCATGTCGGTCCTTCTATCCGTGCCGAACTATTACTCTCACCTACTCCCACCGACCTGCACTCAGCCTATAAACCTCCATTCCTTTCATGTCCATTATCTATACAATTTAACTTTAAATGACATCATCGAATCTGCCTCAACCACTTCTGCTGGAAGTTCGTTCCACACAGCTACCACGCTCTGAGTAAAGACGTTCCCACTTATGTTACCCCTGAACTTCTGCCCTTTAAATAACAAATCTTGTTTGAATCGCCCCCACTCTCAATGGAAAAAGCCTATTCACTTCAACTCTATCTACCCCCCTCATAATTTTAAATACCTCTATCAGGACCTCCCTCACCCTTCTACGCTCCAAAGAATAAAGACCCAACTTGTTCAACCTCTCTCTGTAACTTAGGTGATGAAACCCAGGTAACATTCTAGTAAATCTTCTCTGTACTCTCTCTATCTTCTTGACATGTTTCCTATAATTCGGTGACCAGAATTGTACATAATCCTCCAAATTTGGCCTTACCAATGCGTTGTACAATTTCAACATTACATCCCAACTCCTATACTTAATGCTCTGATTTATAAAGGCCAGCATACCAAAAGCTTTCTTCACCTCCCTCTCCACATGAGATTCTACCTTCAGGGAACTATGCACCATTATTCCTAGATCCCCCTGTTATACTGCATTCTTCAATGCCCTATCATTTACCGTGTATGTCCTATTTTGATTAGTCCTACCATAATGTAGCACCTCACAATTATCAGCATTAAACTCTGTCTGCCATTTTTCAGCCCACTCTTCTAACTGGCCTAAATCTGTCTGCAAGCTTTGAAACACAACTTCATTTTCCACAGCTCCACCTATCATCTGCATACTTACTAATCCAATTTACTACCCCATCATCCAGATCATTAATGTAAACGACAAACAACGTTGTACCCAGTACAGATCCCTGAGGCACACCACTCATCACCGGACTCCAATCTGACAAACAGTTATTCACCACTACAGTCTGGCGTCTCCCATCCAGAAACTGCTGAATCCATTTTACTACTTCAATATAAATACCTAATGATTCAATCTTCCCAACTAACAGTCCATGTGGAACCTTGTCAAAAGCCTTACTGAAGTCCATCCACTGCTTTACCCTCGTCAACTTTCCTAGCAACGTCTTCAAAAAAATAATTTAAAAAAGTGATTTGTCAAACATGGCCTTCCACGCACATATCCATGTTGTCTACTCCTAATCAGACCTTGTCTATCCAGATAATTATATATACCATCTCTAAGAATACTTTCCATCAATTTACCCACAACTGACGTCAAACTCACAGCCTGATAATTGCTAGGTTTACTCTTAGAACCCTTTTTAAACAATGGAACAGCATGAGCAATAAAACAATCCTCCGGCACCATCTCCGTTTCTAATGACATTTGAGATATTTCTGTCAGAGCCCCTGCTCTTTCCACACTAACTACTCTCAAGGAACTAGGAAATATCCTGTCAGGACCCGGAGACTTATCCACTTTTGGTATTCCTTAAAAGCTCCAGTACCTCCTCTGCTTTAATCATCATAGTTTCCATAACTTCCCTACCTGTTTCCCTTTTCTTGCACAAGTCAATATTCTTCTCCCCAGTGAATACCGAGGAAAAGAAATTGTTTTGCATGGCCCAAATCTCTTTTGGCTCCACACATAGCTGTCCACTCTAATTCTCTAAGGGACCAATTTAATCCCCCACTACCCTTTTCCTATTAATACAACTGTAGAAACCCTTTGGTTTTATTTTCACCTTACTTGCCAAAGCAACCTCATATCTTCTTTTAGCTTTTCTAATTTCTTTCTTAAGATTCTTTTTATATTCTTTATATTTCTGCAGCACCTCATATACTCCATGCTGCCTATATTTATTGTAGATATCTCTCTTTTTCCGAACCGTGTTTCCAATATCCCTTGAAAACCATGGCTGTCTCAAACCCTTAACCTTTCCTTTCAACATAACAGGAACATAAAGATTCTGTACCCTCAGAATTGCACCTTTAAATGACTTCCATTACTCTATTACATCACTCCCATAAAACAATTTGTCCCAATCCACTCCTTCTAAATCCTTTCGCATCTCCTCAAAGTTAGTCTTTCTCCAATGAAAAACATCAACCCTGTGTCCAGACCTATCCTTCTCCATAATTATATTGAAACTAAAGGCATTGCGATCACTGGACCCGACGTGCTCCCCAACACAAACCTCCGTCATCTGCCCTATCTCATTCCCTAACAGGAGATTCAACACTTCTCCTTCTCTGGTTGGTACCTCTATGTATGGCTGCAAAAAACAAAAAATCATGCACACAGTTTACAAACTCCAAACCGTCCAGCCCTTTTACAGTACTTTTTACAGTATGGGCTTCCCAGTCTATGTTTGGAAAATTAAAATCTCCCACAATCACAACCTTGTGTTTACTCCAAATATCTACTATCTCCTTACAAATCTGCTAGGATAAATGCAGGTTGGAATTTACCACTCAGTTTGGATGCACTAACAATCAGAGTCTTGTGTTAATGGTGGAAGGTTTAAGGGCAACATGAAGCAGTTTGCAGTTGGAAGGCGGGGCTGAAGGGCCTGTTTCCATATTATACTGTTCATCATTGATAGATAACACAGATATCTGGATTAATGTCCAAATAAATATCATAAGTTCAATTCTTCACAGCTGAATTCTCCCAAAATACTTTAACAGCGTGCTTATGTTGTGAAGTCCACTCAAACTGCCCACCTGTTGATCCCACACACTCCCTCTCGCCGATCATCCATAGCTATTGTAATACACAAAATGATGGAGGAACTCAGCAAAGTCTATGGAATGAATAAAATTTGACTTTTCGAGCCGAGACGCTTCAGAGAAATTAGAAATGAAGAAGCAACATTGATTGATTAGGAAGGTTTTGGTTGTTGTTCTGTGAGATATGCAGCTCAGTGTCTCTGTGCAGTCAGCTGCCTGGACACGCAAATATCGTTCTGCTGAAATCAAATCCACCGTCACCCTTGTTCAGTTGTGAATACTGTGTCTTTAATACATTAAACCATTTCTACTAAAGTGAAGACCGATGGAACCTTTAACAGTCTAAAGAAGGTGACCAGGGGCCAGAAGCTGCATAGTTATTTTTAACCCTAATCCAATCATTCGCAGTTGTTTTAAAACATATTTTTTTGACACTTGAACAAATCAGACCGTATCATCCTTAACCTTTGCCACCTTTTAACTGATGTTGATGTGCGGCTGAGAGTGCGATGGGGAGTGTGGGTGGGGAAGGAAGAGGCAGAAGGAGAGTGCATGGGTGAGCATGGAGAGGAGATGGGGCACGGTGTGTGTGAAAGGTGCAGATAGGGAAGCTGAAGGTGGATGAATATGTGGGCAAGAAGAGGGATCGAGAGTCTGCAGCGTGGAGAGAGGAGAGGGGAGAGATAAAGAGATATAGACAGTACAGACAGAGCGAAATTGTGAGAGAGGGGGAATAGGAGGTAGAGTGCACGGGTAAGTGAGAGGTATAGAGGGTGGGATGTCGGAAAGGCTCACAAATCAACCAGAGAATTATAGGCCACACTAATATTTTGAAGCAACGACTTATATTTCGTCTTCGAAACAAAAGAGTGCAACAAGATTTACAAATAAATGACACCGAATTGCTTTTACATATACGAAAAACAAAATGGGCCAGTGACTCAGAATGTAAACCCGGCCCAATGCGATGACAAAAAATAAAGCGTGAACGTTTCTCCTTTTCCGCCGGCTCACCTGTGATATCAATCCACAAATAAGTACAAAAGCCCAGGGCGATTACTGTACCATTATGTTTCAGTGTTATCTTAATCATTCGTTGGTAAATATCTCCTCTGAAATGTTTATCAGGTATAAGCAAGTCCCCATAACGTTATGTTGAAAGGAAATCCTGTCCACATCATTTCAGACATATCCCCCTGTGGAGGGCGCTTTAAATATCATTGATAACAGCACATTTGTGATAGTGATTCTGCAGTATGTCAGTTGTGATGGTTTTATTTGCTACAAATGGCGAGCACTGAGAAGTAAACATATGGCCAATATTTTCTGACAAACAGTGACAGTGTGGTGGGTTATGACTGGGCATTATCACTGGCAGTGTGATGTGCTGACGAGCATTTTTATAAAGATGTGTGTCACGCCCTGGAAGAAGTCTTTATTGCTATTGCAATGGTCTATATGGAGAAGCCGTGTTTATAGAACATAGAACATAGAATAGTACAGAACAGTACAGGCCATTCGGCCCACAATGTTGTGCCGACCTTTAAACCCTGCTTCCCATATAACCCCACACCCCACCTTAAATTCCTCCATGTACCTGTCCAGTAGTGTCTTAAATTTCCCGAGAGTATCTGCCTCCACCACTGACTCAGGCAGTGCATTCCGCGCACCAACCCTCTCTGAGTGAGAAATCTTCCTCTAATATCCCCCTTGAACTTCCAACCCCTTACCAGAAAGGCATGTCCTCTTGTATTGAGCAGTGGTGCCCTAGGGAAGAGGTGCTGTCTGCCCACTCTATCTGTTCCCCTTAATATCTTGTACACCTCAATCATGTCTCCTCTCATCCTCTTTCTCTCCAAAGTGTAAAGCCCTAGCTCCCGAAATCTATGATCATAATCCATACTCTCTAAACCAGGCAGCATCCTGGTAAATCTCCTCTGTACCCTTTCCAATGCTTCCACATCCTTCCTATAGTGAGGCGACCAGAACTGGACACAGTACTCCACGTGTGGCCTAATCAGAGTTTTACAGAGTTGCATCATTACCTCGGGACTCTCAAATGCTATCTCTCGACTTATGAAAGTTAATACCGCATAAGCTTTGTTAACTTCCCTATCTAACTGTAAAGCAACATTCATTTAGTTTATAGCTGGAGATTTCCGATGCGTCGGAATGTGAGCCGTCCAATGAGCGGGGTGTGCTTTTCTGTTGTGTACTGACGCCGTTGTGAGCCGGGGCCTTTTGTTCGGCGGGAGACGAAGAGAGAAGACGCAGGGGAGAACCAGTGTCGCATAGGACCCGGTGGGAGACCATTTGTTCGAAATGGATTGCGAGCGACGATCGGAAGGTGGTGAGAGCTTCCACGCAGACCGAAGACCAGCGCGTGAGTGACAGAAAAGTTCAAGATGAACTCCAACGTGTTCACATTTGACTGGTTAATTATAATACGCCCTTTTTCTTTCTTTATTTCATTTCTTTAATGACCCTTTCGATAAGTAACATTAAGTAAATGTGATTCCTTTAATCACATGCAGTGTGTTGACTGTTATTTCTTGGCACTGATATACAACAGCGTAGCAAATTGCACCGCACGTACACAAACCAGGGTTTGCGTGGCAGAGCCATCTCACGGGATTGACGGGAGCAGAGTGTGTATTTCGTAGACTTAAACAGACAAAGAAACAGGGTCGGTCAGCGATATTGTTATCGTTTTATGGGTCACGGTTTTATATGTAGTTTAATCTTTGTCCATCGCGAGACTCGAGTAGCAATGGAATTACCAGTATACTGAGAGAATGTTCAGAATAAGAAGTGGTTTTCTCTGTGCGAGAGACCGGGTGACCGAATAAGCTGTGATAATTACATTGCAGTATTGATGGAACTGGACAAGCAATGACATTTTCTATGTTGCCGGTGGCATGTCAGAGAAAGCACTGATAACACCAGCGAGGTCTATGATGGCTCTGTAGGAGAGTGACAGATTTTCTCATTGCTGTAATGGACCCATTGGAAGGAGGAAAATACGGCACTCATCTCCTCACGTCGCACAGAAATCATAAAAAGCATCTGTCTCATATCTCTTGTGTTTCTCAATCTATGGTGAAGTATCGTTATGTTCTTTGGAAACGTCTTTCTCCTTTGAACAATATATCTGCATGAATTATTGTTATTTTAAACGAACATGAACCGCCATAACAGAAAAAGAACAGATATTTTTGGGAGTACTCGACAGACATCTCACCGCCACTACTACTCCACTGCCCCTCAGTGATCATATTGGTTATTGTACCAGAGAAAGTGTCAGACCTGGTGCGAAAACACTCAGAGGATGTGCAATTCAAAAAAAAAAAAAAACATTAATAACTTCTTAACGTTTACCTTTGGAGATGTGCAGAAGAATGGGAAAATATTGAATTTGGGGAGGGAAGGAACTATGCTATTGCGTAAGATGGTGAGATCATAAATTGGGAACAGATGTACGGGGAAATGCACTAAATTAATATAGAGATTGTTAATGGAGAACTTGTATTGGGCTTTTCATAGATTTGACTCAATGGAGAAGGAAAGGAATGATAGGATATGGAGACATGGCTCATAATAAATATGAAAACCCTACTCAAGAGGAAGACGGAAGCGCACTTTACGAAGCAAGGGTCAGAGAAGGCTCGAGTATTACAAGGCATCTAGGAAGGGAGCTGGAAATGCACCGAATGTTGCGCGAAGGGAATAGCAGAAGGCGTTGCTAAGTAGGCTGAAGGAAACAATCAGGAGTTATAGACGCACATGAGAATAGGGAGGACTGATCATGGATAAAACCGGGAACGTGCTGGAGTAACAGGGGAGCAGCAGCTGTCAGTAATGAATAAGTTGCTTCAGTATTCACACATGGGAGGGGCATTAACGGCTGGGAAAGCCAACTTGTATAGTGTTTAAAACAGGGGGAAATAGGTTCTGATTAGACTGGACATCAAAGGGGACGGTAAGAAGCTGGCAGAATGGAGTTATGGGAATGGTAAATCAGTCATGATGGAATTTTGGAGCAGAATGGTCCGAATTTCCTAATTCTGTATCAATTAGAGGAGGACTTGGAAGTTTTAAAGACACTGCAGAATAGATTTACCGAGATGCTACTCAGGTAAGAGATCAAGTCTAATGAGGAAACGTTGAGGGTTCTCTGAATTTTGGATTTTGTGCGAAGGAATATGGCAGATTTCATGATAGGAGAGTATAAGGTGTAAGCGGTATTGAGGGATTGTGCAGCAAGACATTATCTTGGGAGTAAGTGGCTAATAGGAGGGACATAGCATTACGATAATCGGAGGAAATTATAGCACGCTGTGACATGTAACCTTTTTTTTCCACACAGATAATGCTTCGAGCCTGGTGTTCGGTGCTGAGACATTAGCGATATTGCAGACATGCATGAGTGAAAGCAAGATAGAGGACTAACCTATGGGAGTCATTATGTTGAACTTGGAGTATGTTCTAAGGAAGGTGGTTTGCACCTGAACTGAAAGGGGACTGATATCCTTGCGGGAACAGGACTGCCCCAGAGCAGAGAGTGGAGAGGTTGTAGAGACAGATGTTGTTATGACCATAGTCAAAGTCAGGAATGAAACGGTTCAGCATGGGTCGACAACTGTGCTCAGCTGCAGATATTCCAATACAAAAAGCATTGCATGAAAGCCAGCTGTGCCCAGGGCTCGTGTAACTACTATATTTAACCATTAAGAAGCAGAGGGGGACGCATTAAATGAGATTGTAGGGCACTACATAACACCCATCAGTCTGATTGATTTAGAGGATGACATTTGAAGAGAAAATGCAGAAAATTGCAGGAAACATAGGTTGTGATAACAGCTGATTTTAACTGTCCAGTTTTTGACTGCGACTTCCATAGTGTAAAAGAACTAGATGGAATATTGGTTGTGAAATATATTGTGGATAGTTCGTTTTTTCAAGCACCAGATAGAAGTCCCAAATGAACGACTGGACGATACTTGATATGCATTTAATGAACGAGACAGGGCCGGTGGCAGAAGTTTTTCTAGCGGAACACTTTTGTATCCAGTAGTCCGCAGGCCATTAGTTTGAAAGTACCTAAGCAAAAAATAGGCCTTCTTCTTGGATTGCGATTTTAGATTGTACATAATCCAATCTTGCTGGTGTCAGAAACGATTTTGCAAGTGTCGATTGGGACAGGCTGTTTTCTGTCAAAGGTGTACGTGGTAGGTGGGAGTTCTTCCAAAGTGAAATTTTGAGAGAGCAAAGTTTGTGCGGGCCTATCACAATAAAGGGTAAAACTAACAGGTGTCGAGAACTTGGAATTTCAAGTGATGTGGAGGCTCAAGTGAAGAATAAACAGGAGATGAATTACAGGTGCAATGAGGTGCTTATCGAGTGCAGGGAATGCAAGAGAACACTTTAGAAAGAGAGCAGAAGAGTCAAGAAAGGATGATTTTGCCCTAGTTCAATCGTAAGGAATGCTGCACATAGTTTCAGAGCAAAAGGATTTCAAGAGACATAATTAGACCACTGGAAGGCGAGAATTGGACAATAGCGAATCCAAATGTGGTGCCAAAAGCGCTAATTTTTTTGCATCTGTAATTATCTAGGAGTCGGATGCAGTTTATCGAGGTAAAACAAAACTGAATCAACTTCCCGGACTCTATACAGATTACAAAGGTGGAGACGTTTGGATGAGGCACATTAGAGTGGATAAATCACCCGAACCTGACAAGGTGTTCCTTCGGACCTCGCGAAAGGAAAAACTTGCAGCAACCCCAGCAGAGATATTTACATCATTCTTAAACCAGATAACTGAAGGATAGGAAATGATGTCCCGTTTCTTTAAAAAAGGCTCTAAAAATAATCTATGAACTTATTGTCTTGTGAGCCTGACATCATTAGTGGGAAAGTTATTGGAAGGCATTTTAATGGGCCGGATACATGAGTTTCTTTTTAGATATTGACTGATTAACAATAGTCCACATAGCTTCGTTTGTGGCAAATCCTGTCAAAGAAGTTACCAGGAATGTTGTTGAAGAAAACATATAAGCTGCTGTCGACATGGAATTTTGCAAGATATTTTACAGTTTCCCGCAATGTTGAGTCATTCTCCTATGAAAATGAGGTAGTAAATTCATGAGACATTTGCTTTGTGAAAGGAACCAAAGATTGGTAGCAGATGGTCGCCTCTCTAACTGGAAACCTGTGACAAGCGGAGAACTGCACAGACCGATGCTGGTTCCTTTGCTGTTTACATCTGTATCAACATTATCTGGATGATAATGTGCTAAATTGCGTCAGCAAATTTCCGGATGCTGCCAAGATGGCGAGTATGATAGACAGAGAGGAATAGTATCATGGTGTGTGGTCGAATATGGAATAACTGGGAACAAATGGGTGACGGGTAATGCTGCCGTAACGGAAGCTGTTGGCACATTATCCGTCATAAATCAAAGTACAGAGTACAGGTGATAAAATGTCATCTTAAAGTTGGACAAGACATGGCTGAGGCCTAATATGAAGTTTTATGCAGTATGGTAAACTTCCTACAGGGAATATGTACGTAGATACGTGAAGAGAAAATTTACAAGGATCCAGCCCGACAGGTGGACCTGAGATACAAGGAAATCGATAATAAGTTTTGACTTCAATCCTTGATGCGGAGAAAATAAAAAGGAGACTGTTTTCATTACTCTCCATATCTACACCCATCTTAACTTTATATACCTCCATCTCCTCATTCTTCTGCACTCCAGGGAATGAAGTCCTAACCTATTCAACCTTTCTCTGCAGCTCAGTTTCTCAAGTCCCGGTAACATCCTTGTAAACCTTCTCTGCACTCTTTCAACCTCAGTAATATCCTTCCTGTAATTTGGTGACCAAATCTGCACACAATACTCTAAATTCGACCTCACCAATGCCTTATACAACCTCACCATAACATTCCAACTCTTATACTCAATACTTTGAATTATAAATGCCTTTGAGATAGGGTCGTAAACTCTCTTTACGACCCTATCTAACTGTAACACCACTTTTAGGGAACTTTGTATCTGTATTCCCCGGTCCCTCTGTTCTACTGCACTCCTCAGTGCCCTACCATTTACCTTGTGATTTCTACTTTGGTTTGTCCTTCAAAAGTGCCATACCTCACACTGGTCTCTATTAAACTCCATCTTCCACTTTTCAACCCATTTTTCCAGCTTGTCCAATTCCTCTGCAAGCTTTGAAAACATTCCTCCCTGTCCACTACACCTTCAATCTTTGTATCAACAGAAAATGATACTTTAGATGTGTAGGTATGGAGGGCTATGCTGACTGAAGTAGGCAATTTAATTATCTCGGCCGAAGGGCCGGTTTCTGTGCTGTTCTTTCCTAAGGGACCATGATTACCTGACCACTGATTCATAACACAGAAACGGGTTGATTATATGAAAATCCGAAATGACTATAGTTTGATTTATTCACCGAGAATATTCTAACAGCGTGGATAATTCTGTAGCATCTCAGCAGGTCCTGTAACAACAGCTAAACGAATAACATGTAGAGGTTTCGTGCCGTCACACTTCAGTGCAACTGGAATGTGCGGGTTGTTTTTCTGTGAGAATCTGAGCTAAGAGTCTGTCTACAAGCAGTCACATTCCTCAGAATAAGGAGTGGACGTTCTGTTAAAATCAAATCGAACCGGTTCGACATTCCAATGTGAACAAAGTAATTTAAATTCGGCTTAGCGACAGGTAAGGTACCGGAGGATTTGAGTTCGCTTACGAAAGGCTCAGAGACACAGCCAAGTAATTACACGCCAGTGCTCCTGACATCAGTGGTGGGAAAGTTATTGGAAAGACCGAATTTGTGAGAATTTCAATAAACAGAATGGATTGGGTATAACTTTGTGTATTTATGGCAATCTTATAGAGTGTTTCGAAGAAGTTAAGAATAATACTATTCGGAACGTTGATGAAAGCAAGGCAGGGAACATTGTTTATCTGTACTTTATCAAGAAATTCAACAAGGGAGGTTTGTCAACAAAATCCTCGTTATTCAAGATGAGGTGGTAAATTGGAGTGGACATTGAAATTGTGGGAGATGGTGGATAGTGCTATTGAATGGTTGCCTCCCTGACTAGAGGCCCGTGTATAGTGGAGAGCCAGAGGGATCGGTGTTGGATGCATTGTTTGTTATCTATACGAATGCTCTGGATGATAATGTGGTTTATTGGATCTGTAGATTTGCCGATGACACTAAGATTGGAGGTGTAGCCAACAGCCAGGAAGACCATCAGAACTTTCAGCAGGATCTGCTCTAGGTGGGAAAATCTGCTAAAAACAGCAGAAGTAAAATTAATGCAAGCAAGTGTAGGGTATTGCACTTCGGTTCGACCAACTGAGGTAGGTCTCACGCATTAGAAGGTAGGGCACTGAGGCGTGCCGTAAAACGAAGTGATTTAGGATTACAGGTTCAGAATTATTCGAAAATGGAGACATAGGTAGATAGGGTCGTAAGATAAGCTTTTGTCACACTGGCCTTCATGAATCATATTATTGAGTATAGGAGATGGGATGTTATGCTGAAGTCATATTACACATTGGCGTGGCCTAATTTGGAATATTGTGTGCAGTTTTGTTCCCCTACCTATAGGAAATATGCAACTATGGTTAAAATAGTACAGTGGAAATATAAAAGGATTTTTGTGCGATTGTAGTACCTGGGTAAAACGGAAAGTTGGAAGAGGTTAGTTTTTTATTCCTTGGAAAGAATAAGGTCTAAAGGAGATTTGATAGAGGTATACTAAATTGTGAGCGGTGTAGATGGGGTAAATGGAATAGGGGAGTGGAGAGAGAGGTACCGAGAGAGGGGATTAAAGAGAGTGAAGAGAATGGAGTGAGAGGGAAAGAGAAAGTGCAGAGGGGTATGCAGCGGTTGAAAGAGGGGTGCAGGACGAGAGTTGGAGTGCGACAGGATAGTGCGAGGGGCTCGAGCAGGGAGTGAAAGTCAGGTAGAAGTGCAGGAGTGTGCAGACGGAGCTTACGGAGTGGCGGAGTGGGGTAGATGGTATGCAGATGGAGAACACAAGTGTGATGACTGTTTTAGTCATCTTCTCCCTCTCCTGCCCTTCTCTTTTCACACTGCACCTTACCTAGTCTCTGACTGCTCTCCTCTCTCCCCTCGCCGTGCACCAGGACAAGGATGGTGATGATCGACGCTGACCAGTCCGAAGGCTTGGCCCTCAACGCCAGTTTGCCCAGAAAGCCAGCCAGCTACTCATCTTCCCTTTGATGCGGCCTGGTTATGACACCTCTCCAGCTCTACAGCCTGAAAGGGTAGGTGCTCCATTCCATCCCGGGTGCCATTTTAAAACCACGCGTCACTTCTACCCTGCTAACCATTTTAAATTGGGATATCAATCCTTTCCCGACTCCCATTTGTAATCAGGACACAATTCCTTCTTGGTGATCCCTTTCAATTAGTACGTCATTCCATCCCAGTCGGACATTTTAACGTAGGTGCAAGTCAGTGAAGAGAATACTTCAGAATGAAAGCAGAAGTGTAATCGAAGGCCTGCTGTTGCCTTAGCAGGCAAGTTGAAGGAGAATCCTAAGGGATGCTACAGGGATGTTCAGAGCAAAGGAATTTCAGGGTCAAAATGGTTTCCCTGGATTATCTCAACGGATGATTATTTTTTGTACATCTGTATTTACTCAGCAAACAGAATCAGGGACTATAGAAACACCGTTTTCACAGAATCTATACAGATTACAGAGAAGGATGTGTCTGCTGTCCTCAGGCAAATTAGGGTGGGCAGATTCCCTGGGCCTGGGGAGGTGTTCACTCGGATACTACGGGAGACAGAAGTTGCCGGATCCCTAGCAGAGATGCTTAAATCATCCTTAGGCCAGAGGGCTGGATGATAGCCAATGCTGTTCAGCTGTTTAAGAGCGGTTTTGAGATAATCCAAGAAATTATAGGCCTCTGAGCTTGACATCAGTAGAGAGAAGTTTATTGGAATGTATTCTAGCGGACCAGGAGTATGAGTGTTTGGATAGATAATGGCTGATTAAGGATACTCAGCAATTCTTCGTAAGTGGTAAGTCGTGTCAAGGAAGGTACCAGGAGTGTGGATGAGGGCACGGCAGTGGATGTTGTATACATGGATCTTAGCAAGGCATTTGACAAAGTCCTGCATGGAAGATTTGGTCTCTCGGCTTTGAAAATGAGGTAGTAAATTTGATGAGACCATTGGTTTGAGGATGAAGCCAGAAAGTTTTAAGAGATGGTTGGCTCTCCGATTGGGGACCTATGAGTAGGGGCGTACTGCAGGGATTTGGAAATTTTAAACTCTATGCGGAATAGATTTACCGAAATGCTACTTAATTAAGAGAAAAAAAATGTAAGGAAACGATAAGGGATCACTGGTTTCTGTCCCTGGAGAGGACTATGATAAATTTCTTGATAGAAGACTATAAGGTAATAGGAGGTATTGAGAGATTGGACAGCCAGAGATAATCGATGGCTTAAGTGGTTAATAGCAGACACGTGAGTGAAAGAAAAAAGTAAAGGGTTAAACGGAGAGAATGGTTTTGTTGATCTTGGAGTCGACTGCAAAGAAATGAAGGTACTAGTCGCTTTAGCGGGAAGGTTTACTAGGGCTGCTCCAGGTGGGTGGGCGGGGATGGTGGGACGTGGGAGGGTAAATCTAGACATTCAAATGATGGGAACAAGACTACCGTGGAACAGAGAGTGGAGAGGTTGTGGAGACAGAAGCTGTGAAGGCCTCAGACAAAATCAGCAATTTAGATGTTCAGCATGGTTCGAATAATATCCTCAGCTGCAAATTATACAATGTATTGTATGAAAGGCGAGAGATCTCAGGGCATGAATAAGCACGTCGAATCGCTAAATTTTCGACGTTAGTGAGAGGGTTGGAAGAGGAGCAGGCCTGGCAGCGGAGTACTCCACCTCTCCGTTGTTTTAGATTAAGTGGATCGGGAAGCATTGAATGAGAAGAGGTGGCGTTAATAGATAAGAAAGCTGTCACAGGCTCGTTGTGTCATAACGGGGGCGCTGGGAGCAGACGCAAAAGCAAGACACAGACACTGAAGTACCAGGAGCAGGATTAGGTGTGAAAAGAAAACGGGGGAAGTGGGGAAGAAACGACGCTGGGCGAGACTAAGATACAGGGCCTCGTCTAGGAAAACGGGATATGGATTCAGAACAAGGAACTTGGAACCCGGCTTGAACTCCGAGCTGGAGACTATACAAGGACCCAGAACCTGGATCTTGACTCGGGCTCGGTCCCCGGAACTAGGCGAGGACATTACATGTCTACAGAACAGGACGTGGAACTCCTGAAAAGGACGTGGAACTCCTTCACAGGACGAGGCACATGGACAGTACAAGAACTCAAAGCCTTGACTTGGACAGGACAAGGTTCCTGGATGTGGCTTGGACAGGAAGAGGTACTCCTGAGCTGAGCGAGGCACAAGGACAGGACAAGACCCCAAAGTCTTGACTTGGTCTTGGGAGACAGGAACACAGAACACAGAGCCTTGCTCTTGGGAGCCAGGAATGCAGAACACAGAAACTTGGTCTTGGGAGACAGGAGCGCAGAAGACAGGGACTTGGTCTTGGGAGACAGGAACTCAGAACACAGAGCCTTGGTCTTCAGAGGCAGGTACATGGAACACAGAGCCGGGACCCCTCCTTGGGAACGGGACGTAGGGCTGGGACTCATACACAGACCACAAAGAGACATTTCCTAACACAAGGGGGAAGTGGGGAAGAAGCGACTAAGATACAGGACCTAGTCTAGGACGAGACTAGGGAAACGGGATCAGGACAAGGAACAAGGAACTTGGAACCTGGCTTGAACTCCGAGCCGGAGAATAGACAAGGACCCGGAACCTGGGTCTTGCCTCGGGCTCGGACCCCGGAACTAGGCGAGGACATGACGTGGCTACAGAACAGGACGTGGAATTCCAGAACAGGACGTGGAACTCCTTCACAGGACGAGGCACATGGACAGTACGAGAACTCAAAGCCTTGACTTGGACAGGACGAGGTTCTTGGACGTGTCTTGGAGAGGACGAGGTTCCTGGACGTAGCTTGGAGAGGACGTGGTACTCCTGAGCTGGGCGAGGCACAAGGACAGGATGAGGTACTCCTGAGCTAAGCGAGGCACAAAGACAGGACGAGACCCCAAAACCTCGACTTGGTCTTGGGAGACAGGCACGCAGAACACAGAGCCTTCGTCTTCAGAGGCAGGTACATGAAACACAGAGCCGGGACCCTTCCTTGGGAACAGGACGTAGGGCCGGGAATCATACACAGACCACAGAGAGACATTTCTAAACACAAGGTAGCGGCAAACGGCCGGACCCACCTAGCGAAGGCGTGGACACAGTGACTGTTCCTAACAAAAGGTAGCGGCAAACGGCCGGAACTACCTAACAAAGTCGTGGACACAGAGACGGTTCGCAACTCAGCGATAGACAGTTCTTTATCTTGACACAGCAAGGCTCTGGTTACGCTCCGGTGGTAGAACTTGACAAGGTTGCAGGGCAAGGCTCCAGACACACGTTGCCGGGCAAGGCTCCGGGCAAGGCTTCAGACAGAAGGTGAAAGGGAAGGGAAGGGAACAGTCCAGCAACTGAAGCGGAACCCAGGAGCTGTTTATGTAGCAAGCCCAAAACCAGAATTATGTGCCTCAATTAAAGCACACAACAGGACAAGGGAAAACCGGATAACCTAGAATATGGATCGATGGAACGGGCCATGAAACTGAATGCGGACTTCACGGACCGGACCATGAGAGGTTGGAGTGGAAAACTAACCTAGTGACCCGTTCTATGTGGAACGGAGTAACAAGAAAGGTATATCCATGTTAAAGGGTATTTGGATTTGGAGAGATTGCGTTTGATGTTTATGTTACAGGTCATTAAGCTTATCTACAGTCCATAGTCCGAAGGAGTTAGAGAAATATATTTGAAGAGAGATTGAAGAGAATATCAGAAAACAGAACTTAGTTATATAAGGTGATTTTAAACTTCCAAGTTTTATTTCAGACTCCCACAGTAAAAAAGGACAAGAAGGAGTAGAGGTTGTCAAAAATCTACTGGAAATTTCTCATAAAGAAGTCGATAAATTTCCTGAACGATACCTGATCTGTATTTACAGAATGAGAGAGGGCAGGTGGCAGAAGTTCGTGCAGGGAAGATTTTGCATCTGGTCGTCCTAAGGACATCAGTTTCAAAGTGAATAGGCAATTAAAAAATGTGGTTGTGCTTTGCGATGCTTAGGTTTTTTCACTGTTGCTTCCCTTAGTGACCGAGCTATTCACAAAATATGTCCACAATTCGCTTAAGGGAGCTGAAGCAACATTTCCATGTTTTTTTTTTTTTATGTGCTCACTGTTTATTAATTAAAGACTATTTGTCGAATCTATTTTCTAGACGTTATTTGAAACTACAGTCCCTCCCCGAATTGGCGCAGTTGGCAATAAACTCCTCTGGGGCTCAGAAAATCCAATGAGGTTCCTGAATTGATGGTCACATTGTAGGGATTCAGATTGGGGAGAAGCAACAGGTCAGATGGAGTCTAATGTAGGAAATGAGTTCACCCAGTTCTGTAGAAGAGGCAGAATTGGTGGAGGATTGAGGTGGTGAGGGAGGTTTTGAAATGAGGTAGCTACTGGGTGATAGCAAAGTAAAATGTATATAATCGAAGCTTTATTGGGTATACGAATGGTAATAACTTTCCTACATTATTTAGGGCTTCACTGAGATTGTATTGCTTTTGGCACGTTGGTCTTCATAAACTAATACTTTGAATACAGGAGATGAGAAACATGTTTGAACCTATATGAGGCATTTCTGAGGCCGAATTAGGAATATTCTGTGCATCTTGGTCACCTACCTACAGGAAGATTACAGTAAAGAGAAGAGAGAAAAATTACTGGAAATTTGCCCAGAATGGAGGACATGAGCCATGAGGAAATTTTGAACAGGATCAGAATTTATTTTTTGGAAATCAGAACAATGAGGGATGATTTGATAGAGGTACATACAAAGATGAGTGGTAGTTATAGGGTAAATGCAAGTAGGTATTTGCATTGAGTTTTGGGGGACTTACGATCAGAGCTCAAGTGTTAAGCGTGGAAAATGAAAAGTTTAATGGGAACATGAAGGAATACTTCTTCATACAGAGGTTTGTGAGACTGTAACAACAGCTGCCTGAACAAGTGGTACAGGCCTGCATGTTCGTCAGGACAGGGAGTGGCCTTTCCGCTGAAATTAAATCCACTCTCACTCTCATTCACCTGTGAACACTGTCTTTAACATTGCAATTAACTGCTTCTGCTGCAGGAAAGAGCGTTATAACTTTTAACCTCATAAAGAAAATTTCTCAGAGTGAGAATATGCATTTTCTTTTAAACTCAGACTCCAATCTCCTGCAGTTATTTAAAAAAAATATATTTTTAAGATTCATTTAAGTAAATCAGGCAATTGCATTCCTAACCCTTTGCCAGTAAAATATTAAATGAAGTTTATGTGAGGTTGAGGGACAGAAGGAATCATAAGGAGAGTGGAGGGGTGAGCAGGGCGGCTGAAAAAGCAGAGTGTTTATGGAAGGAGGAGAATTGGAAGCTCAAGTTCTAAGAGTATGTGGGAGGAAGAGGGTAGAGTGGAGATATGGACTGAGAAGAGAGAGGTAGTGTTAAAGAGAGAGGGAAAGGGTGAGAGACAGAGGCTGGAAGGGAGTGAGCACGGTAGAGTGAGAGGGAGAGAGTGAGGGATGAGACTTTTTTTTTTTTACCGTGCCCAAGGTCTGTTCTTCATCAAAATACAGAATTGCTTTGCACTGTTGTAACTATATGTTATAATTATGTGTTTATTGTCAGTTTTCTTTTAGTCTTGGTTCGTCCTGCGTTTCTGTGATAACATTCTGGAGGAAAAATTGTATTATTTATTAATGCATGCATTACTAAATGACAATAAAAGAGGACTGCGTGTCCTCATGATCTAATCTAATGTAATCTAAGGCTCCAGACATAGGTTGCAGGGCCAGGCTCCAGATACAGGTTGCAGGGCAAGGCTCCGGGCAAGGCTTCAGGCAAGTCTTCGGGCAGAAGGTGAAAGGGAAGGGAAGGGAACAGTCCAGCAAATGAAGCTGAACCCAGGAGCTGTTTATGTAGCAAGCCCAAAACCAGAATCATGTACCTCAATTAAAGCACACAACAGGGCAAGGGAAAACCGGATAACCTGGAACATGGATCGATGGAACGGATCGTGAACCTGAATGTGGACTTCACGGACCGGACCATGAGAGGTTGGACTGGAAAACTCACATAGTGAGCCTTTCTATGTGGAACGGAGTAACAAGAGTGTTGTGCCCATGTTAAAGGGTCTTTGGGTTTGGAGCTATGGCGTTTGATGTTTATGTTACAGGTCATTAAGCCTATCTGCAGTCTACAGTCCGAGGGAGTTAGAGGAATACATTTCAAGAGAGATCACAGAGAATATCAGAAAACATAACTTAGTTTTAAAAGGTGATTTTAAACTTAGAAGTATTATTTCAGACTCCCACAGTAATAAAAGGGCAAGATGGAGTGGAGATTGTCAAATATATACTGGATAGTTCTCATAAAGAAATCAGAAAATGTCCCGAACGATACCTGATCTATATTTCGAGAATGAGAGAGGGCAGGTGTCAGAAGTTTATGTAGGGAACATTTTACATCTGGTTGTCCTAAGAACATCAGTTTCAAAGAAAATAGACAAAAAATTCCAGTTGTGGTTTGGGATGGCTTAGGTTTTTTACTCTTGCTTCCCTTAGTGATCGAATTATTCCCAAAATCTGTCCACAATTCGCCTAAGGGACCTAAAGCAAAATTTCCATGTTTTTATGCGATAGCACGTGTGCTCATTTTTTTTATTAATGAAAGAGTATTTGTCGAATCTATTTTCCGAGCCTTATTTGAAACGACAGTACCTCCCCGAACTTGCCGAGTTGGCAATAAACTCGTCTGGGCCTCAGAAAATCCAGTGAGATTCGTGATTGGATCGACACGTTGGTCGGGTTCAGGTTGCGGAGAAGCAACAGGTCAGATGTAAGCTATTGTTGGAAATGAGTTCACCCAGTTCAGTAGGAGAGGCAGAATTGGTGGAGGATTGAGGTGGTGAGGGAGGTTTTTAAATGAAGCAGCTACTGGGTGATATCAAAGTAAAATGTATATAATCCAAGCTTTATCGGGTATACGAATGGTAATAACTTTCCTACATTATTTAGGGCTTCACTGAGATTGTATTGCTTTTGGCACATTGCCCTTCATAAATTAATACTTTGAATATAGGAGCTGGGAAACGTGTTTGAACCTGTATGAGACATTGCTGAGGCCGAATTAGGAGCATTCTGTGTACCTTGGTCACCAACCTACAGGAAGGATACATCAAAGAATACAGAGAAAAAATTCTAGGAATTTGCCCGGAATGGAGGACATCAGTTATGAGTAAATTTTGAATCGGATCGGAATTTATTCCTTGGAATTAAGATCAATGAGGGATGAGTTGATAGAGCTGCACAGAAAGATGAGGAGTAGCTATAGGGTAAATGCAAGGAGGGTTTTCAGTGAGTTTGGGTGGACTTACAATCAGAACTCAAGTGTTAAGTGGGGAACGTGAAAAGTTTAATGGGAACATGAAAGAAAACTTGTTTATACAGAGGGTTGTAGGATTGTAAAAATAGCTGCCTGAAGAAACGGTACAGGCCCGCATGTCTGACAGAATAGGGAGTGGCCTTTCTGCTGAAATTAACTCCACTCTCACTCTCATTCACCTGCGAACACTGTCTTTAACTTTGCAAATAACTACCTCTGCTGCAGGGAAGAGCGTTATAACTTTTAACCTCATAAAGAAAATTTCTCAGCGTGAGAATATACATTTTATTTTAAACTCAGCCTCCAATCACCAGCAGTTGTTTTTTAAAAATATTTTTTACGGTTCATTTAAATAAATCAGGCAACTGCATTCGTAACTCTTTGCCAGTAACATATTAAATGAAGTTTATGTGAGGTTGAGGGGAAGAAGGAATCAAAAGGAGAGTGGAGGGGTAAGCAGGGCGGCCGGAAAAGGCATAGTGTTTATAGAAGCTGGAGAATGGGAAGCTCAAGTTCTTAGAGTGTGTGGGAGGAATAGGGGATAGTGGAGAGATGGACTGAGAAGAAAGAAGTAGTGTTAAAGAGAGAGGGAAAGGGTGAGAGACAGAGGCTGGAAGGGAGACAGCACGGTTGAGTGAGAGGGAGAGCGCGAGGGATGCGGGAAAGGCTCAGAAATAAATTATTGAATCCTGGGCCGGTGCTCCTGACATCAGTAGTGGGAACGCTTTGGAGCACCGTATGTATGAGCGTTTTAACAGACAGGACAGTCTAGAGATAGTCAGCATGGTTTTGTGTATCCCACGACATGCTATAGAGTTACTTGAAGAAGTAACGAAGAATGTTTCCAGGAGAGTTCATGAAGGCACTGCAGAGAATGGTATCTAAATGGACATTTTCAGTAGATTTTATCAAAGATCTGCATCGGAGTTTTGTCAAGAAAATTCACGAGCTTTGCATTTAAGATGAGGTAGTACATTAGAGTAAACATTGGCGTAGTAGCAGGAGGCAGAGAGTGGTAGCAGATGGTTGACTTTCTCAGTAGAGTCCTGTGACTGTTGGAGAGCAGCACGTTTCGGTGCTGGGCATGGTAGCACTGAGGCTATGTCCATGTTGCAACAAATTTTGTTCTGTGTGAGTAACCTCAGACATGATTGTATGAGCATGAATATCTCGAACTTCCTGTAACGACCCCTTCCATTTCACTATTCTCCATTCATATTTCCCTTTTTCACTTTTTCTGCTTACGTTCAAACCCAACTGCTGGAGGTGCCAAAAATCGGAAATAAAGCGCATCTCGTCCGGAGAATCGCAGACGGGCAGAGATGATTGTGATTTTTATTCAATTACTGCTACAACGAGGAAGTGGTAAATCTCTGTTATCATTTCTCAACCCACTGTCAAATCCAAGCTATTGGATTTAGGATTGAAAGCGAAGGCTAATATGTTCTCGATCAGTCAGAACTTCACATTTAATTGTTGAGCATAGTGCGACTAATGTACACAGCAGCAAATACATCAGTGTAAGAATTGTGCCATATGGCATAAAAGAGCACGTGGATTTACAATATTTTCACCATTAGTGAGACGGGTGCAGTAGGAGCAGGACTGGCAGCTCAGGATTCCACCGTTCCGCTGTCAAAATGAAGCAGAGGGGGAAAGAATAAATGAGGAGGGGTGGCGTTACTAGTTAAGGAAGATGTCACATCAGGCTGGACTGGTGCAAGGCTGTAATAAGTAAGGTATGCCCATGCTGAATGGACTTTAGCTTTGGAGCGATGGTGTATGATACGTGTATTACAGGCCATTACAGCCCATCCTACAGACCGAGGGATTTAGAGGAACAAATTTGATGAGAAATTGCAGAGAATTCCAGGAAACATCAGTTTGTTATGGAAGCTGACTGTTTATTCTTTTCTAGAGATACTGCCGGTCATGTTGACTTCCTTCAGCATTTTGTGCGTTAGTCTGGATTTATAACACATGTAAGGTCTCTAGTCTTTAAGTATTTGCAACATTGCCAGGATCTGTATTTGAATTGAGTAAGATCAGGTTATTACTTTTTTTTTCTTTGCTTCTGCTCTTCGTTCGAACTTTCAGGAAACGTTTTATTTATTGGTGCTTATTTTATAAAATTTCCAACTGTATTACAAAATAATATCTCCAGAGAAACAACACCAATTGCATTCTAACAAATTGTAATCAACTGTCGTCACGATAACTGAACGATAGATGCACACTTTAGGTAAAAGCGGATGAACGGGGTAAGCAGTGATTCTGGATTTGAGCTTGTCAGCACAGCTGCAGAACAGTAACATCTGGAGTAATTATGCCCCTTGGTTCTTCGCTCTATCGCTCAGGGCCGCAATGCCATCACAGCCTATGTCGACAACAACCAAAACGAGTAATGTGCAGAATAGAGGGCTGTAGTTTCTTGATCCGATCGATATCAGCTATTACCTGATTGCAACGATCAGTAAAGGCGTTGGATAAATTTCCATCTGAAGCTTGTACATAGAGGAGAAATTTAAAATGTGGATGCCGGAGAAATGTATTTCAGTGCATGACCAGTTTTCGCCCTGACGTCCTCACGTTGCTCACTTGAGACTGCACAAGCGACAACATTATCGGCCGGATGAGTGAAGACGCCATCATCCTGGCCAGCAGTGTATATTAATTTTAGCTCAGTGATGGTTCAAGAGATGCAGTTTTAACATCGGCGTGGTCAGTGACGTGTTAGTAAAAGCGCAGACTATGCTGTTTATTAAAAGGAAGTGTATCTTTGAACAATAAGCCAGGCCCATATTTCTTTGGGTCTGGAACATTACAGTCAAACTGTCTGCTTCATTTCTGCTATCGTCCAATCCCAAACCAGGTCTTAACTCTGCAGTAGCTCAGACAAATGACCACGAGTGCGCTAAGTGGAGATTCACATCGGCCTGTCTTTCATATTACTGCCCATCTGCTGACACAGCTTTAGCCTGTTCCTTGCAATGTTGGGTCTCATTCGAGCATTATTCACAAAATATTACGAAACCTGTTCGAAGAAATGTCCTGTTTTTATCGCACACAAACATACAACTTACGTATTTTGTAACTCTGCACGTGCCGAACGATAACATTTTAACCACATCTCATTTGACAGTAATTATTCTGTTCAGTAATGTGCAATAATTCCCCCTTGTTGTTCCACACGGTCTGGTTTAAACAACCAAAAAAAAACATAATCTCTGCATTCAGCATGTTTCCTAAATGTGTAAGTATGTCAAACGAATGTTTACATGTATACGGAGATTTTCACAATTACAGTGACTATTTTATTCCTGGTGTAGGACATCAGAGAAAAAAACATATCTGTCCTGTGAACATGTTAGACCGTGAGGCAGAGGAACCGGATTAGACCCCCTGTCCTACCGACTCTGCTCCGCCATTTACTCATGGTTGACCCTTTTTTCCTCCTCTTCAACCCGAGTTCCCGGCCTTCGCCCATAATCCTTGATGTCATGCCAATCGAGAACCTACCAATCGCTGACTTAAATAAACCCAACGACGAGGAAGTCTCGATTTTCCTATGTCCAGCTCTGGTTTGCCTTATCGGAACCTACTCAATACAGGCTGAGCCGAATTTCATTTAGATATGTAAAAAACAAAATATGCCGATGACTTGGAATTGGAACACGGTCCAATGTGATGATAAAAAAATAAAGGAATGTACAGGGATATTGTTATGGTTTTATGGGCTCATGGTCTGTCATGTGGTTTTCGCTGCGTCCACCGTGAGACTGGACAGACAATGAACTTACCAGTACACTGAATAAGAAGTGGCATTCTCTGTGTGAGGGATTGTGGGACCGAATGAGCTCTGATAATAACATTACGGTGCCAGGGCTGCAGGGTAATCATTTCTCCCTAACTGCAGTGTCACTCCAGATTTCTGTCCGGAAATACTAACAAAAGCCCAGCGCCAATACCATTATGTTCCACTGTTATTTTGGTCACTCGTTGAAAATATCTCCTCTGAAAATTTGAGCATTAATAAGCAAGTCCATAACGATACGTTGAACTGAAAAACTGTCCACGACACTTCACAAGTCTCTCGCTGTGCAGGGCGCTATAAATATAATTGATAATTGCACATTTGAAGCATTGATTCTGCGGTATGTAAGCGGTGGCATCTTTATTTGTCGCAGAAGAGCGGGCACTGAGAAGTAAATATATGATCAATATTTTCTGACATCCAGTGACAGTGTGCTCGGTGATGACTGGTCATTATCTCTGACAGTGTGATTGTGCTGAGGAACATTTTTATAAAGAGGGATTTAACACCCTAAGAAAGGTTTCACTGCTAACGTAGTGGCTTTTCTGTAGAAGCAGACTTTGGTTGAAATTTAGAGATTTCGGATGCTTTGGAATGTGAACCGTCCAACCGGGGTGGGTGGGTTCTGTTGTGTTCTGACGTCGTAGTGAGCTGGGGCCTTTTGTCCAGTGGGAGAAGAAGTGAGAAGACACTGGGGAGAACAAGTCCTCGGATAGGACCCGGTGGGAGACCCGTTTGTTCGAAATGGTTTGCGAGCGAATATCGGAAGATGCTGTGTGCTTCCACGCAGAGCAAGGGCCCAGAGCGTGAGTTCAAGATGAGTTCCAACTTGTGTACATTTGGCTGATTAATTACAGTGGGCCTTTTTCCTTTATTTCTTTCTTTGTCTTAATGACCCTTCAGTTAATTAACTTTCATAAAGATAATTCCTTTAATCGTATGCAGTGTGTTGCCTGTTATAACGTGACGCTGAGTTATAACATGGTAGTAAATTACACAACACACACAGAAAGCGGAGTTTGGGGTGACAGAGCCATTTGAATCTCACGGGTCAGGCGGGAGCAGTGTGTGTATTTCCTGGAATCACGCAGACTCGGAAATCAGGAGATTTCAGGGATATTGTTATAGCTTTATGGGGCCATGGTCTGACATGTAGTTTTCACTGCGTCCTCCGTGAGACTGGACAGACAATGAACTTACCAGTACACTGAATAAGCAGTGGCATTCTCTGTATGAGAGGTTGTGGGACCGAATGTACTCTGATAATAACATTACGGTTCCTGGGCTGCTGCTCGGTGCTGAGAAATTAGGGGCGTTTCGTAGGCGCCTGAGTGAAAGTAAAATAGAGGACTAAGGTCAGGGAATCGTTAGGTTGATCTTGGAGTAGGTTCCAAGGAAGGTGGTTTACACTTGAACTGAAAAGGGACTGATATCCTAGCGGGAAGGTTTCCTACGGCTGCTGGCAGAGGTGGGGCAGGGGCACAGATGTGGGTTAAACTAGACCTGACACTGGATGGGAACAGGGCTGCCCCAGAACAGGGAGTGGAGGGGTTGTGGAGACAGATGTTGTAAAAACCACACACAAAGTCAGGAATGAAAAGGTCCAGCATGGGCCGACTCGTGATCTCACCTGAAGTTATTTCAATGCACGAAGCATTGTATGAAAGGCAAATGAGCACAGGGCCGGAATAGGCAAGTGGAATTACTATACTTTAGACATGAGTGAGACGCTTACGGTTGATGCAGGACTGCCAGCTCAGTATTTCGCCGCCCCGTTGTTTAACACGAAAGAGTCGGGGGGAGGGGGGGTTGTTGGGGGTGGGGGCGTAGTAAATGAGGAGTGGTGGGTTACTAGTCAAGGAAAATATCATAGTCAGCCCGGACTGGATAACTCAGCTGGTTAGACGCTCTATGTACAACGGAGTAAGAGGAAAGGTATGCCCATGGAAAAGAGGCTCCGCCTTTGGAGCGATGGTGCACGATGGGTGTGTTACAGGGCATTAAACACCATCAAACCGTCCGATAGAATTAGAGGGTCACATTTGAAGAGAAATGGCCGAAAACCTCACGAAACATAAGGTTCTAATAACAGCTGGTTTGAACTTTCCAAGTTTTAACTGGGAAACTGGGAACCCATGGTGTGAAAGGAATAGATGGAATAAAGGTTGTGAATAGATGTTCTGGATAGTTTCTTAAACAGTAGATAAAAACCTGAAATGACGAAGACTGCGATTCTTGATCTTCTCTGAGGGAACGAGAGAGGACGGGTGGCAGAAGGTTGCCTCGGGGATCACTTTGCATCCACTCGTCCACAGGCCATTAGTTTGAAGTTAAACATGCAAAAAGAGGCCTGGTTCTTGGGCTGCGATTTTAGATTGGAGACAGAAAGAATCTTGTTGGTATCAGAGAGGATTTTGCAAGTATCCTCTGGGAAATTCTATTGTAAGTGGAGGGTCTCAAAAGTGAAATTTCGAGAGCGCAAAGTTTGCACGGGCCCGTCAGAATAAATGCTATACATAACAGTGTCGGGAACCTGGAATTTCAAGTGATATGGAGGCCCAAGTGAAGAAAGGAAATGAGGTGAATTGCAGGTTAAGTAATGTGTTTATGTGGGTGTAGGAAATGCAAGAGAATGTTTATCAAAGAGAGGAGGAGGGTGAGAGAATGAAATGATTTTGTCCGAGTTGAATCGTTAAGAATGCTGCACTTATCTTAAGAGCAAAAGGATTTCAACAAACGTAATTAGTCTTCTTGAACGAGGACCATAGCTAATTCACATGTGGTGCCAAATGAGCTAATGTTTTGCATCTGTATTTATCCAGGAAACCGATACAGTCTATTGAGGAAAGCAAAACTGAATCATCTTTGTGGACTCTACAGAGATTGCCGAGGAGAAGGCCTTTGCTGTCTTCAGGCAGATCAGAGTGGATAAATCCCCAGAACCGGTCAAGTTGTTCTTTCCGGCCCAGCAAAAGGATGAACTTGCAGGAACTCTAGCAGAGATATATACATCATTCTTAAACCAGGCATAGCCAATGTTGTTCCTTTGTATAAGAAAGGCTCTAAAAATAATCCATGAAATAATAGTCTTGTGAGCCGGACATCATTCGTGGGAAGGTTGTTGGAAGGTAGTTTAACGGGCGGAATATATGATTTTCATTTTAGATATCCACTGATTAACGATAGTCCGCATGGCTTCATTAGTGGTAAATCATGTCAAAGATCTTACCTGGAAAGTTGATGAAGAAAAAAATATAAGATGTTGTCAAAATGGAATTTTTCAAGACATTTGATAGTTTCCAGTGAGGTTCAGTCGCTCCTCTCTGAAAATCAGGTAGTAAATTTATGAGCCATTTTCTTTGTGAAAGGAACCACGGAATGGTAGCAGATGGTTGCCTCTCCAACTGGATACCTGTGAGTAGCGGAGTTCTACAGAGACCGGCGCTGGTTCCTTTGACGTTTACATCTGTATTAACGATCTGGATGATGATGTGCCTCAGACAGAATCAGTAATTTAAATCACACACATCAAAGTTTCTGGTGAACTTTGACATGTGTTGCTAGAATTTCCAGCAT